>NC_136261.1:55981622-56346622 GCF_964187855.1 Myxine glutinosa
CAACACTATATATATATATATATATATATATATATATATATATATATATATATATATATATATATATATATATATATATATATATATATATATATATACATATACACACAGACTTGGCATTTAATATGGAATATTTTTTTTTTCTTGACTTGGGTTTACTTTCTGAACTCGGTTTATCAATCTGGTGAGTTTCTTTTACGCTTCGGTGATTTCTTTGTCAAAAGAACCATGTCACTGATTGTCTGTCGCAGCAAGAAGTCAATAACAGGATTATATCTCAGGTGGCGTGACAAAATGTACGGACAGGTACATTTGACGATTGGCTTCACAATCGGGTATATAAGGGTTGTTGCATTCTGTATTCGTGGAAAACAACTGCTGCACGTCTACAAAAGTTATTGCCACTTCCCCTGGAGATGGTCCGTCAACTCGACAATGCTGTTTGTCATTTAGTGGTGGCTTTACGAAATTCCGGCATGAAACAGCGTGCTATTGCTCGGCAGTATGGCATCACTCAAGGTCAGGTGTCAAAGATCCTGAAACGAAATGCTCAGAGGGGTGTCCCTACTCCAATACCGAGGTCAGGCCGTCCCGGCAGAACCACAAGGAGAGATGATCGCCAGCTGCACCAGTTAGTCCGCAATGGCCGTACCAAGTCAGTTAATCGGCTTCGGGCTGAGTGGCAGCAACTGACAAATGTGCCTGTATCCAGAAGGCTAGTCAACCAACGACTGGTTCAAGCAGGCTATCGTGCCAGGCGTCCCCTGAGAAAGCCACGTCTGACCAGACAACACCACCAGAGCCGATTGCAGTGGGCCAGAGAGCACCGTCAATGGCAGCCAGGACACTGGAATCACGTGATCTTCAGTGACAAGTCTAGATTTCTGGTCTATCGTCAATATGGCCGCGTCCGAGTGCGCAGAAAAGTGCATGAAGCCCACAACGAAGATTGTATACTGCCAAGAGTCCAAGCTGGAGGTGGTGGGGTGACCGTTTGGGCTGCTTTTCATGCAGGGGGAAAAACTGACCTGGTTGTTCTGAATGGAAACCTGAACCAGTTCAAGCACAGGGCCATTCTGGAAGAAACATTGCTTCCATTTGTTCGTGCAGCCTTTCGAGGAATCTTTGTCTTCCAAGATGACAATGCACGGCCTCATAGTGCTCGCATGATCCAACACTTTCTTGCTGACCAGTGACCATGGTGTAGAGCATATGGAGTGGCCTGCCATGTCCCCGGATATGAATCCGATAGAGAACTTGTGGGCAGAATTAACGCGTCAAATCGACAACTTGGACCAGCAGCCTGCCCCTGTGCGTGAATTGCAGCAGGCTATTGTAACTGCATGGCAAGCTATTCCTGTCCAAACCTTGGCAAATCTCGTGAACAGCATGCCTCAACATGTACGTGCTCTCCTGAATGCCCGTGGGGGTTACACGAAGTACTGAACTGTAATTTTACTGTCCGTAGTCCCAGTCGTAATTTAACTTTTGTTTTTGTTAAAAAAAAATTTGGCTAATGTGCAAAATAAAGGGATACTTCTGGAAAACGCACAGAAGTTTAACACAGTGCTGTCCGTGAATCGAGTGTGATATCAGTTTACATCACTTTCAAGGATCAATTTATTTGCTTCGAAATGTCAAATGTGTTTTTTGTTTCTTTTAAAGGTCACATTAACAAAATCTAGAATAATTTCAACATAATTCCAATGAACTTTTGGTTCTAAGTCATCTTGAAAAGTAAGTTCACCCCCCAAAAAAAATATTCCATATTAAATGCCAAGTCTGTATATATATATTTCTGTCAGTTGATTGTTTGTTTGCCATTTGTATTACAGTGTACAAGAAGGTAGAAATAAATGAATGACATGTTTATCTAACCATTTATTTGGGGGAAAATGATTATGGAAGTGTACCAAGCTGTTTTACTTGCAATTTTCAAAGTGCCCTCCCTCGTGATCGATGCACAATTGCAGCCGAGCAGGCACAGAGTGCAACACACGCTTGCAGAGTTCGATATCAATTTCCTCAAACTTTGCAGTGATTTGAGCCTTCAATTCCTGAATGGTACGAGGCTTTTCACGATAAAGAAGGTCGTTCATGAGCCCCCAAAGAAAGAAATCTGGAGGTGTAAGGTCTGGGGAGCGTGCCGGCCACTCAATCGGACTGCGGCAGCCGATTCACTTTCCGGGATCCACTTACACTTCCGTAATAATTTCCCCCTGAATAAATGGTTAGATAAACATGTCATTCATTTATTTCTACCTTCTTGTACACTGTAATACAAATGGCAAACAAACAATCAACTGACAGAAATATATATATATATATATATATAAAGAGAAATCGGGCGCTACTTCTGACTCACCCTGTATATATATATGTATGTATATATATATGTATATATATATATATATATATATATATATATATATATATATATATATATATATGTCAAAAGATTTGTAGCTCAGGATTCATATTGTAAATTATAGCACACTGAGCATTAAAATAATTAAAAAATTCTTTATTAATAGCCTGACATTTCAAGAACAAACTAGTTCTCTTCCTCAGAGGCGTCGAGTGTGGTGTTAACCGTTAAGTTCCGTTGGGGACGGTTCACGTCATGGATTGGTCCAAGTCCTTGCCAATCACAGGGCTTCCCTGCATTTAAATGACGTTGTTATTGATTGCGTAATGCTATGTATGTGGGGTGGAAGTCGATGTGTCGGTTGATGGAGTTTTTAGTCAGAGTACCAGGCCTCGACAATCTCGCGGTTCACTCTCAAAGATCCTGTGCCAAGGATCGTGGTCCGAACCCATGAGAATGTGTGTTGGTGTGTGTGTGTATGTGTACCGCAACCAATGCCAACCTGTCTTGTCGTCTTACAGACATTGGTGTTCAGTTAGCCTTGTGGTTAAGCGTTTGGATGTTTGGCCCACATAATTGACTTCACAATCTTCACATTGTATGTTGTAGATTACATTCTTTCTATCAAATTTGTTCACCTGGTCTTTTGGCTTTGACTGCTGTGCTCGTAAGGATGATTGTGGTTTGTGGGTGATGTTGATGTATTCACGTAGAATGCGGCTTGTGGTTTCGGAAGCCTGTTGTATGTATGGAAGTGAGACCGTGTGTGGAGGTGTGGTTGGATAGTTGTAGTTGTAGTTGGATTTCCGGCAACAAGATTTGATAAATACATTTGGGTCGAGGCTTTCTCGCAGTAGTTGAGTGACGTGCAGCATTTCCATCCGGCGTTGTTCATGGTCATATGAACATTTGTTTCCACACAAAATTCAACATGGCCAGCAATACAATTCACATGTGAAGTAGAACAGGCTGGGTCTCTACCATTCCTGGATGAACATCTTTCCAGGGACGGAAACAGCAAGCTACACACGCAGGTGTACTGTAAACCTACTAACACAGACAAATTATTGGATTACCGTAGTGGCCATCCCACCTTCCACAAAAGAAGTTGTGTTCACAGCTTAGTACATCGTGCAAAAACATACTACAGTGACCATGAACAACGTTGGATGGAAATGCTGTAGGCCTAAGTCAAACAAACATACATACATACATACATACATATACATACATATACATACAATACATACATACATACATACATACATTGGACCAGCTATAAACTGTCATCCCAGTGTTTCACAGGCAGGGTGATTTATCAATGTGTGTGCCTCGGATGGATGTTAAAGACGCCATGGTGTCCTTCGCGAAGAGCGGGCAAGTTATCTCCGGCACCATGGCCAAATGACAATTGCCTGCCCTAGCTACTGTTGGGAAGGCAATGGCAAACCACCCAGTATAAATAACCCTAGCCAAGAAACAGGTTCAGCAGCACCGACGCTCTGTAACAAAGTATGGCACATCACAATAAACATCTGTCAAAATAAAGAAATACTCGGTTCAATGTAGCCGTAGGGTAAACAACATTCGTGGCGTTTTCAAAACAGACAACACAAAGTCAAAAACAAAGAAACTGGACACACTTCACATTGCTTGGGCTCTTGACAAACAACTCGATCTAAACAAGGAAGAACTCAGATGGATGAGAGTCCAAACTAGATCGTACTTCGCAATCCCGCTGCCCGATCCTTTTATCTTCAACGGTGTACATATCACAGCATCATAATCAGACGCCATCTTGAGCCAATGTCGCTGGAGTGCCTCCTACTCTTCTTCCTCGTTTTCGTTTACTAATAACATTCTCTCCTTTTTCTTATTAATATTCTTCTTCTTCTTCTTCTTCTTCTTCCAAAGGTGTGCTTTCACTGGTAATATAAATTCAATTTATATTTGTGCGCTTGTTATATGTTTAATGACGTTTCAAAGGTATTAATATAAATATACGTGACATAATGGTTGTGTTTTCAAATGTAATTTGGATGACCAATATAGGCCTGAACAACAACTATTCATCAAATCGCCTCATATAGATTGGATAATTAACTTCTCACCAAATGTTTACCAAAATCTGAAATGTTAAATAAATAACATATTCGATATTCCATCTGCTCGAATATAAAGGATGCCATCCAAGCTTAAATAAGCCAGTTATACACCATAAAGAATGAAGCGAAATATACATGGGCGTGTTTATGAAAATATTAATAATGCCAATAAATAATGGTTATAAAAACAAAACAAAAAAATACGTCTTTTGCAAAATCGTGTTATTATTTTATTGACAATGCCCGATAAATACTGTTTTTTTTATTTTTCCACGCCAGCGAAATAAAATGCATCACGACGGAAAGGCAGAAGAACTGGACAATTCATTTTAATTGAAGCAAATTATTATTCCGTGGACTGCCGATAACCAAACATTAATTCGCATGATTCGACCTCACTGATTGCCGAACTGGACCGGAAGCTTTACACTGATTGGTCGAGCGATTGTGAAGCCGAGTGGCGGCCATCTTGTGACCCAAATCTTGAGACCCCATCTTGTGACCCCATCTTGTGACCCCCACCAAGCGACGCTCCCCCCTTCCAAGAAAGATGTGCTTCGGTTCCACGAAAGCTACCACCTTTTACCTGTACTGTATTTCAAAATCTTCATCTTGTGTTTTTTGCTGTGTAATGGAAATAATTGTGATAAGTAAAATTCCCTGTGTTCACGACCGACTGAGCTGTCCCAGACGAGCCTTTGCGTGCTGTAGATAGCGCCAGAGTTCCTCAAACAATAAATTATTGTCTTTAACTGCAAACTCCCCCACGTGTCGCAGAGAAAGCACGTTGTATCACTCGAGGTGATAAAAAAAAACAATTATCACGATTATTAAAGGCAATCGCAGCAACATGTCCTGTCATGTTAAGTTGGAGGCGAGGAAAACGGGATGGTAGGAATCGAAAGTGGGGTTTTAGTCCCCGTTGGACACAGTCCGACACGGGGTCTTAAGGATTGGGTCTCGTCCGTCCGTCCGTGCATCCGCAACCACATCTCGGAGATGTATGGACCGATATTGTTCAAACTTTGCACACAGATAATAGATGACAGCTTACATATGCACGCCATTTGTTTTCGAGATCAGATCCAAGATGGCCGACTGGCAGCCATTTTTGTTACTTAAACGTGCCCATGTGGAGCTATGCTCTCACGATAAAGCCGGACAAAATGGACGACACCAGGAACGAAGTTTCACTGAGCTATTTATTTCTAGCTCAACTCAAAAGCAATGAAAAGCCCGATAGAACGGGCGGCAATTCATAACCAAAGTTCACCACACAAAAGCCACGCCTCTCAGGCGGGGCGTGGTATGCAAATCGGTAAGCCACGCCTCTCAACGGGGCATGGTATGCAAACCAAGTGTCCGCCTGGGCAAGGCAAGTCCGGGCAAGTCCGGACGAGCCCGGGCAAGTGACCGCCCGCCTGTTACGTCATCGGCCGGTGCAAGGGGATTGTGTAATGCTTCCGGTAACCGCTACATGCACCCCCCCCCCCCCCCCGAATTAACTTGCACCGGGAGAGTCAGTTTGAGGGGGGTCTTGATGACCTGACCGAAACGACCCCTGGCGATTCGTGTGGGGGTGGGAGGTGGCGTGGCGGTGGAAGGTCGGGCGGGGGGGGGGGCTTGGTTGACGGGGGACGGCCCCATCGTGGAGGAAGGGCCAACCGTGGAGGTTGGTCGAGGTCCAAATGGGCCGGCTTGAGGCGGTCCACGGAGATGTGGTCCGGTTTGCCGCCGATGTCCACGATGAACGACTTGTCGTCCCTCTTCAGGACCCGGAAAGGTCCATCGTATGGCGGCCGGAGCGGTCCCCGGTGTGCGTCGTTCCGGATGAAAACGTACTCCGCAGTGCGAAGTGCTGGGGGGACGTGGGGTTGGGGGCAGCCGTGATGGGACGTGGGCACGGGGGCAAACCTCATGGCGGCCTCCTGGAGGACCGAGCGTTGGCGAGCCGCGGAACAGGGGCCGGTGGCGTCGGGGATGAACTCTCCCGGCACGCGCAGTGGCTGGCCGTAGACCAGCTCGGCGGTGGAAGCCTGGAGGTCCTCTTTAGGGGCCGTTCGGAGGCCCAATAGGACCCACGGGAGCCTGTCAGCCCAACCGTCGTCCTGGAGGCTGGCCCTGAGAGCGGCCTTCATCGAGCGGTGGAACCGCTCGCACAAGCCGTTTACTTGGGGGTGGTAGGTCGTGGTGCGGTGTATCTTGACCCCCAAGGCCTGGGCGACCGCGCCCCAAAGCTCAGAGGTGAATTGCGGGCTCTGTCAGAGGAGATGTCTGAGGGGGCGACGAAACGGGCAATCCAGGTGCCAATGAAGGCCTGCGCCACATCGGCGGATGTTGTTGATGCCAGCGGGACAGCCACCGGCCACCTGGTAGTCCTGTCCACCATCGTGAGGAGGTGGGTGAAGCCCCGCGAGGAGGGAAGGGGTCCCACCAGGTCCACATTGACGTGGTCGAAGTGCCGCATGGGCACTTTGAATGGTGCCAACAGGGCCTGGGTGTGCCGGTGGACCTTCGCGCGCTGGCAGGCGACAGAGGCGTTGGCCCAGTCGCGGACGTCCTTACGGAGCCCGTGCCAGACGAATTTCGCTGCCATGAGCTTCTGCGACGCTTTCCGGCCTGGGTGGGAAAGGCCGTGGAGGGCGTCAAAAATGTGCCGTTGCCATCCGGTGGGCACGTTGGGGTGAGGTTGGCCCAGGGAAACGTCGCACAGGAGAACTGTGCCTGTGTCCTCGAAGGGGACGTCGGCCAACCGCAGGCCTGTGTCCGCTGTCCGGAGGGCTTGCACCGTGGGGTCGGCGGTCTGGTCGGCCGCCTTGCGGGCGAAGTCCACACCGAGGTGGACGGCGTTCGCGCCGGACCGGGAGAGGCAATCGGCCACAGCGTTGTCCTTGCCCGCGACGTGCTGGATGTCTGTCGTAAATTCGGACACGGCGGAGAGGTGGCGCTGCTGCTGGGCCGACCACGCCTCTGCAACCCTGGCCATGGCGAAGACCAGGGGTTTGTGGTCCACAAACGCCGTGAACGGGCGGCCCTCTAAAAGATGGCGGAAGTGGCGAAAGGCCAGGTAAAGGCCGAGGAGCTCGCGGTCGAAAGCGCTATACTTGCGCTTGGTAGGGCGAAGCTGTCGGCTGAAGAAGGCCAGCGGTTGCCAAGCCCCGTTCACCCACTGTTCATGCATGGCGCCCACCGCGTAGTTGGAAGCGTTCCGTGGTGAGGGCGATGGGTGCGTCGAGCGCCGGGTGCGCCAGAATGGTCGTGTTGGCGAGGGCCAGCTTAGCGCCCGTGAACGCCTCGTCCATCTCTTTGGTCCAGTCGACGTCGTGCTTGGCCGGCTTGCCCCGGAGGGCTTCATACAGGGGGTGCATGAGTTGGGCGGCGCGAGGCACGAACCGGTGGTAGAAATTTACTATTCCAAAAAATTCCTTTAGGGCCTTGATTGAGCGGGGGCGCGGGAAACTTGTGACTGCCTCCACCTTGCTTGGCAGCGGAACGGCCCCGCGCTTCGTGATGCGGTGCCCCAGGAAGTCGACGGCCGTTACGCCAAACTGGCATTTCGCCGGGTTGATGATGAGGCCATGCTGGCCCAGGCGCTCAAAAAGCGTGCGCAGGTGGATGAGGTGCTCCGGCCGGGAAGTGCTGGTGACGAGAATGTCGTCCAAGTCGACGAAAAGGAAGGTGAGGTCGCGCAGCACGCTGTGCATCAGCCGTTGGAAGGCCTGGGCCGCGTTTTTAAGTCCGAAGGGCATGCGAAGGAACTCGAAGAGGACAAAAGGTGTAATTACCGCCGTCTTCGGCACGTTGGCCGGCCGGACGGGTACCTGGTGGGATCCCTGAATGAGGTCGACCTTGGAAAAGATCACCCGCCCCGCCAAATGGGCGGAAATGTCCTGTATATGTGGTATCGGGTACCGGTCGGGGGTGGTGGCGTCATTGAGGCGGCGGTAATCGCCGCATGGTTGCCATCCGCCACCCGGTATGGGCACGATGTGCAGGGGCGAGGCCCACGCGCTATTCGAGCGCCGCACAATGCCCAATCGCTCCAGCGCGTCGAATTCCACCTTCGCCACGGCGAGCTTGGCCGGGTCGAGGCGACGAGCTCTGGCGTAGATCGGTGGACCTGTGGTCGGGATGTGGTGTTCGACACCATATTTGACGGCGACAGCCGAAAACGTCAGCTGCGTGATGGCGGGAAACTCGGCGAGTAGGCGGGTGAAATTGTCCGCGGCCGGGAGAGCGCAAGCTAGCTTGGTTGGTGCGGAGCCGCTCAATGAGCAAGCGACAAAGCTGAAGGTCTCCGCGTTGATGAGCCGACGCCATTTGACGTCAACCAAAAGCCCATGCGCGCAAAGAAAATCTGCACCCAGCAAGGCCATGGGTACGTTCGCCGTGATGAAGTCCCACCTGAAGCGCTGACTCCCGAAGCAGAATGGGACGCTGCGTGAACCGAAGGTGCGGAAGGAGGAGCCGTTTGCGGCGACCAAGGCGGGGCCGCAAAGCGCGGCCTGTTTGTCCTGCACCGAGGCGGGTATCACGCTCAGCTGAGCGCCGGTGTCGCACAAAAAACGCCGCCCGGACGCTGTGTCCGTAATAAACAGAAGGCTGCCTGAATGGCCGACGCTCATGGCAGGCAGCGAGCGCCGGCCTGGTCATTTCCCGACCTGCCGAAAGTGCATGGTGGGTGGCACGTTCTGGCCTTCTGCCTGAACCTGGCGTGGTAGTAGCACATGGTCCGCTCTGGTGGAGGCTCCGGCGGTCACGTCGGGTTCGGTCGACGGGGCGTTGCAGCGGCCGCTGCCGCCAGTGGCGCTACCTCGGCCGGTGGTGGTGCCGGTCATGGCGTGGGCATTGCCTCGGTCGGCCCAGGGTTCCAGGCGGCCGCTCCGACGTGTCGCCTGGCCGAAAAAAAATTATCGGCCTCCTTGGCCAGGGCGCGAGGGTCCGTGATGGGCGAATTCGCCAAAGCTAATCGTACCTGCCGGGGTAGCTGCCGCAGGAACAGCTCGCGGAAGAGGAAATCTGGGCTGTGGTCGCCGAGTAGAACAAGCATGTGGTCCATGCGTTCGGATGGATGGGCCTTACCCAGCTCCGGGAGGTCGAGCAGTTGTCGCACGCGTTCGGTCTCCGTGAGTCCAAACACAGCGAGGAGTAGGCCTTTGAGCGCGCCGTATTTGTCGGCGTTCGGCGGGTTCTGTAGGAAGCTCAGGACCCGGGCGGCAGTCGAGGCATTGAGCGCGGAGACCACATGGTGGTAGCGCGTCGTGTCCTCTGTAATGTTCTGCAGGGCGAATTGAGAAACCGCTTGGGCAAACCAGATGGCTGCGTGCGATTCCCAAAAGCCAGGGAGCTTCAAAGCTACAGATGACTCCATCGCCGTGTTCTTGAAAAGGGGTCACCAATTTTGGAGCTATGCTCTCACGATAAAGCCGAACAAAATGGACGACACCAGGAACGAAGTTTCACTGAGCTATTTATTTCTAGCTCAACTCAAAAGCACTGAAAAGCCCGATAGAACGGGCGGCAATTTATAACCAAAGTTCACCACACAAAAGCCACGCCTCTCAGGTGGGGCGTGGTATGCAAATGGATAAGCCACGCCTCTCAACGGGGCGTGGTATGCAAACCAAGTGTCCGCCCGGGCAAGGCAAGTCCGGGCAAGTCCGGACGAGCCCGGGCAAGTGACCGCCCGCCGGTTACGTCATCGGCCGGTGCAAGGGGATTGTGTAATGCTTCCGGTAACCGCTACACCCACACCATTTCTCGACATGCATGGACCGATTTTGTTCAAACTTGGCACAAAGACAATACATGAGTATACATATGCAGAAGATTTTGTTTTGAAATCCGACCAAAGATGGCCGATTGACGGCATTTACGTCCGTACAGAAAAATTACTAAAATCACGGGTGCTATGACATTTTATGTCTTTTTCTTCTTGTTTTTTTTTTTAACCATTTGCGTGCTTCTGTCGCAGATTTGCGACGAGATTTAAAAAAAAATTAAACAAAAACGTAAAAAATGTTTTTTGGTGATTAGTTTATTAACTTAACACCCAAGTTGTGTTTTTTTTTGCAAATAACACTTAATATTCACAGCCCTATGAAAAAAAAAATTTATCAACAGGGAACCATGCGGCCGTAAACAATACAGCACACAAAGACTTCACCAAACCAGATGGTGGTCCTTGAGACTTAAAAGCCATGTCCATGCATGCACAAGAGCAGAGGAGCTGAGATGACAGTTGGGAGAGAACAGTTGGGCTTACAAGAGCTGGTTTGAGAATGGGCTTGAAAGAGATCTGTGCAGATAAGCCTTGGCAACCTCTCAGGGCAGTGGAGCCAGCTCCACTCACCTCCTGATTTTTCTCAATGCCATTATTCCGAATCACCTTCGTTTTGTACAACATCAGACTGCACAGGTCGAGGTCGACCAAGTGGCCATCCCATGTCTCTCTGAAATCCTTGCCTGCGTTCCCTTTCATTGTTTGAATCTGGTATTTTGGTGCCATTATCTGGGGTTACATTTTATAGTTTTTTCTTGTATATAAGTATGTGTGTTCCTTTATTTGTCTTTCTGTTGATCGCCAGATCTGTTCTGTCTATGATTTATTAGCATACTTCCCCACACCAACCCTCCTCCCCCCACGCCCCCCCCCCCCTTATTCATTGCTTTAAAATAAATCAACAGCTATTCACCACCATCTCAGATCGTCCCCAATCCAAAACCATCATCTTTTCTACACTTGTTCTACATCAAGAACATCATCATCATCTACATCTACATCTACAGCTACAGCTTCATCTACATGTTCTACATCATCATCTTTTCTACATCTACCCCCACCCACCCCAATTCCTCCTCCTACCAAATTTTGAGTTTTTCCTCCTGTGAGTTTCCTTCTGTGTCCATCTTATCCACCTCATGCATCCTCTCCGCCCCCCACCCCCCCCCCCCAATTCCTCCCCACCCCCATTGTTTGTCCAAGTCTCCCTCTATGTTTTTCTTCAACTATGCTGTTGGTGTTTCCCTTCTCTCTGTCCTGTTACTTTTGTCATGTTACATCCTGATCCATTCAGTGTACTAGTACGAGATCTTCCACGAGCAACAACAACAACAACATGCATTTTAAGGCCATTTTCCCTGCTAGAGCAGGGGTTAGCCTTGCGGTCCCCATGACAATCTTCTCCATATTGCCCTATTTTCTGCATCTCTCCTTGTTAACCCCCTTGCCCGCATTTCTTCTTCCACCATCTTTAGCCAAGTCTTTCTCGGTCTTCCCCGTCCTCTACTTCCTTCTACATTCATTTCCATCACTCTTCTCAACCAGTCACTTTCATCCTTCCTCAACACATGACCAAACCATCTCAACCTGTTCCTCTTCACAGCATCAATCACAGGCAATATTCCCATCATCTTTCGCAATTCATCATTTGTCTTCCTCTCTCTCAACGATACTCCGCACATCCACCGAACCATTCGCATTTCCACCCTTTCCAGCCTTCGTTGCTGCTCTACGTTCATTACCCATGTCTCGCTCCCATAAATCATAACACTTCTCACACATGCAGCAAACACCTTTCCCTTCAGCTTCAACGACACTCCCCTCCTCATCAGCACGCCACTCAGTTCCCAAAACTTCTTCCATGCACATCTCACTCCAGCAACCATTGCCGTGTCTGATCCACCTTCTCCATTCAGCATGTCTCCGAGGTAGCAAAATGTTTTCACACCTTCCAGCTTCACGCCGTCTCCAAGATCCAACTCAACATTTCCTCCATCTGCAGCTCCCTCTGTGCACACCTTACATTTGAATGTAGCTGCCACACTGGTTAATGACCCTCCCAGACCACTACATTTTTGATGAACCCACTCAGCGCACATTGTACATTGAATGGAGTTCACTCCGACACCCTTCCTGCACACAGCACATGGCCACTTCCCAGTTCTTTCCACCTCACCACATGCTTTACCACATGCCATCACCTTCGTCTTTCCTATATTCACCTTCAGACCTTTTGTCTCCATACATTCCTTCCACTTGTTCATCTTTTCCTTCAGTCCATCCATACTTTCCGCAATCAACACCAGATCATCTGCATACAACAACTCCCACGGTAAATCCTCCTTTACGTTCTGAGCCAGCACCTCCATCACAGCTACAAATAGTAGTGGACTTAGTACCGACCCCTGATGCACTCCCACCTTCACCTCAAACTCACCACTGTTCCCATCCTTCGTCCTTACAGCTGTGCGCGCTCTTCCACGAGCCTCGACTATATATCCGATAACAACAAAAAAACGCATTATAAATTCGGATACTTTTTCGTCATTCGCAAGGGGATGGCAGGGGGTGGGTGACTGAGGAGTCAAAGACCTTCTGGCTCAGAGGGTCTGCGTCAGCCAGACCTCTGACGTGACGATACTGAGGTCATAGTTCAGGTATGGAGAGAACGTGATGAAACCAACCCGAACTAGCTTCTGGGGTATTTGAGGTCAAAAACATGTTGCATGTAACAGTCATTGTTTAAAAAGAACTACAACCCATGTTGATGCTGGGTCTGCCACCTTTGAGCCACATAGCAGCCATGGGAAGGTGGGGGCACGTGGCTGCAGGTAACATCATTTGCTGAGGGGGTGCGTTGGGGGTGGACGTTGAAGCGCCAGGATAACAGTTTATAGCTGACTCGGGATTCGAACCCAGGCTAGACAGCTCAGCACGCGAGTGTGCGCACATCCCGTCAGGTCAGCCCCATTCTTGTTCTTTTAGAAGATGTGTACATCTGATGTTTTTTATCCACAAGAAAGAACACAATTTTCCCAGTACTCTCATATCTGCTTCCTCGGTCTATTCTTCTGGCTGTGCCATTCCCACCCCATACACACCCACTCTCCAATTTCTGCTTGGATGGGAGGGAACAGGAAAGGTTTGGTTTCTGTGGCTTTGGCTGACGGTATGGTTGAGTACTGATAGCAAGTGTGTTTATAACATGTAAAAAACAGTGTTTGGTGTTAAAATATTGTTTAAATATCATAAGAACAATGTTATTTAATAGTAATAACTGGAAAGAATCTGAAAATGTAAAGCCAGTCCACGTCCCTTTGTATTTAGTCGTCTCCTCCTTCTTCTTCTTCCTCTTATTCTTCTTCTTCTTCTTCTGCTTCATTCTTCTACTTCTTCTACTTCTTCTTCTTCCATATGCTCAAAATAACGAAAACAGTTAAAAAAAAAAACAAAATGAAAATTGATGATTTCAAGGAGCTTTGACCTTTGAGCTTTAGATCTAAAAAAATAATCAGTTTCTAGCTTTTGATCGGTGAACCAATTCTGTGAAACAATATGCAAATTATTAAAATTTCAGTTCAATTGGAAAAAAATTGACGATTTTATGCAACCTTGATCTTTTGATCTAAAAAAACAATCGACCCCTACCTTTTGATTAGTGAACCAATTCAGCGACCCGATATGCAAATTCTTGAAATTTCAGGTCAATCGGGTGAAAATTGGTGATTTTACGCAACCTTGACCTTTGACCTCTTCATTGAAAAAAAAACCCAATCGGCTTGTTGCTTTTGATTGCTGAACCAACTCAGTGACACAATATGCAAATTCTTAAAATTTCAGGTCAATCAGATGAAAATTTTATGTGACACTGACCTTTGACCTCTTGACCTTTTGACCAGATTATTAATTTGCCTTCTCCATGTTCTCATAATAAAGCTTTGTTGAAAATTCGATGACAAAACTCAAATGGTAAATTGAAATTTCAGGTCAGTTGGATGAAACTTGATGATTTTATGTGAAGCTGACCTTTGACCGTTTGACAAAATTATTAATTTGCCTTCTCCATTTTATCATCATAAAGCTTTGTTGAAAATTTGATGACAATAGCTCAAATGGTAAAAAAAAAAAAAAAACGTTATGGCCTGGACAGACAGAGACACACACACACGCACAGACACAGACAGACAGACATACAGACACACAGAAGTGATTACAAAACCCCGTCTCTTGCTGTGCAATGGACGGGCTAATTATATAGACCCAATTAATCCCTCTGTCCCCACTTTATGTTTTCATACCCAATGCCTCCTGGACGCTGTCACTGCTTCACTCACTGAGATGGAGAAATTCAAGCCAGTCTTGACTCTGCCTCAAAGGCAGGTCAGGTACAGATGGCATCAGCACCCTCATCTTGCTCTACAGCTTTCGCTACAATGTGGTAGCTACAATCTACAGCTACAATCCTATTACTTACAATTACAGATAAAGTTGTGGAATCCATCAGAAGATCGATATAACATCAATTCCTTTCATTTGTCAAATGATTAGTTCACTGAACTTACGTTTAGATTCCATCCTGGTAACTGAACTTTGGCAAGGCCGCTGCTTCTCTTTTCTCTTCAAACCAGAGAGTTCATTGAACACCTTACCCTGTGCAATCTTGAGAAACAAGGACATGGGTAGTCAGGTCTGTGAGCGGCAAATTTGATTGGTCGTGATGACAGAAATTTCCGTAATATTTTGTCTCCAAATATTGCTAAATGGAAGGAGGGAAGGATTCCGCTCTTTCACTCCCTCTCTCTGTTCTCTTCACCCTCTCTTTTGCTCAAGGTCATCTTCCATCTGCTTGGAAATCTGCCAACATCACCGCTTTGCACAAAAAAGGTGCCAAAACAGATCCCAGCAACTACAGACCAATCAGCCTTCTCCCAATTATCAGCAAGGTCATGGAATCCATCATTGCTTCAGATATGAAATCTTTCCTCTTCTCCAATGGCTTGATCTCTGATCATCAATTTGGTTTCAGACCTGGACACTCCACTCTGGACATGCTGCTTCTGCTTTCACAACAATGGATGGAGGTCCTCAATGCCAAACAGGAAATTAGAGCAGTCTCCCTTGACATATCACGTGCCTTCGATACAGTCTGGCACCCCGCTCTGCTCACCAAACTCTCCTCTTTTGGTATCCATGGAAATCTCCACGCATGGCTGGCGGACTTCCTCTCTAGTCGTAGTCAACGTGTGGCCCTGAATGGGTTTCTCTCATCTCCTCTTCCTGTTCAGGCTGGAGTTCCCCAAGGCAGTGTTCTGGGCCCTGTGCTTTTTCTGGTCTTCATCAATGATCTCTCTGACTCTCTTGCAAATCCTCTCTATCTCTTTGCTGACGACTCTACTCTCTGTCGCTCCATTCTTCATCCCTCAGATCGGCAGTCTGCAGCCTCCTCACTCTCTGCAGACCTGGACAAAATCACAGACTGGGCAAACAAGTGGAACATGTCTTTCAATCCTGACAAATCTCACACTCTTACGATGTCTCTCCGAAAAGACCGACTGGACAACCCTCCCATCCACTTTCTGAATAATCCTCTCCAAGAAGTTCTGTCACTCAAGCTTTTGGGTCTCACTATCTGCCATGATCTTTCCTGGAAAAACCACATTTCAAATCTGGCCTCCAAAGCCAGTCGCCGACTGGGCATCCTCCGTCGTGCGAAGTCCTTCCTTGGCACACCTGAGCTCCTCACCACATACAAGGCTTTCATCCGCAGCTCAATGGAATACTGCCCTCCCCTCTGGGCTGGTGCTCCTGCCTCACACCTAGCTCGCCTTCGCGCTGTTGAAACCAAAGCATTCAGAATCATTGGAATCTCCCGCGATGAAGCTAACTCCAAGGGCCTCTCACTCACTCACCGCAGGCAGGTTGGTGGTCTTTCTGTCTTCTACCGACTCCTCTCTGGCTTTGCCCCCCCAGCTCTCTCTGGGCTCTGTCCCGCAAATATTCCTACAGGTCGCACAAGATCTGCCTGCAACCCTCTTTTGGTTAAACTGCCAAAATCAAGACTCTCTGCTCACCTTCACTCCTTCATTCCTCTTTTCTCCCGCCTCTGGAACAAACTCCCTCACTCTCTTCAATCCCACTCCACCCTCCAAGTCTTTAAAACAGCTGTTCACCACCATCTCTTATCTTCCCCCATCCAAAACCGTGATCTTTTCTACCCCTGATAATTTCACCCCAATTCCCCTTTTTGAAATACCAACTTCTGTCCTGGAAGTCCTTGGTGTCCTTGTGCTTTATACTTCTCCCTCACCCCCCCCCCCTTCCCAAGCCTCCTCCCCCTGGGCCCTCTCCCTTCCACACATCTCCCTGTTCTTGGATGTTGTGTTTGTGTGCTCCCCTTTTCTCCCCATCTTGTCTTCCGCTCCCTCTTTTTGTGTATTTTGTTTGTCTGGTCGATTTGTTTGTGAAGTAAATGTTAGCTCTTTCACGAGCCTCGATTCAGTATACAAAAAAAAAAAAAAAAAAAAAAAAGGGGGGGGGGGGTGCCAAAAAGGTGATTTGCGTTCTTGTGTTCAAGTTTATAATCAATAGAAATAAAATAACGACTTTAAAGGTTGTAGAAAAAACGTTTTTTTTCGGAATTTTACCGCCGTTGCTGCAGCATCTTTTACATCCCTGAATCTTGAATCTGAAGCAAGAGGTCAGAACTGTTGCACACCCTGCTTTGCCTGCCAAGATTTCTGCCTGTGGAATACAAGGCCACCCTCTTTCCTACTTTTTTCTTCAAAAGGACACCGTCAAATCTTTAATGTCCACCAACTAATGCCAGCGGATGAGACACACAGTTTAACTACGATCCGAGGATGGCACATACATTGATGAATCGCGCTGCCTGAAAAACACCGGAACGACAGTTTATAGTTGGATCGATATTCGAGCACCTATCGGCTATCCTGCCAGCCACACGAAATAACTGAATGGACCACCAAATGAGCAAATCTTTAAAATGGACTCCAATAGAATACATTGTATTGATGTAGTCACATGGGTCGTTTCAGTTTCCTGGTACGAGTACAGTGAATTGACTCAATGCTTCAGTAACAGTCAGCTAAGTCGGCAGTCCCGGGCTGGATTAGACGCCATTCCACTTCCGATACTGTACCCGAGGGACCGCCAAAAAAGCAAAATGCTCCGCTAAATGGTACTACATGCCTCTTCTCTAATTAGGTCAAACAAAGCCGAGAGACACAGGGTACGGTCTTGATATACGGCATGAGTACGCATAGCCAATTAACCCTCAACAGACATTCCTAATTACCATTGAGTGACAACGATGACCCAAATTCACTACAAGACCAGGTATATTTAATTATCAAGAATGCAATGGTCATAGGGAGGGAATGCATAAGAAGCATAAATAAATATAAAATAAATAAATAAAGCATAAATAAATGCATAAGAGGAATATTAGTTCTTACACGAGCCTCAATCTTGTATATAAAAAAGAGGCAATGGTAGTGAATGATTCAACAAACAATTCCCTTTCCCCTACCGATACTCGTTCCCATCAACCGAACCATGAATGGGAGCCTTAATTATATATGCCTTTGGACAGAGCATGCATCATGGTGGAGTAATTACAGGAAGACACAGGACAGAAAGAAATGCCGAGGCAAACCCGGTAGAGTTTTTCAGGAAATTGTCACAGTCCAGGCTGCACGGCTGGGGGAATGTCTCATCACCTAGTCCCACATGCCGGTGCTGAAAAGAGGAGAGGGTGTGGTTCTGGCGTGGACGGGGCGTGACTCCGGTGCGGTGACAAGAGCGAATCCATGCAGCTCTCTTCAAGCTTGATTCCAGGAACTCCTGGGCTTCCACGTCACTCTGCTCTTAACACCCTCAGGCCCGTTTGTCATCCATGATGTGCGACGGCCCTCCCCTCTCACTCACCAATGGCCACTGGCCCAGTCTGGGGGCGGAGAGACCCTTCTGCGACCCTTCATCTCGATGTTCTGAGGTGATGCGGTCGCAGGAAAAGGCATCTATGCAGTTCTCCAACCAATGCTAGTGCCCGATGGCCGAGCGAAACACTAAAATAGACAATTATACAGATTCACAAAGTTGAGAAGATTAAACATAGGCTTGCACGAAAGGGGATTTTTTTTAGACACAAACATTAGGAGAGGTAGATTCCGTCTATCTATTACATATGACGCATAGCTAATATCACAATAAATTACTTTACACTTATGCTATACATTCATTATGGAATACACTAATGCTAGAAAAAC
Source organism: Myxine glutinosa (assembly GCF_964187855.1). Classification (NCBI taxonomy): domain Eukaryota; kingdom Metazoa; phylum Chordata; class Myxini; order Myxiniformes; family Myxinidae; genus Myxine; species Myxine glutinosa. Next base: position 56,000,166 of record NC_136261.1, read on the forward strand.
TTGTTATAAGAATGCACATTCACCTGGACCACATGCCAGAATTCCTGGTTGAACAGGAATCATGACTGCAGGCCAGAAAATGTATGATTACACAAGACACACCTTACTCTTTCTCAATTGCGAAAACCTTTTTTCGATAAAAGGGTAAAAAAATCCAAACACTATGACAAAGCTTAACAAATGCACTTTAACTCCCAAGACCAAAGCACATGGTCATGCAAAGCCATGAAAGCTTAATGTCAACCAATACTCATGCACCCTGGCCTGAGGTCCAAAATACCTAATCATTGTTATGGTTAAAGCCTTTTTTAAAATTTATTTAAAAGGGTGAAAAATCCCAAACATTTTTACTAGTAGGGATGTGCACCCTGACCCCACAACCAAAGTTCACAGTCCAACAAGCCTGTCCCGCGAGCATACGCATGCCCCTCATCCCGAAGGCCGAAATACATGGTCAACCAAACACATACATACAGACTAACCCGAAGGGCCAGAATGCATGGTCATACAATACCTTGCTGTTTATGGCTTGATCCTATCATCAAATATGACCAAAATACACTTAACATGTACCTGTTAGTACATCACATGAAGGGTAAAAGGAAGCACATTTAAACAAAATACATCATTTGAAGGTAAAGGTAGAAGGGGAGTCAGGTGTTCGTGCTATCAACAAATAAATATTTTGTCTGTCATTCTTGGAGATGGCGATGGTCAATGAACTCAAGCCTTTCCAATTGGCCTGCAATTTTTTGGGGGAGGCAGTCAGGTGTAGGGTGAGGAGGGACAGGGGGTCAGGGGTCACTGAATGTCCTTTATTGAAAATTTTCTCATTTGCTGAAGGTACCGGTATTCCTCAAACAAACAACGATTCAACCGGACTCTTTGTAGCTGATAGGGAGGGCACTCAATATTTTCAGGGTGGGATAGGGAGGACCATTGGATTTTAATGAAAATATTTAAAAGCGTCATTAGCAATTTATAATTATGTCCTTGTGTTTTATTCCTCCCCCACCCCACCCTCCCCACGCCTCCACCCTCCCAAGCCCTCCCCCTCCCACGCCCTCCCCCTCCCACAAATCTCCCGATGTCCCTGCTTTCAAATGTTGTGTTTGTGTGCATCCCCCTCTCTCCCCATCTTGTCTACCGCTCCCCTCATTTTGTTTTTTATGTGTCTGTTTGATTTTTTTGTGTGATTAATGTTAGCTCTTTCACGAGCCTCGATCTTGTATACAAAAAAAAAAAAAAGTGAATAATGTATTATACTTCTTTTAGGCTTGAAGAATTCACAGTAGTTACCAAGCGCATGTGAAGCGGAAAGCGAGGTTAAGCAATCGGCTCAATTTTGTCTGTCTGTCCATCCGTCCGACCATCGACAAAGGCAACTTCTGGAGACAAATGTCCAAAAACTGCCTAAAACAAGTGCACAGGATGGAATTACTGACGGTATAAAAATTATTCCACAATGACAGCTCTGGCCCATTGATACTTCACCTGGTTAACGTAAGTGCATCTGCATGCAAAGGCAAATTTCCTTTATGCTGATGTTGTGTATTTCCTGTGCAAGTAGCTAGGTATTGGCTTAATGGTTAAGGTGGATGTCATGCCATTTGAAACTAGATGGTATTCATAGAATACTTACCCTGCACAGTCAACTTGTTGCGAGCCAACTCTTCTGTTTTTGAACGGTTTTTTTTAATCCAATATGGCTGCCAGACCACGTGAGCGATGACATCATAAATTTATATTCTCTAATATAATTGTTGCATAGATCACGCTCAATACTTTTCAAACTGATCAGACTAAGCGTTGTCCCTGTCGAATTATGACGTCATAATTATGGCAAAAATGACGTCATCGTTAACAACACCTATTCCCCATATGGAGTTATTTACAATGAGCCACGTTTCTATTTTTTCCATGCAGCGGTTTTGGAGATATAGAGGTGAAACATTTTTCGGTTTTTCCAAGATGGCGCCTGTACCACATTACTTATGACGTCATGATTATCATTAATATATTCCAAAGGAGGAGGCGCTCCTATGGTGAAAATTTCGTGTCCATCAGACCAACAGTTGCTGAATTTTTTAAAATAATGATCGGATAAGTGTTGTACTTGTCGAATTATGACGTCATAATGAAGGCACCGATGACATCATTATTTACATATCTTATTCCCCAAGGGCAGTACTTGACAATGAGCCAGGTCTCAATTTTTTTCTATGGAGTGGTTTCAGAGATATAGAGGTGCAATTTTTTTCCAAGATGGCGCCTGTACCACGTGACCTATGACGTCATAATAATGATTAAAATAGTCCACAGGAGGAGGCCCTCCTATGGTGAAAATTTCATGTCAATCGGACCAACGGTTGCCAAGAAAATGAATTTTAAAAATGCAGACACGTACGGCACACGGCACGGCACACGTGCGTACATGAATGCTTAACTTCGATTTTCGCTTCGCGAGCGCAGGGTAATAACACCAGGTGGGTTGACTCAGCCTGTCATCCTTCCGAGGTTAGAAAAATGAGTAGCTGCTTACTGGTAACAAGGGCACTGCATCAGCGGCACAGCTGTGATTCCAGAAAAAAATGATGCAACCAGCAGCCCCAGGCTACATACTAAACAATATCAACAACAACAACTACCCATGCAACTGCAATGCTCAGCCTCCTGGCATTTGAGATGTGCTTCCAGTAGTTAGGTTAGTGAGAGTACAGGTGGAATGGCCACAAAACTTTACTCCATTGAGGAATAGCAATCGATATTAACCACATTACAGAAGATAATCGTCTTCACAATTAGTAGTCTAGTAGGAAGACTAGGTCCCCCTGCACCCCCCGGAGATATACTTCTAATCAGTGTTTCTAGATTGGAAAAAATGTGTAGAAAATGACTAGCTATGGCCCCAAGCTGAAAAAATGTCCCACATACCATTTTTATGCAAATTACTGCTGCCATTATCAAAAAAACGATTTTTGACATATCTCAGCCAATATTGCAGATAATTGAAAAATGAAGGTGTCTAGACCCATGTTTTGAAGGGCATAGATCATGATAGAACTATTCATAACATGATTACATGTGTCTATGGTATACTAGTATGCATATTAATGCTGTAATTACAAAATAATCAGTTTTACAAATGATAAGGATACGTTAATACTGCAGATAACTTAACATGGTACATAAGGGGTCTAAACCCAGGTATTTTCAAGGTTAAATGTCAACAAGATGCTCCTGAGTCTTGCATAGGGGCGGGACATTGGCAGTAACATTGGTACCACTCAACTTTTCTTCCCACCATTGACTTTGTATTGCGAGAGATTTTCACTTGCTTATTTAAAGGTTTCTCACCCAGCCCACGTAAAATCTACCAACTCCTGCTGTTAACTCCCAAACATATTTTTTTATGTTATCCAATCACAGTGCAGAAATGACAGACTAGAGATCCAAATTAGTGCTGCTATAGCTGCCATTTTCCATTTCCATCCATGTAACATGCGCGCTCGCGCGCTCGTATCAATTGGTAATGTCGCGCGCTCGTATCAATTGGTAACGTTGATGTTATTGAATACCTCAGTTGAAAGTTCAGTCTTCCATTCCATCTGTGTGTTGTTCTTGGTATTCATCCTCCAATCTAGCCAGGTAAGATGCTAACTATAATGTTACTCACACTCTTGACTTCAGTTTCTGCATGAAATCATAAACAGGCAGAATAACAGCTGAGCCAGCTAGCACCATGTTAGCTAACGTTAAAGCTAGCCTCATCTATGTACAGTATGTTCCTAATGTCGGTGTAACTTAAACTTTTGTTAATGCCAAACATGAGACATATCTGTTGACTTCTGTATATGAATTGAACCAGAAAGAGGCACGACAGCTGAGCTAGCTACAGTAACTTAGCACAATGTTTCATTGGCCTAGATAGCTAACGTTAGTGTGGAAGAATTTAGATGTTTTAGCTATTAGCACTTTTGATGCCACTAAACATGGTTTAATCAGCTAAAAAGTACCCTAGTGTAGAACATGACTCAGAACCTCTGTTACCTCACTGAAAACTCAGAGCCTCCTTTCACAGGCACTTTTAACATCATTCGTGATTTCTTATTTGTCATTTAACAGTGATGGTAGACATCGACAGCAAGCATGCCCAAAAGAAAACGGAGTGTAGAACCTGCAGCCCAAAGCTCTCCTCCTACATGCATCCTTCATGTACCATCCATGTCTGATCATGGGGATTTCACGCCCCTCCGTAAAATTAAAGGATCTGCTTCAGAAAAACTGCAACTGCTTCAAAAGATCCGGGATAGACGTCTCAACCAACCGCATGACTCCCCATGTCGTATGCAATCAGTATGTGATCAGATCCCGGCAACTCTTCCTGATGACCTAGAAAGAGTAGGATATCACAGCAAGTGTTATAAGCACTTTGTCCGCCACTTTCATCGTCTGGGAGATGATACAGAACCAGGGCCATCAACCTCATCATGGCATCACTCTCCTCGTAAACCAGGAGGTTCTGCTGAACCCATCTTCCCGCCAGAGTGTATATTTTGTGAGAAAGTTGAGACCAAAGATGCTCATCGCAATACTGAGAGGCCTACAACCTTCCCATCCTTTAAAAACAAAGAAAATGCATGGGAGCAAATCGAAACACGGGCTGAGAAAATGGGTCTCTATCGACTCCATCGAAAGGTGAAAAACAAAGACCTCTTTGCATGTGAGGCCAAACACCATCCGTCATGTTTTAAAGCTTTCCGCACAGCATTCTACAACTATGAGCGTGCGATTCACAGAGCCGAAGCACCAAAGGAGCAGGCTTGCATGTCAGCCGCCCATGAAAAGGCATTCAACTCAGTACTGGAACACATTCAAACCCAGGTCATCCAGCAGAATAAAGTTCTACAGCTTTCTTCCTTGCGCTTGCTCTATGTCGAGGAACTGAAACTGAATGGATATGAGAACTCAAATTATCGGTCAGAGAAACTACTGAAACGCCTACAGAATGACCCAATCAAGGAGCATATCCACTTCACGAAGGTTGATCATGACAAATGTGATGTCATTTCTTTCTGGCTTGTGCACAGCTCAAACATAACAGTTTCCAATGCTCTCGCACGAGCATTCACACTCGGAAGCACAAACAAGAACCAAAATGTTGCCCTCCAACTTCGCCAGGGTATTCTACAGGCTTTCAGAGAGTGTAAAGACCAACCATGGCCACCAACAGCTGAAGACATGGAGCTCAATCCTGAAGACATCCTACCTCCAGACCTTGTCCGCTTTCTCAGCGTGCTAATGACTGGCAAGGAGGGCATCGAGACAGAAAAGGTGAAGCGTCTGGTCTTCTCCATTGGACAAGATCTGTGCCGTGCAGTGTCAGATGGAAAATGGAAGTTACCAAAGCACATTCTCCTCTGTGTGACTGTAAGGCACCTGTTCCGAAGCAAACAGCTCACCACAATACTACACAGGCTTGGACACTCTGAGAGCTACGATTTCGCCTTGGAGTTGGAAACTGCTCTCGCCAAGGTCCTGGATGAAGTCTCAACTTATCGTACACCACAAATTGTGACAGGAGAGGGCAACCTTGTATTCCACTGTGAGTGGGACAACTTGAATAAAACCACTACCAGTGTGCACGGCAGCAACATTGTAAACAGTGCTGGAGGAATCATGGTGCAGGAGGTCAAGCCCGGGTTCGAGAGCAGCAAGGACCGAATGCTACCTACCATCAATAGGTCACAACAGCGTAGCCTGAAGGTCGACACACCAAAAACTCTCCCACCCTTGCACTTTACTCGCGTTGGCCCGAAGTTCCCTGAAGGCTCATCATTCACACCGCCAGCAGAGAATGACACAGTCTATGCCACTACGATGCAAGAGTACTACATCTGGCTCTTCATCAGATACATCGGAAGCTGTGGCCTGCAGCCTGTGCCTGGGCTAGGGGGTTTCACCTCTGCAACTGGTTCTCCCCCACCCAGCAAATCAACAGTCGACTACTGCACGCCTATCCACCAACCGATCACAGACAACGCAGTTGTTCGTGAGCTACTGAAGCGTTCCGAGGCAGCAACTGCTGAGGTGGGTCAGAGATGGGTCCTGAATACATTTGATCTGGGTGTCTGCATGAAAGCCCTTCCCATCATCTGGCGCTGGCCAAATGAATTTGCTAGTCATGTAGTAACGATTGGACCCTTCCACACATCCATGAACTACATCGGGATGCTCACTGGACACAAGATGCGTGGTTCTGGATATGCAGAGATTCTCTTTGAGGCACAACTAGTAACAAGTGGATCTCTCAAAGGTGTTCTCAGTGGAAAGGCCTACGCAAAGTCCCTCTTTTGCCTCAAAACAGTGTGTGAGGCAATGGAGAGGCTGTTGATGGAGAGATTCACTGAGGAGGAGAACATCATGATCTCTGACCCTGCTGTGCTTCTCAGAATGACCCAGTCTTGCAACCGAGAGCACCTCGATGAAGCCCTCAAAGACCCCTCAACTCTACTCCTCATCAAAAAGTACCATGCCTTTGAGGAAAAGGTGCGCAAGGGCCACCTGGGGAAGACAGCTGCCTTCTGGATGTCGTTCTGGATGTCCTCAGAGAAGATCATTCTGGCTGGACCAGCAACCAGGAAGCCATATGACTTCAAAATGTTCCTTGCAAATGACGACAACAAAAAGCAGATGTGCCAGCTTCTTCTGAAAGTGTGGAGTGGACAAGAGGCAGCTACCAGGCTGGAGAGAACAGAGATGGCTGTGCTGATCGTGGAGGGGAAGGCCCACCAACTTGCCTCAACGAATGGCAAGGTAAAATTGAAAGCCCTTCGTGAATGGCGATTCAATTTGTAATTTTTCCTGAAAAAAAGGTGATTACCTGTGATGTTTGTCTATATCTGAAACTGGCAGTGACTGGTGATTGAAATGCGGTGCCTTTTTGTGTTTCAGGTCGAGGTACGTGAACTCCCCACGATCTACAGCAACCAGGAAGAGACTGATACCAGGGTGGTTCTGTACCTCCATCATGCTGCTACCATCGGATACAAGAACGCTGTAGTCAGAACACCGGACACAGACATCCTCCTGATCCTGCCCCACCATGCCCACAACATCAAGCTGACGGTGTACCTGGATACAGGGTCAGGGAAGCATCGCCAACTTGTCAACGTCTCTGAGCTGGCAGAATCCCTGGGAGAGGACTACTGTGCCACTCTCCTGGGGTACTATGTGTTCAGCGGAGAAGACTGCACCAGTGCCTTCAAAGGGAAGGGAAAAGTCGGGCCCTTGAAAAAGCTGGAGAAGAATCCCAGGTTTCACAGGGCATTCGGTGAACTGGGTGACAACTGGGATGCCAACCCTGAGGTGGAGAGGCAGTTAGAAAAATTCACCTGTGTGATGTACGGCCAGAGTCGCGAGTCATCAGTGGACATTGTCCGTGCCAAGCTGCTACGAAAAATGGTGGGAGAGGACAAGACCCTCACATCCAAGTCCAAGGTTGATCTGGCTCGCCTTCCTCCATGCCAGTCTGCCCTGAAGCCGCACATCCAGCGTGTGAACCACCGCGTAGCATTGTACAAAAGAGCCGATCAACCTATCATCGAAAAGCCAAAACCTTATGAGGAGCAAGGATGGATAAGGACTGATGAAGGACTGTTGAAACCAATGTGGTCCAGTGGTCCCATCCTACCAACCTCACTGGTGGATCTTCTGAACACAGGAGAGCACGAAGAGGAGGAGGAAGAGGAAGGAGAAGAAGAGTTTGACTCTGACGATTTCGATGAAAATGATGATGACTGACTCAGTGTAGAATCACTAATGCTAATGATGTTTATCTAAAACAAGCAAGAGAAGAGTGGTCACATTGAGTGCTAGGACTATTTTGACAGTTGTAATATTTAGAAAAATAAAACTTTGTGTTAACGTCTGTGTAGACGGACCTTAATATGAGTATTATTTCGTAAAACTGTGATTATTTTGTAAATAAAGCACTAATTAGCATACTAGTATACCATAGACACATGTAATCATGTTATGAATAGTTCTATCATGATCTATGCCCTTCAAAACATGGGTCTAGACACCTTCATTTTTCAATTATCTGCAATATTGGCTGAGATATGTCAAAAATCGTTTTTTTGATAATGGCAGCAGTAATTTGCATAACAATGGTATGTGGGACATTTTTTCAGCTTGGGGCCATAGCTAGTCATTTTCTACACATTTTTTCCAATCTAGAAACACTGATTAGAAGTATATCTCCGGGGGGTGCAGGGGGACCTAGTCTTCCTACTAGACTATAGCTATCTTCAGGGCTTACTTACTGTGCAATCAATAAATGATATTGATCCATGGGACATAAACACCATTAGAAAAACACTAAACGCTTTAAATGTCATTACTAGGGTGTCAACAACAAAAAAGAGGTGTCTATGGTGTCTTGGGTCTTGGATAGAGATGGCCAAGATGGCCTCTATCTCCTTTCGGCTTAGCCTGTTTGGCATTCCCATCTGAGCACTTGGCTTCGGAGACTGGGATCCCAGGTGAAAAATCCCATAAACCATATGAATCTGTACATCGTCACCACCTGTCCTTGCCCTACGTGGAATGTATGGGCAAGCTCCTCCTGAGTTTTTGCCAACCATAAAGTCCCACACTGCCACATCCTGCTGATACTTGCTCCCGCATGACGTTATTTTCCCGGGTGCCGCACAAACGGCTGCACCGATCGAGATTTAACGGATGTTTATATAAATGGTTTAAAAGAAAAAAAAGCCTTCAATTTCCGATATTTAGCCTTTTCATTTGGGCCTCCCAATTGAAGCCCCGCCCATAGGGCGGGTACCGTTGCTCGTAAAGTCAATGAGAAAAGCAAAAAATGGAGAAAAAGGATACACAGAATCTTACTTTAATTCACCAAATGTCTGTCTGTCTGTGTCTGTCTGTCCGTCTGTTCCCAGGTACCGCAAAAACGGCTGAACCGATCGCAACGAAATTTTGGGTGGGTAATTCTGGGACCCCTGGAGTAAAATAGGCTATATATTTTTTCCAATATTTTTTCCAATTTTCCAATTTTCCAATTTTACAATTTTCCAGTTTTTCCAAACACGATGGAATAATATTTACCGATATGAACAGTGATGTGGCTTTTATTGAAATTCTACAAATACTGTTTAGATTTTGATGATTTGCATGTGATATGATTTAACGGATGTTTATATAAATCGTTTAAAATGAAAAAAACCTTCAATTTCTGATATTTTCCCTTTTCATTTGGGCTTCCCAATTGAAGCCCCGCCCATAGGGCGGGTACCGTTGTTAGTATAAGTAAATAAATTACTTGCAAAAACAAATTTGAGTTCAATCATACGACAAGACTCATGTCAAAACCACACTCTTTAAAGGGTTTCCTGCATGTTATTTGTCTGGATACATTGTGTGGTTCTGTAGAGTGTGGTTTTGACATGAGTCTTTTCATCGCCATGAAGTAGTGACGCCTAACCCGAGTGCTCCACTTAGATACGCTGATGTTATTATTTCAGAAGTCGAGAGCCGCAGAGTTCTGTGCAGGGAGATAAGGGTAACGCACAAAGTACGAGGGCTGAAGGGAGGAGTGTGGGGAAGAGGAAAATAACTCGTTATTTTAGGGTCCGCGGAACGAAACCTTGCGCAAGTGGTGAAATGCAGGCAAGTTTTGTTCGTCCTCCGATCTAATGTAGTAAACTCGTTACGTGTGATGGATTGTGGGTTATCATACTCCGTTTTGTTATGGGGGAAAGGTTTATCAGACAATTATTGGACCTCACCACCTTTGAATTGTGTTCTTGGGTTTGATCCCCCATTGCTATAGATCCCACAAACTGTTTTCCTGGTACTGTATGTAACACCTGCACTGCAGTTTTCACCTTTATGGGAAAGTTAAAGCGGGTACTTAATTTTCTGCATTTTATAAAATAACGAAATATTGTATCATATTTTTCGTGAATAATTATAACGATACCCTCACATGGTTAGCAATATTCTGCGTTTTTTGTTCTTAAACTCTGTGAATCACTGGAATTCGTTCGCTATTACTGAAAGATCGTGTGGTAGAGCAACAACAGTTATTTCCACCAATATATTGCACTCTGAGAGGTATATAGCCATCCTTGACTTTAGCCAGATGCAGTTGTTGAATATGATGGATGCATGATAATCTCCGATAATGCCGACCCGACGTTTAACATGTGTGAAATACCGTCCTGAGTAAAGAGCTTTATTTCCATCAACTTTTTAATCCGCTTGACCTAAGTCCATGCGGCACTGATGTGTTCCCTAAAACATCGTGCTCTACTGTGCCTTCAGAAAGTATTCACACCCCTTGACTTTTTTCACATTTTGTTGTTACAGCCTGAATTAAAAATGCATTAAATTGAGATTTTTTTGTAACTGATCTACACATGATACCCCATAATGTCAAAATGGAATTATATTTTAGAAATTTTTACAAAATAATTAAAAACGAATTACATAAATACGGTATCTAATTTACATAGGTATTCAATCCCCTGAGTTGCCTGGTGTTGGCTTAGCGGTTAGGGTGCCGGCTTGGGATCCTAGGATCCTGGGTTCGAATCCCGGTCGATCGCTGATTTAATGCCAGGGGGGTTGACTCAGCCTGTCATCCTTCCGAGGTCGGCAAATTGAGTACCAGCTTGCTGGGATGAATGATCCTGGTGTGTACCCCGGCTTACAATAGGTACACCGTATCCCTGCGCATTGTAAGAGCGTGACCAAGGGTTGGCGTCAGGAAGGGCATCCGGCCATAAAAACATTGCTTCAAAACAGGGAACCATGATTGTCATGGGGCCTGCAAGGGCAGGCTAACCCCTGCTCTAGCGGGGAAAATGGCCTTAAAACGATCATTCATTCATTCATTCATTCAATCCCCTGAGTGAATACTTTGTAGAAACCACCTTTGATAGCGATTACAGCTTGTAGTCTTCTTGGGTATGTCTGTATCAGCCTTGCACATCTGGATTTGGGGAGTTTCTCCCATTCTTCCTTGCAGATTTGCTCAAGCTCTGTCAAGTTGGATGGAGAGTGTCGGTGAACAGCAATCATCAAGTCTTTCCACAGATTCTAAATGGGATTCAAGTCTGGGCTCCAGCTGGGCCACTCAAGGAGTTTCACATTCTTGTTATGAAGCTATTCCAGTGTTGCTTTGTATGTATGCTTGGGGTCACTGTCCTTTTGGAACGTAAATCTTCACCGCAATCGAAGGTCTTTTGCACTCTGAAGCAGGCTCTCCTCAAAGATTTGTCTGTATTTGGCTCCTTTAATTGTTCCCTCTATCCTTACAAGTCTCCCAGTCCCTCCTGCTGAAAATTATCCCCATAGTATGATGCTGCCACCACCATGTTTCACGGTAGGGATGGTGTGAGATCGGTGATGAGCTGTGCTCAGTTTCCACCAGACGTAGCACTTTGCATTCAGGCCAAAGACTTCAATTTGTCTCATCAGACCACAGAATAATTTTGCCTCATGCTCTCAGTCTTTCACGTGCCTTTTTGCAATCTCCAAGCGTGCTATCGTGTGCCTTTTTCTCAGGAGTGGCTTCCGTCTGGTCACCTTCCCATAAAGCCGAGATTTGAGAAGTGCTGCAGAGACTTTGTCCTTCTGGAAGGTTCGCCCATCTCAGCCAATGAACTCTGTAGTTCTGTCACATTGGTGATTGGGTTGTTGGTCACATCCCTGACAATGGTCCTTCTTGCCCGGTTGCTCAGTTTGGTTGGACGGCCAGCTCTAGGAAGAGTCTGGGTAGTTCCATATTATTTCCATTTCCTAATGATGGAGCTCACTGTGCTTTTGGGAACTTTCACAACTCTATAAATAATTGTTTTATACCCTTCCCCAGATCTATGCCTCCTTACAATTCTACCTCGGAGTTTTACGGATAGTTCCTTCGATTTCATGGTGGAGTCTGTGCTCTAACATGCACTGTCAACTGTGGGACCTTATGTAGAAAGGTGTGTTTCTTTCAAAATCATGTCCACTCAATTAAATTGACCACAGGTGGACTCCAATCAGCATGTTGATGACCAAATCAAGTTGTTAAAATCAAGTCAAGGTTGAACAAAGGAAATTGGATGCATCTGAGCTCAATTTTTAGTGTCATAGCAAAGGGGGTGAATGGTTATTGACATAAGACATTTCAGCTTTTCATTTTCAAGTAATTCGTAATAAATTCTAAAAAAAAAAAAATTCCACTTTGACAGAAAAACAGAAAAAAAAGAAAGAAAATCTCAATTTAATTCATTTTAAATTCAGGTTTTAACACAACAAAATGTGAAAAAGTCAAGGGGTGTGAATACCTTCTGAAGGCACTGTATATATAGTCATGGGAATGGAAAAAGTAGGAAGATTGACAGTTTTGAAATGTGGTTTTTGAGAGGAATGTTAAAAATTCCATGGACTGCAAGAAGAACCAACAAATCAGTGGTTGAAGAAATTTGACCACCATGTACATTAGAAACGTTGATGCTAAAACAGAAACTGTCATACTTTGGACACTCATCATGCATACAGAAAACTAAAGTCTGGAGAATATGTATGATATATCATCATCGTTTTATAGCCGTTTCCATGCTGGCATGTGTAAGCCGTGATTCACCTAATCCTAATGGCTGCTTCGCCAAAAGGCTAATTTGAGGCATGTTTTTTGTGGCTGGATGCCCTTCCTGAAGCCACCACAGAATCAGCTGTGGACCTAGCCTTTGTCTAAAGAGACATACCCTGCAATGCAGCATGGGGATTTGCAATCAGAGTTTCCTTCTCCAAGGTGGACTGCCTCCAAGGTTAAAGAGCTCCACTTATCCCTGGTGGGATTGGTGACTGTCACACTGTCACAGCAAGTCCTCACAATGGAGGGCTATGCACACGACACCACGAGGGCACCAAACTACTCTGAGATCCTCCAGACAGTTATCCAGTATTTGCTCAAGAGCACTGTTACCATGGTGCACCACGACGAGGTGGTCAGAAAGTCTTGGCATGGGTAGAGGCGATGTACCAGAACGAAGGACTTACACACTCGGCCTTCTTTTCACTTGCAGAGGAATCTGGTGGCCATAGATAAAAGCAACAAGTGATAATTGGTGTACGCGCCTAGTGCTGCAGTAATCAACGTTACGGCAGCACTAGGCGCGTACACCTGCCCCGTGAAAAAAACAAAAACAAACACAAGCATCACAAATATATATATAATGGTATCTGTAATCTGGTTCTCCAACCTAATGAGCGGACAACATGACGTCATCGCCATGCATGTCCGCATTGCCTGCAAAGCTCCAGAGGAACCATCTAGCAGTGCGTCATTACGGATTATAAATTCAGATACTGTCACAAGTGCATGCAAAACTCACAGTTACCGACCTGGTTTCGCCCTTGTTGGGGCTTCATCAGGGCAACGCAGTGAGGCTTTCCATACACTTGTAACTCTGTGAACTTTTCGGTTTTTATATCAGTCACTATGCGACCTTCATATCATCAGTGGAGAACCGCCAGCAGGTCGACTCCATATGATGAGTGGATACCAGAGATAACGTTACCGTGTGGCAGGCGGTGCTTTTTGCTCCCAGCAAGGTGCAGCAGCAGCTGTATGGGACACCTTGCTGGCGGTTCTCCACTGATGATATGAAGGTCGCATAGTGACTGATATAAAAACCGAAAAGTTCACAGAGTTACAAGTGTATGGAAAGCCTCACTGCGTTGCCCTGATGAAGCCCCAACAAGGGCGAAACCAGGTCGGTAACTGTGAGTTTTGCATGCACTTGTGACAGTATCTGAATTTATAATCCGTAATGACGCACTGCTAGATGGTTCCTCTGGAGCTTTGCAGGCAATGCGGACATGCATGGCGATGACGTCATGTTGTCCGCTCATTAGGTTGGAGAACCAGATTACAGATACCATTATTAGTTACTCCCAACCGCAACCAGGTCGACTCCATATGATGAGTGGATACCAGAGATAACGTTACCGTGTGGCAGGCGGTGCTTATTGCTCCCAGCAAGGTGCAGCAGCAGCTGTATGGGACACCTTGCTGGCGGTTCTCCACTGATGATATGAAGGTCGCATAGTGACTGATATATATGTATATATATATGTATGTATACATACATATATATATATATACATACATAAATATATATATATACATACATACATATATATATATACATACATACATATATATATATACATACATACATACATATATATATATATATATATATATATATATATATATATATATATATTGTTGTGGTTTTGGAAAAAAGGATAATCCCCCCCTCGTAGGTAGACGCACCACAACATGTAGCCTCGCGATAGTTCAGTTATATCTTAGTGAATGTAAGCGTAGCCCTTTCCTGTGTTTAGTTTTGCATTGAGCAGGCCTGCGAGTATGGCGGTTCTTTGGCGATAGCATGCCACGTGGCAGGCCTGAACAAGTCTGGCGAGGCCGAAGGAAGGCGCTGCAGAAGGGAGTGGCCGGTAAGCAGTGAGCCGCCAATCAGGGCTCGAGGGGAGTGGCTAACCACGACGATGAGAGGTGGGGTTTTGGAACATTCGAGTAGGGCCGGGTCGGAGCCATATAGCCCTGCTCCGAGTCCCCCCACCTCCGAAGAGAGTTCTGACTTCTGAGTCAGAGTCGTGTGCACGTGAGTCAGAGCCGAAGAGTATCGTGAGTTCAAGTGCTGAGTTACAGTTCCCTGTGAGACGAGTTCAAGTTCCCTGTGAGAGTGAGAGGAGTTGAGTTGAGCTTGAGCACGCATGAGAACACGCCGCAGAATGAGTGCATTGAATTGCGGTGATCGTGATTGTACACAAACTTTCCCCGAGCCCCGTGCCCTGCGCTCTGCACTGTATTAATCGGCATTCGAGAGGACGACCTGTGCCGGGCCACAGTCGTACGATTTCCTCCTGCCTGCCTTCGCCTGCATACATGCCGTGAACATCAGAGAGCCACGCCGGCGAGCTGCCCCGGAGCGACCAACGGCAAAGCGCGCTTGGCACGCGAACTTCTTCTCTTCTTCTCCCCGTTTGCGTGAGTGGGCCCTGTGTCTGGGTATGTTAAGATCGATTAAGCTTCTGCTCTGTGTCCCCTTTCCTTCATCCTGATCATTGTAAATAATAATAAATTGTGTTATTCCTTTGATTTGACCGTTCTCGTCCCTTCCATCAATTGGCTTCGCATGGTATGAATAGAACCGCTCGAATCGGGTTCCATAAAAGTAACGGCACTAGTCACGTGATACGCATACCGCTCAGCATACTCAATTAAACGTGGCTTGTGCGAGGTTCGGTCCCCGCTTTCGTGGCAGCGTGGGTTAAAGGTACGTGCGACGTTGACCCGATACCCTTTTTCACGTTTGCTCTGGATGTGGCGATTCGGCCTCACAGACCCAAAGACCCAGGGGGGGAAAGGGGTTTAACCCCCCGTCCCCCTTTGTAACGGGAACGGGCTTCGGGAGATCCGCAACAAATTGGTGTCAGGAGTGGGATTTGAACCCTGGAAATAAAATTTTTGGACAAATTGGCCACAACAAATTGGTGTCTGGGAGTGTGAGATAATTGCACCTCGAGTGCGCTTCACGCACTCAAAAATTACGAGCGTACGAAATTTAGTATTAAAACCAAATTTGTATTCGTACCATGGCTGGCCAAGATGGTCAAATGCTGGTGGGAATAATAAAAGAAGAGAAACTGATGACCTAGGACCGGCAGGGACAGTTGGTAGTGGAAGCTGAAAAGGGTGTGGCAGTAAGTAAAGACAATGGCGGTGCCTTGCACGTGGCGGCGGAGGCCAAACCCTTTGTGCAAGTGAGTTCTAAAGACATGCAATTATTCATGACACAATGCCTGGCGTACATGGCTGAGCTGAGTGAAAACATGGACCGATGGCTTGGAAAAAAGGATACCCAGGGGGACAAATCCATATGGGAATTGGAAGAAATGAAAAAGGGGTTGGAAAACAAAATGGGGTGGTGAAATGGAAAAAATGATGGCAGAGTCAAAGAGGGACATGAAAAGGGCGGGGGAGGACATTGGGCGCAGGTTGAGCGGGAAGGTCGCAGTGGTACGTGACGAGGTGACACGGTGTGGGGAACGCGTGGGGAGCGAGGTAGAGCGAAGGACAGCTAAATTGACCGGGACTATGGGAATCGCGACGCGGGGTGTAGAGGGGCCGACGATCGTTGCAATGGAAAAGAAAATTTCGGGGGCGCCGAGGAAGGTCGAGTTGGAGAAAGAAATTTCATGGGTGCCGACGATCGTCAAGGTAATAGCAAAAGAAACAATTGGGGCTGAAGAGACGGGAGAAACAGAAAATAAATCACGGAAGAAGGTTATGGAATCTGAACAAAGTCTGTATTTGCACCGTGATGCCGCACTTGCTAACGAAATTAAAAGTTTTCAGGTGCCGGCGGAAAAGGAGGGCTCCGCGGTGAGTAGCGAAAATGGCGCGAATGTGTTTGGCGCGAACGGGTCCTCGGCGCGCTTGGGACAAAGGCGAGACCCGGGTGTTCGTGATGGGCCCATTGTGCGGTGTGAGAGGGAGTCCGTACCCGAGTGTGTGAGAGAAAAGTGTGCGCCAGAGTGTGCAGGAAAAGAGTGTGTCACGGAGTGTGAGCAAGAATGCACACCGGAGTATGAGCGAGAGTGCGCACCTGGGGGTGTGGAAAAAGAGTGTGCGATGGCTGAGTGTGTTACGGAGTATGTATCGGGAGAGTGCGCACCTGGGGGTGTGGAAAAAGAGTGTGCAATGGCCGAGTGTGTTACAGAGTGTGTAACAGGAGAGTGCACACCTGGGAGTGTGAAAAAAGAGTATGCGATGGCTGAGTGTGTTACGGAGTGTGTAACGGGAGAGTGCGCCCCTGGGAGTGTGGAAAAAGAGTGTGCGATGGCCGAGTGTGTTACAGAGTGCGAGAAAGAATGCACACCGGACTGTGTGTGGAAAGAGTGTGTAACGGAGTGTGTGGGAGGCATGTGTGCACCTGGGTGTGCGAGTGCAGAGTGGGTCGCGAGTGGTGAGGACGCGGCTCAAGCATCGACACCGACCGGGGCAGCGCCGAGCGGTACGGGTAGCAGACACGAGCCCCCGGTGAGTTGTGTGCAGCAGGGACCGGATGGAATTCGTGCTGCGTCGGTCTCGCAAGGACCGGCGTGCACGATTCGTGCCTCCGGCCCCCGCACTGTATGGTTGGTGCCATGTCGTGGCGGCAAAGGCAATCGGCGAGGTTCAAGGGGAGGCAGGAGTTTTTGGGGCCGCACACCCTGTCGGGTGCGGTGCTCCGACCGTGGCCGGCTGGGTCACCATGCGTGGGACCGCAAGGCCCCACGGAGGGATGGAGCCCTGCACCTCGGCCCATCCATACCTCCCCCCTTGGATCGAAAATGCCGGATGGACAACACATACAGGCGACCAACCACCCGCATGGATCGCTCGGCCCTTCGAGGTCGAGCCATGACAAAGTACCTCCAGAGATGGGGGCTCGTAGTGAAGCAGACTGTTGAGAGTAGTGTCCCCCACGTGGGGGAATGGTAGTGCCACCATTCCTCACACGGCGGGGCCCATGAGCATTCGTTTAGGGGGATGGCAGTGACAGGCACATGGGGGTGCCAGCAATGGTTGCCTCCATGAGGAACCGAAACTAGCCGGGGGAGGGCTAGGATAATGTTAGGGATCTAGAAGACTGTAGAGACAGAGATTTAAGTAGTGACACCTCAACTGTAGAGGGGACGTAGGTAGCTTAGATGGTTGATAATAAAACAGGGTGTGCATAGTGTAAAGGGACGACGAGGGAAGCACGAGTTGTCGGGGAAGGTAGATAGATAGATGATGCTGTGTGTTTGAGGGATTGTGAGTGAGACAAATGGAATTGTGTTGAGGTGTATGGGAAGTCGTGTGTGAGAAAAGTGGTGTGCGAGATATTTGGTGTGTGAAAATAAATGGTGTGGAAGTAAATGGTGTGGAATGCATGGTGCGAAGGATTGAATGGGGGAGAGTGGAACCCATTCATGAAAGCCCGGGTGGGTAGTGTAAAGCCAGGTAGAGGGCACAGGTAAATTGTATGGATATTGACACCTGTGGTGCTGTTGGTGGAAAAGTAGTGCTTTGGAGGGTGCATGAGTCAGTGACATGGCTGGGTGTGTGGCTTAATTGGTGAGTATAGTTATTGAGGCACTCCACCATTGGTAGTTTGTCGGCCAGGTGAGGCCGCAGGTAGGCTCTGGGAGCCGGTTAGTTATAGTGAAGTTTGTGAGTGGGGCCCGAGGATCCCAGGAGAGGACCCGGGTTGCCCGATGCCAAGGTGGGCACAGAGGGGGTAAGAGCCAAGGAGGGCCTTCCCCAGTTAGGTAGTCATGAGGAGCAGGTAAGCTCGGGTGGCGGCTTCAGTGGCGGAGGTGCGCAGGTAGTTGGACCTGCTAGTGGAGCCACACGAGCCTGCCCTGAAATTGTGCGAGGGCAAAAAGAGAAAATTTGCGGGAGTGAGACCCAAATTCAGGATGGCACCACAGTGTGGGCAATGGGAATTCGGGTTCTTAGAACAACATTGTTTAAAGAGGCTGATTGGCAGGGTACGACCCCAGGTAGTTTAAATGAGTAACGTATTAGAATAGTTACAGTCACGTGAAAAAGTAAATACACCCCATGTAAAGTTTTGACTTTTCAAATTATTTCAACATACAGCTATTTGATCTTCATTTCAACAATATTGATGGATAAAGGTGATATAATATAACAAATATAATGAAACATTTACATTTTGTAGTCCATTGTATAATTTAAATAAACATAAATGCAAATTTCACATGTGGAAAAAGTAAGTACACCCCTACATTTATCAGACTTCAAAGACCTAAAATTAGAATCAGGTGCAAATCAATAGAACATCGTTAGAGAGGATCTTGGAGGAACCTGTCTTATTTAAACCTCAGACATTTAGTTTGGTTTGCTCTTTGTTGTTGAAGTGTGCGGCGTCACCGTGCCTAGATCAAAAGAGCTCTCTGAGGCCTTCAGAAAGAAGGTTATACATGCCTACGATTTGTTGGGGGCAGCAAGTTCATTTTAAGGCCATTTTCCCTGCAAGAGCAGGGGTAAGCCTTGCGGTCCCCATGACAACTTTCTCCATTTTGCCCTATTTTCTGCATCTCCCCTTGTTAACCCCCTTGCCCGCATTTCTTCTTCGACCATCTTTAGCCAAGTCTTTCTCGGTCTTCCCCGTCCTCTGCTTCCTTCTACATTCATTCCCATCACTCTTTTCAACCGGTCACTTTCATCCTTCCTCAACACATGACCAAACCATCTCAACCTGTTTCTCTTCACAGCATCCATCACATGCTGTATTCCCATCATTTTTCGCAATTCATCATTTGTCTTCCTCTCTCTCAACGATACTCCACACATCCACCGAACCATTTGCATTTCCACCCTTTCCAGCCTTCGTTGCTGCTCTACGTTCATTACCCATGTCTCACTCCCATAAATCATAACACTTCTCACACATGCAGCATACACCTTTCCCTTCAGTTTCAATGACACTCCCCTCCTCGTCAGCACGCCACTCAGTTCCCGAAACTTCTTCCATGCACACCTCACATGAGCAACCGTTGCCGAGTCTGATCCACCTTCTCCATTCAGCAGGTATCCAAGGTAACAAAATGTTTTCACACCTTCCAGCATCACGCCATCTCCAAGATCCAACTCAACATTTCCTCCATCTGCAGCTCCCTCTGTGCACACCTTACACTTGAATGTAGCTGCCACACTGGTTAATGACCCTCTCAAACCACTACATTTTTGATGAACCCACTCAGCGCACATTGTACATTGAATGGAATTCACTCCGACACCCTTCCTGCACACAGCACACGGCCACTTCCCAGTTCTTTCCACCTCACCACATGCTTTACCACTTGCCATCACCTTCGTTTTTCCGATATTCACCTTCAGACCTTTTGTCTCCATACATTCCTTCCACTTGTTCATATTCTCCTTCAGTCCATCCATACTTTCTACAATCAACACCAGATCATCTGCATACAACAACTCCCACGGTAGACCCTCCTTTACGTTCTGAGCCAGCACCTCCATCACAGCTACAAATAGTAGTGGACTTAGTACCGACCCTTGATGCACTCCCACCTTCACCTCAAACTCACCACTGTTCCCGTCCTTCGTCCTTACAGCTGTGCGCGCTCTTTTGTACATTGCCATCACGACTCTGATCAACCATTCCTCCACTCCTAACTTCCTCAATGCCCGTGTCACTACTTCACGTGGAACCATATCGAATGCTTTCTCCAGATCAACAAGCCCAAGAAACAACTTCTTCCTCTTCTCCATATACTTCTCCTGCAACTGCCTCACAATAAAAAGTGTGTCTGTCGTTCCTCTTCCTGGCATAAATCCAAACTGCATTTCGTCAATCTTCACTTTCTTCCTTATCCTCCTCTCCAACACCCTTTCCAATACCTTCATTCCATGCTCAAATAACTTTATCGCTCGATACGAGCCACAGTCCAGAGGGTCACCTTTCCCCTTGTATAGAGGGACGAGGGTACTCAGTTCCCAATCCACTGGAATGCGGCCTTCTTTCACGACCAGATTGCAGATCTCTGTCATTCTCTTCACACCCCAATTTCCCCCTGCCTTCAACATATCTCCCACAACTCCCTTCCGCCCTCCCGCTTTTCTACTCTTCTTTGGTTTTATCGCTTCCTCAACTTCCTTCTCGGTTATCTTCTCTGCCGGTCCTAAAACTGGGTTACTCTCTATGTTGCCATCCCATTCATCTCTGCATTCAACAGTATTTCCAGATATCTCTTCCATCTTCCTTTAATTCCATCTGGGTCCACAACGATTTGTCCCACTTCATCCTTCAAGCAACTCACCCCCATCACCTCACACCTCTCTTTCTCTATCTGCTTTGCAATCCTGAATACCGCTCTCTGACCCTCTTCCGAATCCATGCGCTCTCCGAACATTTTCCTACATGCCTCCTGTGCCTTTGCTACCTCTTTCTTTGCAGCCTTCTTGGCTGCCTTATAACTTTCATGCTCTGCCTTTTCTGCCCCCATACCCTTCGCCTTCTGCCACTCCTTGTACTTCTTCCTCGTCTCGTCAATCTTCTTTCCAACTTCATCATCCCACCACCATGTTTCCGAGTGCCTCGGTGGTCCTTTTGTCCATCCACATACCTCACCAACGGCTCCCAACAGACTATCTTTCATTGACATCCAACCACTTTCAAGCTCAACCACATCATCCTCCACCATACTCAGCCTCTCTTTTAATGCCTCCCTCACTGTCACCTCTTTCAACCTCCACACCTGCATTCTCGGTTGGTAGTTCACCCGCCGAGCTCTCCTCGCACCTTTCACCCTTATGTCGCAGACAACCAAGTGGTGCTGTGAAACAGCCTCCTCCCCCGGGATCACCTTTGTGTCCCGAAGGTGCCCCCTATCTCGCCTACGCACCAGCAGGTAGTCAACGGTTGTCGACGACCCACCTGACGTGAATGTAACAAGCTTATTATCCTCTTTCTGGAACTGAGTATTACAAATCAACAAATCAGCTCCATCAGCAAACTCCAAAATCCTTTCACCTTCTTCATTTCTCACACCATATCCGTAACCCCCATGAACTCCCTCAAAACCGTCCATACTCCTTCCCGCATGTCCATTTAGGTCTCCTCCTACCACAACAACTTCCTCATCTTTCACGTTTTCCATCAGCTTCTCTATTGCACACCAGAACTTGTCCTTCTCTTCATCGCTCCGACCAACCTGCGGAGCATATACCGAGATGATGTTCACCAAGAGCTTTCCAATCATCATTTTCACCATCATCAACCTTTCGCTCACTCTAGTCACACTCACCACACTGTCTACAAACTCCTCAGAAAACAGGACACCAACACCATTCACACCCTCCGGGCACTCTTGCCACACAAACTTATATTTCTGTCCCTGCCTACCCTTCACCATTCTCACACCACTTCCCTTCCATTTCGTCTCCTGCACACGACATATGTCCACTCTTTTTCTGACGAATACTTCCACCACTTCTCCTGATCTCCCTGTCATTGTCCCTACATTCCATGTCCCAAATCTCAGAAACCGATCTCCACGTCGGGCATCAGACGTTTCGTCGTCATAAATGGAATGATTTCCACCCTTGCTTTGATCAGGTTCCCCACCTTGAGTTTTGACGAGAGGGAGTGGGGTCCCCAACGGGGTACTTCGGGCTGTATCCTGCCCATATGTAGTCGTAATTGTCATGGTTCTCTTTTTGAGGCAATGTTTTTATGGCCGGATGCCCTTCCTGACGTCAACCCTTTTTCGTCACCTCTTACGACACGCAGGGATACGGTGTACCTATTCTAAACCGGGGAACACAACCGGGGAATTTTCTGGAAGAAGTGGTGCATTATTTGAAAAAAGTGCAAGGGTGCCAATATTTTTGGCCATGACTGTACACCCACACACACATATATATATATATATATATATATATATATATATATAAATAACCACCTTTAGAGGCCATTTTTCCCCGCAAAGCGGGGGTTGGCCTTTTTCGGGAACCGTGGTTGTTGTTGTTTTTCAGTCCCCTTTTTTGAAGCAATGTTTTACGGCCGGATACCCTTCCTGCCGCCAACCCTTTTTGCCGCCTTTAACGACAAACAGGGAATTACCAGTGAACTGGTACTCAATTAGCCGACCTCGAAAGGATGACAGGCTGAGTCAACCTCCCTGGCATTAATTCGGCGATCGACCGAGATTCGAACCCAGGATCCTAGGATCCTAAGCCGGCACCCTAGCCGCTAGCCCAACACCAGGGCCTTATATATATTATATATATATATATATATATATTATACATATATATTATAAACATATATATATATATTATATACATATATAATATATATTATATAAATATATATATTATACACATATATATATTATATACATATATATATTAAATACATATATATATTATATACATATACCACCATTTAGAGGCCATTTTTCCCCGCAAAGCGGGGGTTGGCCTTTTTCGGGGACCGTGGTAGTTGTTGTTTTTTTGGTTCCCCTTTTTGAAGCAATGTTTTACGGCCGGATGCTCTTCCTGACGCCAACCCTTTTTGCCGCCTTCAACGACAAACAGGGATTTACCAGTGAACTGGTACTCAATTAGCCGACCTCGAAAGGATGACAGGCTGAGTCAACCTCCCTGGCATTAATTCGGCGATCGACCAAGATTCGAACCCAGGTATCCTAGGTTATCCTAAGCCGGCACCCTATCCGCTAGCCCAACACCAGGGATATATATATATATATATCATATATGTGTATATATATATATATATGTATATGTATATGTATATGTATATGTATATGTATATGTATATGTATATGTATATGTATATGTATATATATATATGTATATGTATATATATATATATATATATATATATATATATATATATATATATATATATATATATGTGTGTGTGTGTGTGTGTGTACAGTCATGTGTGTATATATATATATATATATATATATATATATATATATATATATATATATATATATATATATATATATATACAGACTTGGCATTTAATATGGAATATTTTTTTGGGGGGGTGAACTTACTTTTCAAGATGACGTAGAACCAAAATTTCATTGGAATTATGTTGAAATTATTCTAGATTTTGTTAATGTGACCTTTAAAAGAAACAAAAACCACATTTGACATTTCGAAGCAAATAAATTGATCCTTGAAAGTGATGTAAACTGATATCAAACTCAATTCACGGACAGTACTGTGTTAAACTTCTGTACGTTTTCCAGAAGTATCTCTTTATTTTGCACATTAGCCAAAAAAAATTTCAACAAAAATAAAAGCTAAATTATGACTGGGATTACGGACAGTAAAATTACAGTTCAGTACTTCGTGTAACCCCCACGAGCATTCAGGAGAGCACGTACACGTTGAGGCATGCTGTTCATGAGATTTGCCAAGGTTTGGACAGGAATCGCCTGGCATGCAGTGATAATAGTCTGCTGCAATTCACACACAGATGTAGCCTGCTGGTCCAAGTTGTCGATTTGACACGTTAATTCTGCCCACAAGTTCTCTATCGGATTCATATCCGGGGACATGGCAGGCCACTCCATATGCTCTACACCACGGTCAGCAAGAAAGTGTTGGATCATGCGAGCATGATGAGGCCGTGCATTGTCATCTTGGAAGACAAAGTTTCCTAGAAAGGCTGCATGAGCAAATGGAAGCAATGTTTCTTCCAGGATGACCCTGTACTTGAACTGGTTTGGGTTTCCATTCAGAACAACCAGGTCAGTTTTGCCCCCTGCATGAAAAGCAGCCCAAACGGTCACCCCACCACCTCCAGCTTTGACTCTTGGCATGATACAATCTTCGTTGTGGGCTTCATGCACTTGTCTGCGCACTCGGACGCGGCCATCTTGATGATAGACCAGAAATCTAGACTCGTCACTGAAGGTCACGTGATTCCAGTGTCCTGGCTGCCATTGTCGGTGCTCTCTGGCCCACTGCAATCGGCGCTGGCTGTGTTGTCTGGTCAGGCGTGGCTTTCTCAGGGGACGCCTGGCACGATAGCCTGCTTGAACCAGTCGTTGGTTGACTAGCCTTCTGGATACAGGCACATTTGTCAGTTGCTGCCACTCAGCCCTAAGCCGATTAGCTGACTTGGTATGGCCATTGCAGACTAACCGGTGCAGCTGGCGATCATCTCTCCTTGTGGTTCTGCGTGGACGTCCTGGCCTCGGTATTGGAGTAGGGACACCCCTCTGAGCATTTCGTTTCAGGATCTTTGACACCTGACCTTGAGTGATGCCATACTGCCGAGCAATAGCATGCTGTTTCATGCCAGAATTTCGTAAAGCCACCACTCCATGACAAACAGCATTGTCAAGTTGACGGACCATCTCCAGAGGAAGCGGCAATAACTTTTGTAGACGTGCAGCAGTTGTTTTCCACTAATACAGAACGGAACAACCGTTATATACCAGATTGTGAAGCCAATCGTCAAATGTACCTGTCCTTACATTTTTGTCATGCCACCTGTGATATAATCCTGTTATTGACTTCTTGCTGCGAAAGACAATCAGTGACATGGTTCTTTCAAGAAAGACATCACCGAAGGGTAAAAGAAACTCACCAGATTGATATACTGAGTTCAGAAAGTAAACCCAAGTCAAGAAAAAAAATATTCCATATTAAATGCCAAGTCTGTATATATATATACTGTATATATATATATATATATATGTATATATATGTATATATATATATATATATATATATATATATGTATATATATATGTATATATATATATATATATATATATATATATATATATATGTATATATAATATATATATATATATATATACATATATATATATATATATATATATATATATATATATATATATATATATATATATATATATATATATATATATATATATATATATATATATATATATATATATACTGTATGTATGCATATATATATACTGTATGTATGTATGTATGTATGTATGTATGTATGTATGTATATATATATATATATATATATATATATATATATATATATATACATATATATATATCAGTCACTATGCGACCGTCATATCATCAGTGGAGAACCGCCAGCAAGGTGTCCCATACAGCTGCTGCTGCACCTTGCTGGGAGCGATATGCACCGCCTGCCACGCGGTGACGTTATCTCTGGTATCCACTCATCATATGGAGTCGACCTCCTCACTCACTCCTCTTCTGATCTCCTCTCCCATCACTTGCATCTCCTGCCCAGATGCCACCCTCATCTGCTCCATTTCCTCCCTGTGAGCATCCAGTTTGGTTTCTACCCCCATTCTGACAATATATATATATATATTGTTACAGAACCGGGGGACGGCACTCCCGTTAGCAAGGGGGGGGTTAATCCCCTTGTCTTGTTAAGCTGGCCGTCCGACCGGTCCTGGGGGTATGACGTCATGTCCGGTCAGCGCTGAATAGGGTAGTAGGCCAATTCTTCCTATGACCTAAGTACCAGCACCTTCCGGTACGCGAGGAAATACTCCTGCCCGGGCCGCAGCGTAATAGATGGATTGCGCCGAGCGAAGCGAGCTGCGACGCGGGCCGTTAACAAAGGACTAAATCCGATTATAAGCGGTCCTGCCGAAATCGCGCCACAGGTACTCAATAGGGAAAACACGAAGACGATCGGACAATAAAGAAACCAAAAGAATAAGGAGGAACAGGGGTTGATTAATTATTTACCACAAACCAAAGGAAGAGAAGTAACGAAAGTAATATGAAGAAGAAGAAGCCACAGTGCAAATCCTTAAACAGTCTTACTTTTACCCAGGACAATACAGACAGCACAAACTCACGTACATGAATGGGAGAAAATGGCAATGGTAAAGATGGCAGGGGGAGAAGAATCCAGGCAGATGGTTCGGGAGGAAGGTCCGGGGCAGATGGGTCAGGCGTGGAGGTCCACGCTCGCGGTTCACGCTCCGGGCTCGAGGCGAAAACCGGGCAAAACAGCTTCACATCTCACCGACCGGCAATAGGGCCTAGAGGGTCTCGGCCTATTGCCGCAATACGAGCACCCCCTCCCATCTCTCTCTTTCGGTTCGGCTGGATCACTCCTCTCTTTGTCCTCGTTTTGCTCTGCCGTATCTGCTCTCTCGTATCTGTTCCCGCCAAATACCTTCTCTCTCATCTGCTCTTCGTACTCCCTCACTCATCTGCGTAAGCAGTTCCTCCCTCCTCTTTTTATTGCCCTCCCCGAAATCAAGCCGCGGGCTATGAGGGCACGCCTACCGGTTCGCTCACCATGGTGCTGATTGGTGGTTAAGGGCTCTCCGACTCCACCTTTGCTGCCGATGAGGTGCCAGGCCCGTGATCCGGCGGCTCCTCCCCCCTTCTCCTCTGTTCTTGGCCTTGTGCGTAATGGAGTTTTGGTGGTGTGATGCCAATGAAACAGCCCAATGCAATGGCGGCGAACGCCGCCTTACTGGCACTTTAAAGAGACGATTGGAGAAATTGAATGGGGCCTATCTTATTTGATTGATGCAACGTAGAGTCAACTATTGGAAACACAGCCTTACCAGGAACACATAATAATGAAATAACTATGAAAAGGGCCTATTGTTCGCTACGTGTTGCAATGTGGACTAACTAGGGGATGACCTCTGACCTTTACAATGAATGGAGGTATTTACAAAAAGAATTATTTACAAAGGGGTATATTTACAACAATTTACAAAGTGCAGGCTTCTCAAAACCCTAACCATATATATATATATATATATATATATATATATATATATATATATATATATATATATATATATATTGTTGCGAATATGGAATTTGGCCTCCATATCCGCTTGTAAATATTCCCCTATTTTCTCCAATACTCCCCAACTTTCCCCAATCCCCCATTCCCTAGTCCCATTGCATGTAAATAACAATCAGTAGAGCCGACCTTCCCCTTATTCCCCCATTAAATGTCGTGCCCAGGTCCACCGCACCACACGTAGACAACTTTCGGACATCTTCCTAGTTATTCTTAGTCTATGTCAGTTAAGGCCTCGGCTCCATTAATTATGACTCTTCGTTGCACCAGAATGTGATTATATGGCATCAGTAGTGAGTTTAGGACCTTTCCCATACCTCCTTCCATCTTCTTCCCCAACAATTACAACAACAACAGAGGAGATGGCGGCGGCGCGGGGGAGGATGCGTCCTCACACCGGCTCGATTAGCGCCATTGACCACGCGCTCCACGGGGTTACCACGGAGGGGCTGGCTGTCAGCTCCTCCTCAAGGGCGGAGCCTGGTAACCCCCCGCACCCAATCAGAAGGGCGGACCGATTCCATCTGGGGCGGCGCTAGCGAGCCGAGGGCGTGTCACTCCCCGCCGGATATACGCGGCCACGTAGCGGACGTGACGTCAGATGCGCCCCCAGCGGAGAGAAAGACGGACCTGCGAGCGCTGAAACAGATGCGCCTGAGTTTGGAGAGGCCTGAGAAAGACCCGCCTGAGAAAGAACGTCACCTCTGAGCGCTGCGACGAGACCTCCCCGCATCTCTGGACCGAACCGTGTTGATCCTGCCCCGAGCCCAGGTGCACCTGGAGCCATCGCTACCTTGCCTTTCCTAGCCATCAATCCCCGTGTGAGTCAGCTTTGTCCCGTTTATCTGTCGTCTGTTGGGAATAATATAAGATTGTGTCTAAGTGCTTGTCTTTCTATGTTGTACCTCTCGTCCCTGTAATCTGACCTTCCGTAACGAATATAATCTCCTCCGGAGGTCTTGAGAACCGTATCCCTGGTGTCGTCATTTTATAACCCAGCCGGGTGTCTTCTTTTTCTTATTGAGCCAGCGTAACGCGACTTCGTCAACGTCGAGTATAGTCGGGTAATTTGTGCGGACACGACGGCCATTCCGCTCGGCCCACTTTAACATCAAAGTCGTGTCTGTAACAATTGGTGTCGAGGAGTGAGATTCGGACCCGGGACTAAATTAGTTAGGCCCAAATTTTGGGAGGGAAAATCGGTTCGGAGCGCGTACTGCGCTCGACAAAATCGAGCCGGAGCGCGGTCCCGCGGTTACTGCGCTCGCCGAAATTATAACGAAAAAAAAAAAAATTTGGATTTGTTTTACGAAACTCGAATTTTGCAAGTCGCGCTATGGCGGATCAAGACGGCTGGGGTCCGGTAGCGGAGAGTGAAGCAGGGTCGGTCCAGGACCAAATTGAGGGACATGAGGGACATGAGGAGAGCGAAACAGCGAGGGTAGCAGGCACGCAAAATGGCGCCTCGCAAGAGCGCGCGGTAGCCGAGCCCGCTGTATCAACGGGCTTTAACATGCAGCCGATTGACATACAGGCCCTCATTGCGCAGCTACAGGCAGCTGTACAGATGAGTATGGGGAGCCAAATTGAGCGATTGGGTGAGCGATTGGAGGGCCAAATGGGGGTAATGGGGAACCGGATGGATGCTCAGAGTGAGCAATTGGGAGTAATGAGGGACGAAGCGAGGGGTACTGGTGAGGGGTTAGACAAGAAATTTGGGAAGTTAGACAATAATTTTGAGGAGTTAGACAACGGGATAAAAGAAGTGAAAAAATGGGTTAATGGGGGTAGAAAATAGAATGGCTGCCCAGGAGAATCAGATAGAGGGAGTGAAAAATGGGTTAGAGGGGTTAGAAAACAGTATGGAAGGCAAATTGAGGGACATGAGGGACCAAGCGGAAAGGGAAGTTAAACAAATGGAGCAGCAGATAGAGGGGGTCAGAATGGGGGTAGAAACCAAACTGGATGCTCACAGGGAGGAAATGGAGCAGATGAGGGTGGCATCTGGGCAGGAGATGCAAGTGATGGGAGAAGAGATCAGAAGAGGAGTGAGTGAGGAGGTCGGAGGAGTGCGCGAGGAGGTGAGGCACTGTGAGGAGCACATGGAGAAGGAGGTGAGAAAGGGGACTGTAAAGTTACAAGGGGGCATAGAGGACCTGACGCAGGAGGTGGAGCAGCTGACGGTGGGACAGACGGAGTTAGTGGAGCAGGTTCAAAGGAACACTGCGGTATTAGGAGGTTTAAAGGCGACACAGAAAGAACTAAAAGATGACTTGGTAGCGACGAAGAGGGAATGTCAGATGGTACGTGAGGGACTGACAACGAGGTTGGACGAGGTGATAGAGGTAATGGAGACGAAGGACCGGCAGGTGAGGACGCACCTGGAAACGGTCAAGGTAGCCTTAGAGGATGAGCTTGAGGAGACGTACCGGGGAATAAAAGAGGTGAAGCACAAATTAGAAGAAGTGGAAGAAGGGATGAGCGAAATTAAGAAGCGACGGAGAGGGGATAAGAAAGAGATAAAAGAGGAGATAAAAGAATTGGTCCAAAGTCTGTGTTTGGATCGTGATGATGTGCTCATTAACCGGATGAGGGATTCGCAGGTGATGGAGGAGGAGCGAAGAGGAAGAGGACTCGGTGTAAGTGGTGACCAATATGGTCGTGCGTATGATGCGCCAGGTGATTTAAGAGGCTTGGGGGTCGAGATAGACCCGGGTGTTCGTGAGAGGCCGTTGGTGAAGTGTGCGACAGGTCTGGTGTGCGAAAATGGAGGTGTGCAAGAAAGTCCGACTCTGGGGTGTGTGAGGAAAAAGTGCGTGCCAAGGAGTGAGTGTGCTGGCGAGAGTGAGTCGGTCGTAGCGCGTGTGCGAGGGAGCACATGGAAGCGTGGTGTGGTGAGTGTTACAGAGGGTGTGACGGGAGAGTGTGCGCAGGAGTGTGCGCGAGAAAGGTGTGTGACGGACAGGTGCATGAGGAAAGAGTGCGCTGTCAGAAGTAAGGAAGAGTGTCCACCTGTGGTTAGTGTTACAGAGGGTGTGACGGGAGAGTGTGCGCAGGAGTGTGCGCGAGAAAGGTGTGTGACGGACAGGTGCATGAGGAAAGAGTGCGCTGTCAGAAGTAAGGAAGAGTGTCCACCTGTGGTGAGTGTTACAGAGGGTGTAACGGGAGAGTGTGCGCGAGAAAGGTGTGTGACGGACAGGTGCATGGGGAAAGAGTGTGCTGTCAAGAGTAAGGGTGAGTGCGTTGTCACGAGTGGAGGTGAGAGTAGTGAGAGTGACAAGGAGAGTGAGCTGGTTGTGACAGGTGAGCGAGGATGTACACCTGGGATGGAAGGATGTACACCTGGAATGGTAGAGCGTGAGTGGGAATGCACGCTGGAGTTGGTGGTGAGGCACGTGGTTGGGTGTGCGAATGAGAGCACACCTGTGATTGTCACAGAGGAGGTGACCGAGGAGGGGGCGCGAAGCGGTGTTTTGGTGAGGTGTGCGAGCAACGAATGTGTGCCAAAGTGTTCGGTGGTCAGGTGTGTGACCAAGGCTGTGAGTGGAATGAGAGTACCGAGGTGTGTAAGGAAAGGTACGAGGAGCATGGAGACGGCTGGATGTGTGAGCAAGGAACGGGCTGCGGGGTGTAAGCGTCCAGGTGAAGCATCGACGTTAGACGGGATAGAGTTTAGAACGACTTATAGCCGAATCGGGCCCTCGGTGCGTGCTGGGCCTCGCTTTGAACGGCCGCGTCCGTGCTCCACTAGGCGGAGCGGGCGGCAGGATAGGAAGGGTCGTCATGGCGACCACTTTTTGGTGAGGCATTCCGGCAGGCCGAGATCGAGCCATGGGATGGCTCCGTGCCGAGATGGTGCGTGGGATCTCGGCCCGGGTAAGCCCCCGTCCCTGCACCGAGTGCCGGACGCATCCAGCCGCCGGCACAAAACAACCAGCATCCATTGCTTGGCTTTACGAAGCCGGGCTTTGGACAGGAATTGGCGCACCGAGAGGCAGTAGTGAGTAGACTGGGTGATGAGGTTAGTGTTTTGGCCCCGAAATTAGAAAAAGGCGAAATTTGATGATTGGCAAAGGATTGGCAGAGTGATGATTGGTAATGGTACAGTGATTGGCAGATGATTGGCAAATTTTTGATTTGTTGAAATTTGATCTGCAAAATTGGTAGTGAGAGACCCCCGATGTGGTGGGATGGCAAATCCACCATCCTTCCCATGTGGGGGCAAAGGAGCACTAGATTATGGGGTGTATGGCAGTGAAAACTAGCCCGGGTGGGTTAGGTTATATTGATAGGGCCCTAGAAGATGACAGTAGGTAACGTTAAGTTTAGTTAGTGACTGATACCTGTAGTGGGGACGCAGGTAGATTAGTATGGATGATAATGACGAGGGAGCGCAATAGTTTAAAGGGACGACTGGGAAGCGCAAGTTTCAGAAGGGAGTAGTTAGCTGAGATGATGCCGTGTGTGTGAGGATTGAACAGGTGTGATTGCACAGGTGTGCAACTGGACAGGTGTGTGGAGCAGTGTGTGAGTAATGAGTGTTGTGGATCAGCGCGAATGCGCTTGGGGAGAGAAGGGTGCAGGTGGCACCAGGTGTGAGAGCACAGGTGTGCAAGTACAGGTGTGTGGAGAGAGTGGAGTAAGTGGTACGGAGTGGTGTGCATGGTGCGAAGGTGTGAATGGGGGAAGAGTGGACCCCCATCACGGATACCCGGGGCGGGTAGTGTAAGTGTTAGGTAGAGGGTACAGGTAAATTGTGGTTGGATATTGGCATTTGTGGTGCGGTTGCAGAATGGTGTTGTGGATGGGTGCATTAGTGTTGTGGAAATGGCTGGGCGTGTAGCCTGTTAGTGTGTGTAGTTAGTTGGGCACTCCACCACTGTGAGGATGTCGGCCAGGTGAGGCCGCAGGTGGGCTCTGGGAGCCGGTAGTTGTGAGTGGGTGCCTGAGGATCCCGGGTGTGGATCGGGTAGCCCAGTGCCAGAGAGGGCACCGAGTGGGGAGAGCGCCAGAGGGCCTGCCCCAGTTAGTTAGGTTAGGGTGAGGAGCTAGGTAAGCTCGGGTGGCAACTGCAGTGGTGGAGGTGTGCAGGTGGGTAGACCCGCTGGGAGAGGTACACGCCACAGTCCGGAAATTGTGCGAGGGCACCGGGAGATGAATCGGGGGAGTGAGACCCCAAATTGAAAAGCACCACAGTTTGGCCAATGGGAATTGGTTTTTAGAACCCATAGTGTAAGAGGGCCAATGGTTTGGCCGGAGAGAGACCCCGGGTAGTGTAAAGTTGTTAAAGTCATTTAGGAAATAGTTAGGATTGATGAACCTGTCGCACCATACGCAGCCACTTACCTGTGGTGATGATGATGACTCCACACCTGTGTTTTCTTTGTTTGTGTTGCAGAAATGAGAATTGCTGTGTGGATTTGTGAGACGCATCACGACGTGGATGAGACATTGGGGTGATTCCATCTCTCCCTCCTTAGGAGGGACTGATGATGAATTGGTAATGGCAAATTATGATGAGAGTTGAAAATGGCAAATTTGATTGGTTAGGAGGGAGAGAAGACGAATTTGGTATATGGGAGGAACGGGGAAGACAGTAGGGATGTTTGTTGATTTGTAAAGTAGATGTTTATGGGTAGTGTTGTGTTTTGTGGATACAGTAAGGGGTAAGGGAGGGGCCATGTAGGTTACCTGGTGGGGGGGGGGGGGCGTACGATAGGAACGTACCTGTCTCACCTGGTTCCCATGTGCCCCCAGTGTGCATCACCTTACATTGCGTGCACTTTTGCGCCCTTACCACCTTACTCACTTGTCTGCTTCTTTTGTCTCCCACCTCCGAGGATCTGGCTTTGGGGTAGAGAGAGAGGAGAGAGAGGTGCTGGCTGCGCAGTTGTGGGCCTGCACTTTCGCTGTTTGCTGCCGGGATCGATACACCATATGGACCGCAATGTTTGTGGCCACCCACAATGGACCGCAGTTCGTTTGCGGCCAAGCACCACCCGGGGATGGACCTATGGGTCAACGTGGCACCTATGCCATACAGGTGAACCACTTTTAGTTAACACCAAGTGCACCACAAGAAGAGCAAGAGACACCTGCAGGGTTAGGGGTTGTCGAATTTATTTTTATTCCAATGAACAATGGTGACTGCACCGATTGGTGGTGGGGTGGTGCTTTTGATGCTGGGAAAGGGTGCTCTGCACGTTATTAAAGGCCGTCGGCCACAGAGCACTCGTGGGTTGGTGTATCGATGCTGGCAAGCGCGCTCTCTCTATGCATAACATCTGCATGTGTTCCTCCAAAAACAGGTCCTGGATCGTAGTGTAGATATCAGCGTAATCTTGTAAATAATGCTCCCTACCGGCTGTATGTTTAGTTTGAGAATTCTTTCCGGATTCGGTTATCCTGTGGGTGTGTTTCTGTGAGGAGAAGGGTGCAACGTCGCAGGGGGACATATTTACTCATTCGTGAATATCTGTAAAACTGTCGCACTCAGGGTAGAGTTAATAGTAGAGGGAACTACATTGCGTGCCACACTAAAGTAGGTAAAAATTTATCGGGTCGGGACGCCCCGAGGGTAGAGAAGGGTGCAATGTTGCGAATATGGAATTTGGCCTCCATATCCGCTTGTAAATATTCCCCTATTTTCTCCAATACTCCCCAACTTTCCCCAATCCCCCATTCCCTAGTCCCATTGCATGTAAATAACAATCAGTAGAGCCGACCTTCCCCTTATTCCCCCATTAAATGTCGTGCCCAGGTCCACCGC
Source organism: Myxine glutinosa (assembly GCF_964187855.1). Classification (NCBI taxonomy): domain Eukaryota; kingdom Metazoa; phylum Chordata; class Myxini; order Myxiniformes; family Myxinidae; genus Myxine; species Myxine glutinosa. Next base: position 56,034,411 of record NC_136261.1, read on the forward strand.
ACCACACGTAGACAACTTTCGGACATCTTCCTAGTTATTCTTAGTCTATGTCAGTTAAGGCCTCGTCTCCATTAATTATGACTCTTCGTTGCACCAGAATGTGATTATATGGCATCAGTAGTGAGTTTAGGACCTTTCCCATACCTCCTTCCATCTTCTTCCCCAACAATTACAACAACAACAGAGGAGATGGCGGCGGCGCGGGGGAGGATGCGTCCTCACACCGGCTCGATTAGCGCCATTGACCACGCGCTCCACGGGGTTACCACGGAGGGGCTGGCTGTCAGCTCCTCCTCAAGGGCGGAGCCTGGTAACCCCCCGCACCCAATCAGAAGGGCGGACCGATTCCATCTGGGGCGGCGCTAGCGAGCCGAGGGCGTGTCACTCCCCGCCGGATATACGCGGCCACGTAGCGGACGTGACGTCAGATGCGCCCCCAGCGGAGAGAAAGACGGACCTGCGAGCGCTGAAACAGATGCGCCTGAGTTTGGAGAGGCCTGAGAAAGACCCGCCTGAGAAAGAACGTCACCTCTGAGCGCTGCGACGAGACCTCCCCGCATCTCTGGACCGAACCATGTTGATCCTGCCCCGAGCCCAGGTGCACCTGGAGCCATCGCTACCTTGCCTTTCCTAGCCATCAATCCCCGTGTGAGTCAGCTTTGTCCCGTTTATCTGTCGTCTGTTGGGAATAATATAAGATTGTGTCTAAGTGCTTGTCTTTCTATGTTGTACCTCTCGTCCCTGTAATCTGACCTTCCGTAACAAATATAATCTCCTCCGGAGGTCTTGAGAACCGTATCCCTGGTGTCGTCATTTTATAACCCAGCCGGGTGTCTTCTTTTTCTTATTGAGCCAGCGTAACGCGACTTCGTCAACGTCGAGTATAGTCGGGTAATTTGTGCGGACACGACGGCCATTCCGCTCGGCCCACTTTAACATCAAAGTCGTGTCTGTAACAATATATATATATATATATGTATATTTAACTAAAGAAGCACATTAACCTTATGACATGACACTGACGTCATGTACATAAATTATATGTACTAGCGTGAAGCAGCACGCTCTGCGTGCCTCACTGCACGTCGTTTCGGAGGGCTAGGCATCTTTGACCATTTCGGTGTCTTTTGGATCTTCATGGTGTTTTGGGTCTTTAGGGCCATTTGGGTCTTCAGGGTCTTTTGGATCCTCTGGGCCTTTAAGGGTATTTTGGGTCTTTGAGGTGTTTTGGATCTTCAGGGTCTTTGGGGTCTTTTGGCTCTTCGGTGTCATCAGGGGCTTTTAGATATTAAGGGTCTTTTGTTTCCTCTGAGTCTTCAAGAGTCCTTGGGGTATTTTGGTTGTTTGGGGTAATTAAAGGGATTTTGGGTCTAAAGGATCTTCAAAGGTTTTTCAGGGTGTTTTGAGTCTTCAGGGTGTTTTGGGTCTTCAGGGTCTTTTGGGTGTTCGGGGTCTTCTGGGTGTTCGCAGTCTTTTGGGACTTCGGGGTATTTGGGGTATTTTGAGTCTTCCGGGTGTTTTGGGTCTTTAAGGGTGTTTTGGATCTTGTGGGTCTTTTGGATCTTCGGAGTGTTTTGGGTCTTCGGAGTATTCGGGGTCTTTTGGGTCTTCGGGGTATTTTGGGTCTTCGGGGTCTTTTGGGTCTTCGGGACCATTTGGGTCTTCAGGGTATTTTTGAGCCTCAGGGCCTTCAAGGGTATTTTGGGTCTTTGGGGTGTTTTGGGTCTTCGGAATCTTTGGGGTCTTTTGGGTCTTTAAGGGTATTTTCGGTATTCAGGGGTACAGGTGATCTTACAGGTCTTGGGGGAATTAAAGGGTCATCAAAAGTTTGAGGGGTCTCAGCAGTCTAAACGTAATTAAGAGCGTTAATTAAGAGGGTGGTTATTTTATTTGAAGAAGAAGAAGACACTTTCGTCGCATGTAAACATAACGACATTACTATATACGTTTGCTCTATTATAATAAAATAAAATAAAAATAATAAATATATATACAGTCACGTGAAAAAGTAAGTACACCCCATGTAAAGTTTTGGTTTTTTCAACATATTTCAACATACAGCTATTTGATCCTCATTTCAACAATATTGACAGATGAAGGTGATATAATATAACAAATATCATGAAACATTTACATTTTGTAGTCCATTGTATAATTTAAATAAACATAAATGCAAATTTCACATGTGGAAAAACTAAGTACACCCTTGGCTCTAATAGGTAGTATTGCCCCCCTTTGGCAGAAACAACCTCAAGTAGGCGTTTCTTATAACTGTCTACCAGTCTCTGACATCGACTGGGAGAAATTTTTGCCCACTCCTCCATGCAGAATTCTTTCAGCTGTGCGATGTTTGAGGGGTTTCTTGCATGCACAGCTCGTTTCAAATCCCCCCACAACATCTCGATGGGATTTAGATCTGGGCTTTGACTTGGCCATTCCAGAACCCTCCATTTCTTTCTTTTCAGCCATTCCTTGGTGGATTTACTGGTATGTTTAGGGTCATTGTCATGTTGCAGGGTCTACCTTCGGTTGAGCTTCAACTTTCCGACAGATGGCCTCACATTATCCTCAAGCACCCTCTGGTACAATGAAGAATTCGTAGTGGATTCTATGATGGTGAGCTGCCCAGGCCCTGATGCAGCAAAGCTGCCCCAAACCATAATATTTCCACCACCATGCTTTGCAGTTGGTATCAGGATCTTGTGGTCAAATGCTGTCTTTGGATGTCACCAAACATGTCTTCTGGTACTGTGGCCAAATAGCTCTACCTTTGACTCATCTGTCCAGAGCACATTGTTCCAGAAGTGCTGGTCTTTGCCTCGGTGTTCATTGGCAAACTTTAGTCTTGCCCTGATGTTCTTTTTGGACAGCAAAGCTTTCCTCCTGGCACACCTCCCATGTAGATCAAATTTGTGCAGCTTCTTTCTAATGGTAGACACATGCACTTTGACATCAACAGTGGCAAGAGATACCTGCGGGTCCCGTGATGACATTCTGGGGTTCTCAGAGACTTCTTTCAGCATCTTGCGGTCTGCTCTCAGGCTGAACTTGCTGGGGCGGCCTGGCCTGAACAAGTGTCAGTTGCTTGGAATCTTCTCCACTTGTAGATGATCTTCCAGACAGTCGAATGATTGATTTCAAATTGTTTGGAGATCTTTTAAAATCCCTTCCCAGACTCGTAGGCATCTATAACCTTCTTTCTGAAGGCCTCAGAGAGCTCTTTTGATCTAGGCATGGTGACGCTGCACACTTCAACAACAAAGAGCAAACCAAACTAAATGTCTGAGGTTTAAATAAGACAGGTTCCTCCAAGATCCTCTCTGACGATGTTCTAATCATTTGCACCTGAGGTGGTGCACCTGATTCTAATTTTAGGTATTTGAAGTAGTGATAAATGTTAGGGGTGTACTTACTTTTTCCACATGCGAAATTTGCATTTATGTTTATTTAAATTATACAATGGACTACAAAATGTAAATGTTTCATGATATTTGTTATATTATATCACCTTTATCTCTCAATATTGTTGAAATGAAGATCACATAGCTGTATGTTGAAATATGTTGAAAAAGTCAAAACTTTACTTGGGGTGTACTTACTTTTTCACGTGACTGTATATATATATTGTTACAGACGCGGTTTTAGATGTTATTTTACCGAGCGGTTGGTATTACCGCGTCCGAACAGTTACTCCCCGATTAGAACCCGATTCCACCCGACGTTGACCAGATCGCACCACAGATATTCAATCGGGAAACCTCTAAAGCGACCGAAAGAGAATGAAAAGAGAAGAAGACAGAGTACGGAGGAAGAACAGATTTATTATACACACACAAGCAATGGATGGAAAAAGCAGTCACACAGCGAATCGTTAACTTACACTATTCATTTTACTTAACCCCAAGACAACGAGTAGGACAGACGACGTTCACACTTACACGGGGTATATTGCAGGCAGGTAGGGCTTGAGGTGGATTGCTGGAGAGGGAGGACAGGATCGGAGGCAGCAGCTCTCAATTCCTCGCGGTTTTTGGCGGGAAAACCCTTCGTCGCGTATCCGCTGCCGATGCTTTAGACGTCACGCGCTGGCTCGGGCACACCTGCTCCTCTCCTTCTGGTGGAGCCGTCTCCCTCCTTTCAGCGCGTCTCTCCAAAGCTGGTTTCCTTTCCGAGTACCTCTCCTCTTTGGCTTGGAGCGTTTCGCATCTCACCGCTCCTCTTGGTGTCGCCTCTTCGCTCATCTCCCAGGTCATCTGGTGAAGCAGTCCCTTACAGTCGCTTTTATAACTCGGGGCGGAATCAAGCCGCCGGCTGCGAGGGCACGCCTACCGGGTCGCTCACCGCGGTGCCGATTGGCCATGCGACCCTCTGGCTCACTCCTCCCCTCTATGACGAGGTGGAGACACGCCTTTCTTCTCCGAGATTAGCACATGGGCAATGGCGGCTTGCGGGATTGAACACAACTCGCACCCTTTTGAAAGGAACTTTGGAGAGCGGAGATGTTTGGGGAAATTGCAAGGGCCTACGCTTATTTTGTTTGATACAATGCAAAGTCAATCTAGTGGCAAACACATATTTAGCCTACATGGAATAAGGAAATACACTATTTAAAAAGATATATCGTGACCTGCGTGTAAGTTTCATGGAATTAACTAGGAGGACGGCTGCGACCATTATTTACATTACGAGGGTGTTTACACATAACAAAACCATACTTTTTTACATTCGTTACACTTCCTCCAAAATTGTTACACTTCTTAAAAACCGTTACACTTCTCAAATTCGTTACCCACTTCTCAAAACCGTTACAATATATATATATTAGGGTGGTCCAAAAATTTGAAGATTGGATTTTCATTTCTCCATAAGCCTGCCCCTATTCCTATTGAAGAAAGTAGTTTGTGGTGAAAATTTGGATTGGACAATATTTAGAGGTTGTTCAAAATGTTGACAAATTTTAATGAACAATAATATACAGAATTTTTAGCATCATACATCAATTAATAGATAATTATCTATTTTCAATTACTCAAATTATTTATTATTGTTGGCTTTCACTTGTCTTCAATGGTATGACCAAGAGATTGTGCAAAAGCACTGGCCACAAACATAGCACGCCGATCTGAGAGATTTACTCTGTCCAGAGTTGCCACTATTGCTGGAGTGATCACCTTGATGGGAGCCTTTTTCGCCTGTTTGGCAGAACATGGACTTTGGAGTTTGAATTCATTGTCCCCTGAATCGGAGCTTTCAATCTCAGACTCATCAGCATCATCAACCACAGCCGATGATGATGGAACAGATTGCATTGCTGTTCGAGTCTCAGCAGCTCGTTTCTTCTTTCTTTTATCTTCATTCTCAAGCCTGATACGCTTTCTGTTCTCCTTCACTGCCAGAGTGTTGTCCACAGAGCCCATACGTGAACGTGAGGGATCCCCACGCTGCATGATAAGGAATGCTTTGTCTTCTTCATTCGTCATTTTCTCAAGCGCATCATTTGGTGAGATATCGAAGAGGGATTGAAGATCATCTTTGAACATCTGCTCCTTCACTCTGTAGTTTTCGAATGTCTTGGTTCTATTTTTCTTTACCAGTTTGTAGGCATCAAACAACATCAAAAGTTGTCGCTCACAGGAATCTACTCTCTGCACTGGAATTCGTGCTTTCTCCCAGTATGCACACACAGCTTGTACACTATGTTTGGCACTTTCACGAACTGTATGGTGTTCTTGTATGTGATGGTACACCATTTTCTGCAATGTGTGTCCTTTAGTTGGTTGTCCCCCACATATTATTTCCCTTTCAAACTTGCCCAGCAACCAAACTGTGGAAGAGCTGCGAGTTTCTGCCATACGAAAAAAACAGGATAAATTAAAAATGTTATTTTTTGAGCAACCTCGAAAGAAGTTGCAATTGACCTCATATTTGGTTCATATGAACTTTATAAACATAGGAAAAAGGGCAGCCTTGTGGAGCATGGATTTTTAATAGTATTAAATATTACATATATCTGTGGACCACCCTAATATATTGTTGCGGAGATGAGGACTGTATATTTTTTGATTGTGTGCTGTACTATTATTATTATTGTTTATTCTGCGCCCCCTACCTCCGGAGCTGTGTAAAGGTGAAAGGGCATCCCATAATTAGTCCACAAGCATACACATCAGCCAAATAATAGAATACCCCTGTTGATAGTTATCTCTTATTCTGTGTTTTAGAGTAAGGCTGTGTCTCCCATTAATTGAAGTACTCCATTGCACCAGTGAAAGAGAATAGATCCCCTTTCATTCCCATCCCCAAAATCTCCCTTTCAATTCACATCCCCTCTCGTCATTGCCAAGCCTCGATTGCCCATATTACCTCCCCTCCAAAAACCGCCATTGAACATGTGCTCTCGTCGGAGAAGAAAGGCGTGCCCGCCCGTCGTCATCAAGGGCGGAGCCAGAGGGTCGCGCGACCAACCAGGGCCGAGGTGAGCACCCCGATGGGCATGTCCAAAAGGCCGGCGGCTTAATCGCCGGAGGCGCTATAAAAGGCGCGCACGCAGGAAGCAAGTGAGTTGGTCGCCAAGAGAGTCGTGAGGAGTCAGTCAGTGGAGTCGGTGGTCAGTTGGTTGCGTTGGTTGCGGTGAGGAGTCGGTGGTGGTGGTCAGTTGGTTGCGTTGGTTGCGGTGAGGAGTCGGTGGTAAAGAGTGAGTGGACCAAGAACGAGTGGAGGGTTTGGACCAGACGCGTCCGACGAGGCCTGGCAAAGCACGCGACGTCCACAGCAGCCAAAACAGCAGCGTGGGGCCTGAACGGCGGCTGCTAAACGCGCCGGTTGTGCTGCGGGACCCCCTTGGACCTCCCTCTCCCTCCAGCCATCCACCTCCTGCCTTTCCACCCTTCTTGTGTATGTGAGTTTGTTCTGTTTGTCTTGTCCCTGGGTATTAATTAAGCTGGTTAAGTTAATAATTGCACTGTGTCTCTGATCCTTCTGTATATTATTTTATTATCTTTCCTTCTCCTTGGTTACTTTGAGCATGTAAATAGTAGGAATAAATTTAGTGGTATTTCCAACCTTTTTGTCTTCTTATTTTTCTTCTTCACATCCGTGTCGCCTTTGTCTTTTCCCTATTGACTAGCTGCGGTGCGATCCGGCCAACGTTTGGGCGGGATCGGGTTCTAATCGGGGAGTAACTGTTCGGACGCGGTAATACACCACCGCTCGGTCAATATAACATCTAAAACCGCGTCTGTAACAATTGGTTGTCAGGAGTTGGATTCGGACCTGGGACTAAATTCATTTAGCCCAAATTTTGGAACACCAATTGTACTATTAGAGTAACAATTGGTGTCTGGGAGTGAGATCGGACCCGAAGCGCGCTTAACGCGCTCAAAATTACAAGCTGCCGAAATTTATTTTGTTTTATAAAACCCGAATTTTGAGATCGCGCCATGGACAATCAAGGCGATCGGATGTCGGTGGGGGAGATAGACGGGTTAGTAGTCTAGTAGGAAGACTAGGTCCCCCTGCACCCCCCGGAGATATACTTCTAATCAGTGTTTCTAGATTGGAAAAAATGTGTAGAAAATGACTAGCTATGGCCCCAAGCTGAAAAAATGTCCCACATACCATTTTTATGCAAATTACTGCTGCCATTATCAAAAAAACGATTTTTGACATATCTCAGCCAATATTGCAGATAATTGAAAAATGAAGGTGTCTAGACCCATGTTTTGAAGGGCATAGATCATGATAGAACTATTCATAACATGATTACATGTGTCTATGGTATACTAGTATGCTAATTAGTGCTTTATTTACAAAATAATCACAGTTTTACGAAATAATAGACTCATATTAAGGTCCGTCTACACAGACGTTAACACAAAGTTTTATTTTTCTAAATATTACAACTGTCAAAATAGTCCTAGCACTCAATGTGACCACTCTTCTCTTGCTTGTTTTAGATAAACATCATTAGCATTAGTGATTCTACACTGAGTCAGTCATCATCATTTTCATCGAAATCGTCAGAGTCAAACTCTTCTTCTCCTTCCTCTTCCTCCTCCTCTTCGTGCTCTCCTGTGTTCAGAAGATCCACCAGTGAGGTTGGTAGGATGGGACCACTGGACCACATTGGTTTCAACAGTCCTTCATCAGTCCTTATCCATCCTTGCTCCTCATAAGGTTTTGGCTTTTCGATGATAGGTTGATCGGCTCTTTTGTACAATGCTACGCGGTGGTTCACACGCTGGATGTGCGGCTTCAGGGCAGACTGGCATGGAGGAAGGCGAGCCAGATCAACCTTGGACTTGGATGTGAGGGTCTTGTCCTCTCCCACCATTTTTCGTAGCAGCTTGGCACGGACAATGTCCACTGATGACTCGCGACTCTGGCCGTACATCACACAGGTGAATTTTTCTAACTGCCTCTCCACCTCAGGGTTGGCATCCCAGTTGTCACCCAGTTCACCGAATGCCCTGTGAAACCTGGGATTCTTCTCCAGCTTTTTCAAGGGCCCGACTTTTCCCTTCCCTTTGAAGGCACTGGTGCAGTCTTCTCCGCTGAACACATAGTACCCCAGGAGAGTGGCACAGTTTGGGTCATTGGGTCATTGGGTCATTCTGTAGGCGTTTCAGTAGTTTCTCTGACCGATAATTTGAGTTCTCATATCCATTCAGTTTCAGTTCCTCGACATAGAGCAAGCGCAAGGAAGAAAGCTGTAGAACTTTATTCTGCTGGATGACCTGGGTTTGAATGTGTTCCAGTACTGAGTTGAATGCCTTTTCATGGGCGGCTGACATGCAAGCCTGCTCCTTTGGTGCTTCGGCTCTGTGAATCGCACGCTCATAGTTGTAGAATGCTGTGCGGAAAGCTTTAAAACATGACGGATGGTGTTTGGCCTCACATGCAAAGAGGTCTTTGTTTTTCACCTTTCGATGGAGTCGATAGAGACCCATTTTCTCAGCCCGTGTTTCGATTTGCTCCCATGCATTTTCTTTGTTTTTAAAGGATGGGAAGGTTGTAGGCCTCTCAGTATTGCGATGAGCATCTTTGGTCTCAACTTTCTCACAAAATATACACTCTGGCGGGAAGATGGGTTCAGCAGAACCTCCTGGTTTACGAGGAGAGTGATGCCATGATGAGGTTGATGGCCCTGGTTCTGTATCATCTCCCAGACGATGAAAGTGGCGGACAAAGTGCTTATAACACTTGCTGTGATATCCTACTCTTTCTAGGTCATCAGGAAGAGTTGCCGGGATCTGATCACATACTGATTGCATACGACATGGGGAGTCATGCGGTTGGTTGAGACGTCTATCCCGGATCTTTTGAAGCAGTTGCAGTTTTTCTGAAGCAGATCCTTTAATTTTACGGAGGGGCGTGAAATCCCCATGATCAGACATGGATGGTACATGAAGGATGCATGTAGGAGGAGAGCTTTGGGCTGCAGGTTCTACACTCCGTTTTCTTTTGGGCATGCTTGCTGTCGATGTCTACCATCACTGTTAAATGACAAATAAGAAATCACGAATGATGTTAAAAGTGCCTGTGAAAGGAGGCTCTGAGTTTTCAGTGAGGTAACAGAGGTTCTGAGTCATGTTCTACACTAGGGTACTTTTTAGCTGACTAAACCATGTTTAGTGGCATCAAAAGTGCTAATAGCTAAAACATCTAAATTCTTCCACACTAACGTTAGCTATCTAGGCCAATGAAACATTGTGCTAAGTTACTGTAGCTAGCTCAGCTGTCGTGCCTCTTTCTGGTTCAATTCATATACAGAAGTCAACAGATATGTCTCATGTTTGGCATTAACAAAAGTTTAAGTTACACCGACATTAGGAACATACTGTACATAGATGAGGCTAGCTTTAACGTTAGCTAACATGGTGCTAGCTGGCTCAGCTGTTATTCTGCCTGTTTATGATTTCATGCAGAAACTGAAGTCAAGAGTGTGAGTAACATTATAGTTAGCATCTTACCTGGCTAGATTGGAGGATGAATACCAAGAACAACACACAGATGGAATGGAAGACTGAACTTTCAACTGAGGTATTCAATAACATCAACGTTACCAATTGATACGAGCGCGCGACATTACCAATTGATACGAGCGCGCGAGCGCGCATGTTACATGGATGGAAATGTAAAATGGCAGCTATAGCAGCACTAATTTGGATCTCTAGTCTGTCATTTCTGCACTGTGATTGGATAACATAAAAAAATATGTTTGGGAGTTAACAGCAGGAGTTGGTAGATTTTACGTGGGCTGGGTGAGAAACCTTTAAATAAGCAAGTGAAAATCTCTCGCAATACAAAGTCAATGGTGGGAAGAAAAGTTGAGTGGTACCAATGTTACTGCCAATGTCCCGCCCCTATGCAAGACTCAGGAGCATCTTGTTGACATTTAACCTTGAAAATACCTGGGTTTAGACCCCTTATGTACCATGTTAAGTTATCTGCAGTATTAACGTATCCTTATCATTTGTAAAACTGATTATTTTGTAATTACAGCATTAATATGCATACTAGTATACCATAGACACATGTAATCATGTTATGAATAGTTCTATCATGATCTATGCCCTTCAAAACATGGGTCTAGACACCTTCATTTTTCAATTATCTGCAATATTGGCTGAGATATGTCAAAAATCGTTTTTTTGATAATGGCAGCAGTAATTTGCATAAAAATGGTATGTGGGACATTTTTTCAGCTTGGGGCCATAGCTAGTCATTTTCTACACATTTTTTCCAATCTAGAAACACTGATTAGAAGTATATCTCCGGGGGTGCAGGGGGACCTAGTCTTCCTACTAGACTATTAGGGGTAACCCAGGACTTAGGGGAAGAAAGGGAGGAGGAGAGCAATGAGGTGGTTGAGGGTGTATCAGACGCACAAAATGGCGTCCTCGCGCACGAGGTTGCGGGCGCGCAAAATGGCGCCTCGCACATGGCTGCGGCGGCCGCACCCGCTGCACAAGTGGGAGGGATGACCCAAATGCAGGCCCTCATGGAGCAATTTATGGTACAAATGCAGGCGTCCCTCAACCTGCAGAGTGAGCAAAGGAGGGCCCTTATGGGGCAAATGGGGGTAATGGGGAACCGGATGGATGCTCGGAGTGAGCAAATTGAAGCAACAATAACCGGAATGAGGGCCGATAGGGAGGAAAGGGAGCAGAGGGACAGAGACCGCAAGTTGGGCGAAAGGGTCCCACGGGTGCACGACGAGGTAAAGCGGGTCGAAAAGCGCTGGTTGAGCGAAGCGGAGGAAAGCATGGGTACAATGACGGGGGTAGAAATCGCGACACGGGATTTGGAAAAGCCGGCGACCGATGAGGTAGAGGAAATTTTATTAAAGCCAACGGTCGCCGAGGTGAGTAAAGAAAAAGCGGAAGTGGGAATTGAAATTGAAGAGATGACGGAGGTAGCCCGGGAATTGCAGGGAGAAATGGATTATGTACAAAGTCCCTGCTCACATCACGATGCTGTGCTTAACCCGAATGGAAGTTTGCAGGTTCGCGTGGAGAAAAGGATCCCCCAGGTGAGTCGTGCTGTATATTGTGCGGGTAGATTTTGCAGGAGGATGTTTAGCGACAAAAGAATTTTCGCGCGCTTGGGATCGAGGAAGCATCCGGGCGTTGGTGAAGGGTCCTGTGTGAGTGGAAATGGCACGCGTGGGAGGAAAAAGTGTGCGTCGGCGAGTGGGTGTGTTGTAAAGTGTGGGAGTGAAACCGAGTGCGAGCGAGAATGCACGTCGGGGTGTACGGAGTGTGACACGAATAGTGAGTTGGTGATGGCGCAGGTGCGAGAGGGCACATCGGAGCGCGAGTGTGAAACCGAGTGCGAGCGAGAATGCACGTCGGGGTGTACGAAGTGTGACACGGAGAGTAAGGTGGTGGTGGAACGTGTGCGAGAAAGCACACCTGAATTGGTGGTAGCGCGGGTGTGGGAGAGCCCATGTGAGCGCGTTAGTGGGTGGATGCCAGAGTGCACGCCCATGGCGAGTGTTACGGAGGACATAACGGAGGAGAGGTGTGGACCGAGGTGTGCGAGCAGCGAGTGTGCGCAAGAGTGTGCGCGAGAGGTGTGGTGTGTAACAGGGAGAGCGTTGGTGGAATGTACGGACGGCGTTGGAACGCCGGGTTTTGTGAGGGTGAAAGGGGTAGCGTATGCTTGTAAGCATGCAAGTGAAGCATCGACGGTAACTGGGTTAGCGGTTAGGGTGACGGATAGCCGATGCGAGCACTCGGTGCGAGGGGTGCTTTGTTGGGTGCGAGGCCCGGCGCGGGTCGATGCTGCGTCGCTTCTCTTCGAAGCGTCGTTGCCGATTCAGGCTTGGCCCCGCCCCGCACGGTCGAGTCCGGGCTTTGTCGGGCGAGGCGACCGGTCCGGTTCAAGGGCGAGTGGGAGGAAGCGGTACGGTGCCCCCTCGTGGGGACGGGGTTCCGACCGGGGGAGATTGAGCCATCGGGCCCGGGACCGCAAGGTGCCGCGCCGAGATGGTGCGTGGAGCCTCGGTCCAACCAAACCACCTCCCTTGAACCGAAAGCCGGACGGATTCAACCTGCAGGCGACCAAACCACCCGAATTCATTGCTCGGCTTTACGAACCGAGTTTAATGATGTCACGGCGCACCGAGAGGATCTAATAAGTAGACGGGTGATGAGGATAGTGTTTTGGCCCCGAAATAAATAAAAAAGCAAAATTTGATGATGGTATGGTGATTAGCAGTAAATGGCAAATTTTTGGTTTATTGAATTTGGACGAACAAAATTTATAGGGAGAGACCCCCGATGTGGTGGGATGGCAAATCCACCATCCCTCACGAAACGTGTGGGGCAAATGCGCAATAGTTTATGGGGTGATGGCAGTGAAAACTAGCCCGGGTGGGTTAGGTTATATGGTGTGTAGGGATCTAGCGAAGATGACATTAGGTAACGTTAAGTTTAGTTAGTGACTGATACCTGTAGTGGGGACGCAGGTAGTTTAGTGTGGATGATAATGACGAGGGAGCGCAATAGTTTAAAGGGACGACTGGGAAGCGCAAGTTTCAGAGGGGAGTAGTTAGCTGAGATGATGCCGTGTGTGAGGATTGAACAGGTGTGATTGCACAGGTGTGCAACTGAACAGGTGTGTGGAGCAGTGTATGAGTGAGTAGTGGTGATTGCGTGTGGTGTTGACCAAATGGTCCAGGAAGAGGAGGAGGGTGCAGGTGGCACCAGGTGTGATTGAACAGGTGTGCAACAACAGGTGAATGGAGAATGGTTGTGTGAAATAAATGGTTGTATGGAATAAATGGTATGGAGTATTGGAATGGATGGTCGTGGAGTGAGTATGGTGGAAATTGTGGAGTGGAGTGGATGGTGCGAAGGTGTGAATGGGGGAAGAGTGGACCCCCATCACGGATACCCGGGGCGGGTAGAGTAAGTGTTAGGTAGAGGGTACAGGTAAATTGTGGTTGGATATTGGCATCTGTGGTGCGGGTGAAAGAATGGTCTTTGGATGGGTGCATTAGTGTTGTCGAAATGGCTGGGCGTGTAGCCTGTTAGTGTGTGTAGTTGGTTGGGCGCTCCACCACTGTGAGGATGTCGGCCAGGTGAGGCCGCAGGTGGGCTCTGGGAGCCGGTAGTAGTTGTTGTGGATGGGGCCCGAGGATCCGGAGGACGGACCCGGGTAGCCCAGTGCCAGAGGGCACCAAGGGGTGACAGAGCCAGGAGAGGGCCTTCCCCAGTTAGTTAGGTTAGGGTGAGGAGCTAGGTAAGCTCGGGTGGCAACTGCAGTGGTGGAGGTGTGCAGGTGGGTAGACCTGCTGGGAGAGCTACACGTCGCAGCCCAGAAATTGTGCGAGGGCACAGGGATATGAATCGGGGGAGTGAGACCCCAAATTGAGAAGCACCGCAGTTTGGACAATGGGAATTGGTTTTTAGAACCCATAGTGTAAGTTGGCCAATGGATTGGCAGGGAGAGACCCCGGGTAGTGTAAAGTGTGTTAATGTCATTTAGAAAGTAGTTAGGATGAAGTCTCCTCGCACCATCTGCATCCACTCACCTGAGGTGACAGGTACTCCACACCATGCCATGTTTAATTATTTTTGATGCAGATGTTTGGAATGTGAGACGCATCATGACGTGGGTGTGACATTGTGCTTTGTTATTCCATCTCTTCCTCCTTATGAGGATTGATGACGAATTGGGTGATGGCAAATTTTGGATAGAGGGAATGTGGTGACGAATTTGGTATAGAGGAAATATGGGGAGACGTGACAGTAGCGACGGATTGGTAATGTGTAGATTTTGTACATATGGGGTAAGGGCAAGGGTAGTGTAGGTGACGGGGTGGGGTGACGTACGGTAGGGACGAGCTTTCTCACTTCGCCCTCCGTACGCATTTCGCCTTGCATTGCCTTATTGATGTGTACCCTTGTGACCTTACCCCTCGCTCAATTGTCTTTCCCCTTTTGTCTCCCACATGACCTGTGCGCCACTGGGTGCCGAGGGGAGCGTGCGTGGGTCGGCCATTGTGCGCCCGAAATTCCCAGAACCAGCTGTCTGCATCGATGCACCACATTATGGACCACATGTCTGTGGCCGAGCACCACTTATGGACCCCATGGGTTGGGGCATGGCCCCTCTGCTGGAACCGGCCATGAGGGCCCGAAATCTTGCTGGCGGACCTTGGCCACAGGGCACCGATGCCCCACAGGTGAACCACACTAGTCGGCCCTGTGGGCTATAAATAAAATCAAATAAAAAGGACACATTGGGTGCATTTTTCAGTTCAAATAGGCCGCCAGTAAGAAAATGAAGGAAAAGACAACAACTGGAAGAAATAATAATAACCAGCAGAGGGAGCCGAAGAGCAAGAGATCACCTGCAGGGTTAGGGGTTGTTGAATTTATTTTTGTTGAACACTCTTGAACAATGGTGACTGCACCGATTGGTGCTTGGGTGTGTATTGGTGCGGTTTTGGGTGCTTTCATGGTGCATTGATGCAGAGCAGACTGTCTCCCCCCCAGAAAGAACAATCACAGGTCCTGGGTTAGTTTTGTAAATAAAAATAGCGTCATTGTAAATAATGCTTCCCACCGTCAGTGTATAGTTTGAAGACCATTCCGCAATTCGGTTAACTGTGGGCGTAAGTCTGTTAGGCAGGGTGCAATGGAGCAGCGGGACACATTTATTTATGTTTTAAAAACTGTCGCACTCAGGGTCAGGTTAAAAGTAGAGGAAACTACACCTACGTGTCACACTAAAAGTAAAAGTTGTAGGCCCGGGACGTGCCTAAGAGGAGGAGGGTGCAGTGTTGCGGAGATGAGGACTGTATATTTTTTGATTGTGTGCTGTACTATTATTATTATTGTTTATTCTGCGCCCCCCCTACCTCCGGAGCTGTGTAAAGGTGAAAGGGCATCCCATAATTAGTCCACAAGTATACACATCAGCCAAATAATAGAATACCCCTGTTGATAGTTATCTCTTATTCTTTGTTTTAGAGTAAGGCTGTGTCTCCCATTAATTGAAGTACTCCATTGCACCAGTGAAAGAGAATAGATCCCCTTTCATTCCCATCCCCAAAATCTCCCTTTCAATTCACATCCCCTCTCGTCATTGCCAAGCCTCGATTGCCCATATTACCTCCCCTCCAAAAACCGCCATTGAACATGTGCTCTCGTCGGAGAAGAAAGGCGTGCCCGCCCGTCGTCATCAAGGGCGGAGCCAGAGGGTCGCGCGACCAACCAGGGCCAAGGTGAGCACCCCGATGGGCGTGTCCAAAAGGCCGGCGGCTTAATCGCCGGAGGCGCTATAAAAGGCGCGCACGCAGGAAGCAAGTGAGTTGGTCGCCAAGAGAGTCGTGAGGAGTCAGTCAGTGGAGTCGGTGGTCAGTTGGTTGCGTTGGTTGCGGTGAGGAGTCGGTGGTGGTGGTCAGTTGGTTGCGTTGGTTGCGGTGAGGAGTCGGTGGTAAAGACGTGAGTGGACCAAGAACGAGTGGAAGGGTTTGGACCAGACGCGTCCGACGAGGCCTGGCAAAGCACGCGACGTCCACAGCAGCCAAAACAGCAGCGTGGGGCCTGAACGGCGGCTGCTAAACGCGCCGGTTGTGCTGCGGGACCCCCTTGGACCTCCCTCTCCCTCCAGCCATCCACCTCCTGCCTTTCCACCCTTCTTGTGTACGTGAGTTTGTTCTGTTTGTCTTGTCCCTGGGTATTAATTAAGCTGTATAAGTTAATAATTGCACTGTGTCTCTGATCCTTCTGTATATTATTTTATTATCTTTCCTTCTCCTTGGTTACTTTGAGCATGTAAATAGTAGGAATAAATTTAGTGGTATTTCCAACCTTTTTGTCTTCTTCTTTTTCTTCTTCACATCCGTGTCGCCTTTGTCTTTTCCCTATTGACTAGCTGCGGTGCGATCCGGCCAACGTTTGGGCGGGATCGGGTTCTAATCGGGGAGTAACTGTTCGGACGCGGTAATACACCACCGCTCGGTCAATATAACATCTAAAACCGCGTCTGTAACAATATGTATATATATAATATATATATATATATATATATAGATATATATATCTATATATATATATATATGTGTGTGTGTGTACATATACTAAAATACGCAATTTGGTGTCTTTCTGTCTGTCTGACGATTTTTGACCGTGATACATTCGGTCATCACTCATCAAATCTCAACCAAACATGACAGGTGGACTGAGGGTCACACGATGAATGTTGTAGCGAATTAATCCCACCCACCTTTTCTCTGCTGGGAGGGGTTCCCCACAAATGGGGTTGCATGTTGAGGTGTATATATCCATGTTAAGATAGCTTTATTGTGGCCTTTTTCCAAGGCTGCTTCTTATGACAAACCTAATGATAACAGCATAATATCAATGTATTGTTATTTCATTCCATTACCTATTGTATCAAACTGTTGTCCTGCTACGTCACCGTCACTTCATTACTTTTTACTTTCTGTTACTCACATACCTCACTCTTCCAGAGCCGAAATACTGCAGTGACCGGGACATGAGGAAAGTTACATTTAATGAATTTACTTGGCTCTATTTGTGTGTTAAAATTTAAAAGGGGGACGTTGCATGTGCATATTAAACAAATCGACCCACCAGTTACAATTAACTGCTTGGACTCTGCTTCAAACATGTTGAATAATAAGTGGAATGGAAGAACAGGAAGAAGAAGAACAATGACAGCAGAAATAATTTCCACATGTTAATTGATTTCTAACTTTTGCATCAATGTAACACATGTTAAATTGATACATATTCACATATGTGTATATATAGATTATACGTAACTGAGGACTTCAGGCCAAAAAATGATCCCACTATGCATAAGCATCTGCAGAACATGACATTTAATATTCATGTCAATTTGTAACCTTTAAATTCCAGTTGATGGATAGAGGCTTCGTTGTTTCAAAAATAATTTGGAATGTTGAAGTGTTGACCAATGATAATGTCCGATGTACTAATGTGGCTGGATTGGTGTGCGCACAGGGCATGAAACCGACTTTCAACATCTTCCTTGGCCATACAACATCCAGATCACAACCATTTGATAATTGCGTGAGTTGACACATTTCTGACCATGGATTATTATTTAATTGTTTTCACCTGATCATTTAGTGGTCATGCTTTCTTGACAGAGGTCACCAAACAATTTGGTGCCCTTGCAGTACACCTTGTACTTTCATAGACTTGTGATGAATTTCATTGTTTATTGCAGAGGCATTCTACAAATGTATGCAGAAGTAAACAGGTGAGCATGGAGAGAGGGCAAAATACACAGATGACCTCCAGATTGTGCACCCTGCAGGGCGTTCCCACTGCCCTGGGGGCTGTTCTGCTGCTGTTTGTTACTGCTGTGTTTCCTGACACAGGGCTTGGTCGATTTATTGGTGGGTAGCCGGTTTGGTTTCTATACTATATGGAATGTTGTTCACCTGTCTGGTGCTCCTTGTAGTGTTATTTTCTTTATACACTCCACCTCTAACCTCATTAAACATTACCTATCAATTCACGGGTGTCGATGAATGGTCACTCTCTGATGGAATTGTGTTCCC
The DNA here is from genome assembly GCF_964187855.1 of Myxine glutinosa. NCBI lineage: Eukaryota > Metazoa > Chordata > Myxini > Myxiniformes > Myxinidae > Myxine > Myxine glutinosa. The sequence continues at coordinate 56,052,484 of NC_136261.1, forward strand.
TGAAGGCTTTTGATATCACTAATCGGCAATAGAAGCCGCCCCATAATAAAAAGTTACACCGTTAAAAAAAAGATTCAAAAACAATTTTAGTTTTAACCCTATGATTGTGAGACTGGCATCTGACATACTTTAAAAGGGGAAACTCTAAAATAGGGCAACTATATAGGACAATCTATATATATAAAACACAGTTTGTGTGTGTGTGTGTGTGTGTGTGTGTGTGTGTAATGTTAACGATAGACTCCTAAACGGAGAGGCTCACGTACTTGATATTTGGCACAGACATGGCCATTGAGCCTGGGAAGAACATGGCCGATCTAAAAATTTATTTCATAATATTTTTTTACCATATTTTTACCTCAGCGCATTTCAGCGAGGAATATTATGCACGGAATCTGACAGGGGCAGAGCAGCGCGCTGATTCGCTCAGAGCGATCACGTGATGTTCCTTGCCGCCATTAACTCAGTTATGCATTCGCACGTATTTCAGAGCGAAAAGCGATTGCGTTTTTTCACATTTCAGCGAGGAACATTGCCATTCACACCACATAGGCTTTTTTTTCTTTCATCTTTAGATCCATATTTTTTGCCATAACGTAGCGCATTATGGCTCTCTCGAGTTAGCCAATCACCTGGGAGCATGAGGCCACGTTGGCGGTTGGCCACGCCCACGACACGACGCAGAGTTGCAATCGTGCGTTTGCGTCGTTTCTTACCACGTGTAAACGTGGTATTTTGTCTACGAGTATTTTGAATTTGGTATTTTGAATTTGTCTACGAGTGAGTGACTGGAAGACTGACTGTGATAAAGGCAATGGCACCGAAGAAAAGAAATTTGTCACGTTCAACCTCCCGAGCAAGGAAACTTGCTGATCGGAGACTCCATGAAGTCGATGAAGGTACTTTTCACCATCGACAAGCCAATCAAGAACGTGTCTCTAGATTCAGACAGCGAGAGACAGAAGATGAGACACAGAGGCACGTCTAAACGCAAATCAACAATGTCTGGCGAGGGCCAGACAGCGAGAGACAGAAGATGAGCATGAGATGAGATGAGCGTCTTGAAAAAAAAATACAAAAAAATCTGACAATGATGACATATAATTCACAGAAAATGCTGAAGCAACCGCGTAATGTTGCGGTGATGTTTAACTCACCGCAGTGAGAATAGTTCTAAATTTTAAAAACTTTCATCTGATATTTGTGATTTATTTCAAACAAACTGTATTTCCCATCTACACGGCCATGTATTCCTATTAACGTTATGTAAAGTACATAAATTGTGTAGATTACGTCATTTGTGGATGTGATGAATTGCCAGAAACCATCTATATCCCTCCACTCCCCTTCCCTCCTCCCCCTCCCTTTCCCCCTCCCCTCCCCCACCCCCTACCCCCCCTCCCCCCTCCCTCCTCCCCCCCTCCCACACCTCCCCCCCTCCCCCCTCCCATACTCCCCCTCCCCCTCCCACACCTCCCCCCCTCCCATCCCTCCCCCTCCCCCTCCCCCCCTCTCCTCCCCTCCCCCCCCCTCTCCTCCCCCTCCCCCCCTCCTCCCCTCCCCCTTCCCCCTCCCCCTCCCCTCCCCCCCCCTCTTCTCTCCTCCCCCCTCTCCTCCCCTCCCCCCTCTCCTCCCCTCCCCCACGTTCCCCTCCCCTCCCCTTCCCCCTCCCCTCCCCCCCCCCCCCCCCCCCCGCCCGGCAATGCCGGGTACTTCTGCTAGTAGTGTTATATAGGGCAAATGTAAAATGTTCTGATTATATTGTTTTCCTTTTTCCAGGTTAATTGATTCATGAAAATGTCTCAACTAAGTGAAGAACAACGTTTTAGTGGAATAATAGAAAAAGACTAATTCCGTTGTTTATCAGTATCATAATCGTAGCACGAAAAACCAGAGAGGAATAAACAAATAAAACTGTATAAAACCTTTATTAGTGGGCGGAGTAGCAAATCTCTTGTGCATTTTTTGATAAAAGGACAAAATTTGGCCCACAGGAAGATAAATACATTACGAAAAAAATCTGGATATTGAGGCATCACAGATTTGACCCCTGACGTCGTGGCAGCCATTTAACAAAATGGCCACCAGCAATTTCAAAAAGTTAAATGACATGTAGAAATATGAGGATCAAAGGGTGAAACTGAAGGCTGATTTACACATTGACATACATATACTTGCTTATGACACGAATTATGTTTATTTGAAATACAAAGAAGCAAGCCCCCTTTCAGTGGAAAGTTCTAAGGGGCCACTTAGACAACTAGAGAGGCCGAAATACAAAGAATCAAAGTGTGTGGTTGGTGCAAACCTTATTCTGTTTTGGTCCAGCACTCGCCGGCTGGTGGAGGTAGCTCTATTGATGGTAACAGTGTTTGGCCCACCACTTGACCTCCCTGATAGGCAAAAATATTCCTCACTGGTGATCTTCCTCTTCACTCTGGGCCAGATGAGTTAGCAGAGGGCACCACCAATGGGTGATATTCTCTTATTGTGCAGGTTAATGAGGTCATTAAAACAATAAACATCACAATAAATCTGTTTGAAGCAAGTGTATGTTTTTATTACTCACTTTTACTTAACTTCATCTGAACTTTGTTTGTTTGTCCCGTTTCAAATCTTTGAGCCATTCGTTTTCTAGGTTGCTTACGTCCTAGAGGGCTGAAATTTGGCCCACGGTCCTCTTTTCTGGTACATTTTCATCTATCAAAAGTTAATTTAAAAATATCTTTTAATTTAAAAAAAAGGTTTAAAACTTTAAAAAGAACAAGTACAAAAAGTTTTAATTAAAACAAAAGCCGCGTCGATGTGACACAATGCCTAGATGCAGCTGTGCCTATAACGTCGATGTTATAGGCACAGGACATTCCTATTGATTCGATTACTTGATGTTATTTTTGTGCAAAGTGAAAATATATCTCGGCAATTTCCCGTGTGTGGCGACGAATTTTTAATATATCTCGGCATTTTCCCGTCTGTTATTTCGGGTGGTGTATGACTGACCATGCCGCGATTTAAAAAATATATATCTCGGCAATTTCCCGTGTGTGGCGACACGTGAACGAAGCTATGCTCCTCTCTCCACATTATTGTGACGACGTATAAATTAAATATTTCATCGTGACGATTGTCATCAAATGGACGAATTTTTAATATATCTCGGCATTTTCCCGTCTGTTATTTCAGGCGGTGTATGACTGACCATGCCGCGATTTAAAAAATATATATCTCGGCAATTTCCCGTGTGTGGCGACACGTGAACGAAGCTATGCTCCTCTCTCCACATTATTGTGACGACGTATAAATTAAATATTTCATCGTGACGATTGTCATCAAATGGACGAATTTTTAATATATCTCGGCATTTTCCCATCTGTTATTTCAGGCGGTGTATGACTGACCATGCCGCGATTTAAAAAAAATATATCTCGGCAATTTCCCGTATGTGGCGACACGTGAACGAAGCTATGCTCCTCTCTCCACATTATTGTGACGACGTATAAATTAAATATTTCATCATGACGATTGTCATCAAATGGACGAATTTTTAATATATCTGGGCATTTTCCCGTCTCTTATTTCGGGCGGTGTATGACTGACCATGCCGTGATAAAAAAAAAAAAAATCTCAATGGACTTGAAGTTACAGGCCTTTGAGAATTCATTTCGTTCTATAAAGGGCAAATTTCATCGGATTTTCTTCACGTTTTTTTTCAACCGAGTCTAAAACTATGTTAGCGACTGTGAAAAATGAAATGATATATCGAATTTGATTTGAAATAAAACTGTGTGAGAGAGGAAGACACCACGGGCCTACAAAACAGGCCTCAAAGCTATGCGAGTTAATAAAATGGTGGATATTTGTTTATATGAAGCCTCTCCCAGAATGGGTGGAGCTATGGTTCCCAGAATGGGTGGAGCTTTGAGGTTTTGTCTTCTCTGCAAGAACAAGAAGAAGAACAAGAAGAAGAACAACAACAACAGCAGAGGGCACTCTATGACCAGCGTCTGCGACGTGGCTAAAAAGAAAAGTGTGTAGCCCTAAAACATGTTTTTTTATTTACTTGTTACCCTCGCCAGAGGAGAGGGTATTGCATTTGAGTCCGTTTGTTACTTGCAAAATCGAAGATTTTTCAAGTATATTTGTCGGTTGTGTTTGTGGGTCTGTCTGTTTGTTTGTCTGTCTGTCTGTTTGTCACCGGCCTACAGGTCACAATTTTCAACCGATCTTCACGAAACTTCACGAAATGGTAGCGTTGGTCAAAAGCAAGAAGACTATTGCTTTTGGGGTCAATAGGTCAAAAGGTCAACATAGGCCAAATTTCTAAAATCCTCAATTTTCATCCAATTGACTTGAAATTTGAAGATGACTTGCATATCTGGTCACTGAATTCAACCACATATGATATTTTCGGTCAACATAGGCCAAAAGGTCAACATAGGCCAAATTTCTAAAATCCTCAATTTTCATCTAATTGACTTGAAGAGATCTTGCATATCTCATCACTGAATTCAACCACCAAGTATTTTTGAGGTCAACATAGGCCAAAAGGTCAACATAGGCCAAATTTCTAAAATCCTCAATTTTCATCCAATTGACTTGAAATTTGAAGATGACTTGCATATCTGGTCACTGAATTCAACCACAAATTATATTTTAGGTGAACATAGGCCAAAAGGTCAACATAGGCCAAAAGGTCAACATAGGCCAAATTTCTAAAATCCTTAATTTTCATCCGATTGACTTGAAATTTGCAGAGGACTTGCATATCTAGTCACTGAATTCAACGACCAAGTATTTTTGAGGTCCACATTGGCCAAAAGGTCAACATTGGCCAAATTTCTAAAATCCTCAATTTTCATCGAATTGACTTGAAAATTTAACAGCATTTGCACATTGAGTCACTAAATAGGGAAACGAACTATTTTTGAGGTCAAAAGGTCAAAGGTCAACTCAATGTCAACCTTCCAAAATCATCATTTTTCATCTAAAAAAATCGTCACTTTTTTTCCTGTTGACCCGAGCTTTGATCAAGATTGTCAATTTTAATCTTGATGAAATGGACAATTTGCTGTATCAATGGAATTTTTTTTCTTGGGGGTGGGAGCGGATTTTGCAAGTATCGTGCTCTGCATGACGTCTTCTTGTTTGTTTGTTTGTGTGTTTGTTTGTTTGTTTGTCCGCACAGAATAAATATGATTTTGTCTGCAACCGTTGGTCCGATTGACAGGAAACTTTCACCATAGGTGCATCTCCACCTGCAGAATTTTTTAAATGATAATTATGACGTTATCGGTCACGTGGTTCAGTCGCCATCTTGGAAAAACCGAAAAAGTTTGCATCTCTATATCTCCGAAAGCGCTGAATAGAAAAAATTGAGACATGGCTCATTGTAAAGAACTCTCCATTGGGAATAAAATATGTTAATGATGATGTCATAGGTGCATCATAATTCAACAAATACAAAACTTCATCCAATCAAGATGAAATTTCTTGAGCATAATCTAGGAATAAATTAGTTTAGAAAAAAAATGATGACGTCATCGGTCACGTGGTTCGGTCGCCATATTTGTTTTAACACAAAAGCCTTAAAAACCACTGAAAATACATACTGGCGAGGGTTTGCAATCTCTGATTGCTCTTTTTCTTGTTCAATATGTAAATGAGACTTTAATTTCACCTTCTGGTGCTCAGATACTAGTGAACTTATTGAAACTGCTGGCGGCCATTCTATAAAATGGCTACCACGACCATGATGGGGCAAATCTGCGATGCCTCCATATCCAGATTTGTTCATAATGTTCTTATCTATCTGCGGGCCAAATTTGGTGCTTTTATCAAAAAATGCACAATTGTTGTCAATATTGTTCCTATGCTGTCCCACAATGTGGGATAACCTGTACATCCCACATTTCTTTATTTTTCATTTCAAACTAAAATTAATTGTGATGTCGTAAAGTATTATGGCCTGTTTATGAACTACAGTATTATGATAATTATTTACGAGTATATGGATGGAAATGCGACCAGAAATCAACTATACGTTGATTATTATTATACTTGACCACTTGCTATGATATCCTCTCAAGGAATGAGGATGAATTTGAGTAATGAAGGTAACAGGTGTTTCTCCAGGTGAGAGTGTGTTTATGTGTTTGTGTAGACCTGACGTGTTACAGTGAGAAGCACTACTCCTTACAATGTGTATGGCAAGTTCGTGAACATACAGCTTCGCCCAGCCACTTCACCTTATTCTACAACTCAAGGTAAAGACCATTGGGGTTCCTTTTAATCTGTATGCTCACGAGTGGACCAATGACAATGGGAGGCATCAATGTACTTTTGCAATTGCTGAACTTACACTGTTAGAATTTTGTGGACAATGGACAAATCAAACAGAGTAAACGAGATTTGAACCAAATTGAAACACAGAATGGGAAAATTCAAATAAAACCGATTATCGAAAGAGTTGAAACAGTTGTCTGTGGGGGACGCGATAACCATATAATGCGTCAAGATCGACGGGTTTCCTCCCTTTCAGTTTAGTGTTAAACAGCAGCAGACACCAAATTGCGTATTTTAGTATGATGATGATGATTCAGATGTCCAACTTTATGAAGCCTGTATTAAAGAGTGAATTGTCAATGGTGAGATGGATGTCCGATCCTGTCTAGTTTTAACATTCATTGATGGATGTTAAAGATCCTATGGTGTCTTTTGTATGAGTAGGCCATTTGTGCATGCACCCTGACCAAATTACAAATGTGTGCCTGAATCAGTGGCCACAACAGCCACACCTCAGTATTGAGGTACGGTAACCAACTGGTCAAACTCATAATATTGAATCTCAGTCTAATATACATATGATAGATGAGATGAAGCCTGTTATACACCCCTCCTTTCCTTTGCCATCTCCAGACGCTGCATGACGTCATCGCAGGGCACCGAAGGGGGCCCGGCGATGACGCACGCTGAAAGGGAGTACTCAGTTTTCCGGTTTCTTGTTTGTTTGTCCGGGTGATATCTCAGCCATCCTTTGAGCTAAGAAGCTGAAAGTTTGTCACAATAGAGAGCAAGAGCTTTGGCAAAAACGTTTTTTTATATTAATCAATTAATTGATTAATTGCTTAATTATTATCGATTAATTAAGTACTTATTTATTTCCTTTCTCATCTGGACATTATCTCAGGCACCTTTTGAGCAAGGAAACTGATATTTGGACATGACAGTAACCAAGTGATGCAGCTATAAAGGATATTTTTGATTTATGATTAATAAATTAATTATTTGTTGATTCGTCAATGAATCGATTAATTATTTAATTTTTGATTAATTAATTATTTTTCAAAAAGTTTCAGATTTGGATGAAACACTGGTGGTTGAGGTATTCTATTAGCTAATTGATTAAGAAATTATTTTACGATTAATATTTATTGATTTTAATTGTGCAATTAATCAATCAATTATTGTACACCTCTCCCTCCCAATGCAGCCTCTATGAGCTGCACTGCGGTATTGCCGAGCGCCGAAGGCGCCCCGGCAATGCCGCGCTGGAGGGATATTATTTGTTTATTTGGCATGGGGGTGGCATACTTTGAATATATACTGAAACGCAAAAGAAACTTACCACTTGTTTGAAATGTAATAAAATTGTAACAGTTCAAAATAAAACAAACCAACAATTGCTAATTGAAACATTGGCATTTTATTGATGACATGTCAAGTTTTTGACCAAGATACACCATCTCATCAGTTTGTTCTACAGTACAGAACAGCACAGGGTGCAATGTCAGTCCCCTTTCAATAGCGTGTGTGGCCACCATTGTTTTGGATACAGGCAGTGCATCGTCGGCGTATACTGCCTACCAGTCTTTGGATGGATTGCTGCTGGATTCTGTCCCACTCAGTCCTCAATGTCTGAAGCAGCTCTGCCCGTGTCCTGGCCCTGCCAACTACGCGTCTCCCAAGCTCATCCCAAAGGTGCTCTATGGGATTCAGGTCAGGGGAGAGCGCAGGCCACTACATGGTGTTGATGTTCTCGCCTTGGAGAAATGCAGTGGTAAAGCGAGCAGCATGGGGACGAGCATTGTCATGCTGAAAGGTCCTCAGTTCTGGGTGGTCTAGCAGGAATGGCAGCAGATGAGGTCGCAGGATGTTATCCACATACCGCTGGGCGTTAAGATTCCCATCCACAACCACCAGTGGCGTCCTGTACCGGCCTGATATGGCGGCCCACACCATCACACTTGGGCCACCCCACCTGTTGGCTTGATGCACACAACAATCGGCATATCGCTCACCAGTTCTTCTCCAGACACGCTCACGCCCATCAGGACTGTCCACACAGAACCTTGACTCATCGCTGAAAGCGACCTCGTTCCACTGCGCGAAGGTCCACCGCTGATGCTGCTGGCACCATCTCTGTCGGTTGCGGCGATGGGCAGCCGTCATCACGGGGCCTCTGTATGGTCTTCTGGCAGTCAGACCATAGTCATGCAGTCGTCTTCGTGCAGTATCATTGGAGATCCGTGGGTTTGCACGCCCCGGAGTTTCTGCCGCAGTGCGGGATGCTGGACGGAATCGATCCCGCAGGTGACTTCGGACCATCTGCCTGTCCTGCCTTGCAGTGGTGACTCTTGGCCTCCCTGATCGAGGTCTGTCATCTGCAGAGTTGTGGAGGGTGTCTCTGTCCACCAGGGCCGATATCGTCTGGTGTGAACAGCCAAGGCGACGTGCCACCTCACGGTAGCTCAGTCCGCCTTGCAGCATGCACAGGGCACGCTGCCGTTGATCCCTTGACAATCGTGGCATGTTGATTGAAATGCCCATTTTGCACTGGCCTTTTTAAAGCCAATATCAAGACATCACGTGCAGCTCATTAAAATCATCCCGTACCCCTTGGCTAATCACTGACAGTCAAAATGGATGTTCAACAGCTGTGCTATGAAGTGACCATTGAAGGGTCAAGTGACCATCCGTGACCGTTTTGTCTGACAGTGAGGACACTATTGTCCACAAATAAGTTCACACATTTACTACACGCAGTGTTATTGTTGATATTTAAAGGTTTCAAAGGTGGTAAGTTTATTTTGCGTTTCAGTATATATGTACTTGTTATCTAATCTAATTGTAATTTATATCAAAGCTAGTTTAACAGATGCTGGGATAGCACACTTACTTTTGAGCTGTGTTACCTGCTTTAGATTCCGTGCCCGACTACAAATTGTCAGATCGGTGCCTCGCAAGGAGGGCATTGCATCTCAAAGTGTCACATTTGTCAGAAAAGGTTGTTGATGGAGGTTAAATACCCCATGGTACACTTCAGGAGGAGTTGCTAAGTTATTGCTGGGCACCCTGATAAAATGACACATTTCTGCCACCTTCAGTCGAATCTCAGCCCAGCGATCAGCCTGTTTGTGAAAGATTTGAGATAAAATTGTTTCCTGGCTGATACCACAAGATGTTGGAGATAATTGGGGACATTAAATTCGAACTTGCACAAGTAACTACCAGTAGTATTTAATTACTTTATTTGATAGTGGATTGTATGGGGTGTGTTCCAGTACCTATCAGCTCGCTATCGCTTGGCAAGCCAGCTGTTCCTTATCAACCGTGTCGAGCCACTTGGCGAGCCCTCTCCAAACTGAATGGTAATGGAAGACATCCCAGATATTTTATTGAAGGATTAATAAGGCCTCCCCACTTCACCCCCAACTCCTCCCTTAGTCTGCACCAATGCCATTCATGCAAAGGCACCAAACGGGACTTCACACCAAGCGCTGGTGCCAACTTCTACTGTGATTTTCCTGCAGAGCATGTGATGTATTTTGTACCAATAACCGTCACACTCGTCATGACAACTCCATCATGTTCAGGGGCAGATGCTGCCCAAAGTGAAAAAGACTCTCCTAATCTTCAAGACAGCATTCATCAACCAGATAACCATGTTGAACCTTGTGACCTCAGTGCACATATCGAGAAAGAGCTTCAACATGATGCTCTTGCCTCTCATGATCAAACAACTCTTCCAGATGAACTTCATAACTATTATGACCACCAAAGGCAATCTCCAACCAACCAAAGCCCTTTACTTTCCGGAAAAGGCCTGCATAATCTTATTCCTGAACTAAGGGGTCCAATCACAACTCTGCACACAAGCACGACTCCAGAAGCCTCCACCAACTGTTCTCTAACCATGCAGATGCTGCACCGCTTGACGTTACACGTTGAGAGACACAGTGAGACCTACTTCGTTCTTGCATTCACACTTTATCTAACGGATTCTGTCTCAGACAATCTTGGTTTTATTCCTAATAAGTTTAATTAATCAATTAATGAAAAGGGTATAGTGCTGGGCCTTTGTGCGATGATTCGGTGTTAACGTTGATCCACCAACAGTGAGGGTGCGAAAGCCAAGGAGACTTCAAGTGCAACAAATTGGTGGCATGCAACAAGTTGCGACGCAGGGCATGCTGTGGGTGAGCTGGCAAGAGCCAGATACCGGTGGTCTTGGTAGCAAACTGGAATACCGACTACACTTTGGCCCTGTTAATGCCACTTCGCACACGGTAAGTTTTCAAAGGGTGAATTGTCACTTGTGAGATGGAGGCTGGAGCAATTGCACGACATCAGGATATGTACAATTGTGTGATGTGGCATTATGAAGTGAGATGTAGTGTCGGCTGCTGTAGTGTATTGACTTGTGTCGAGACAAGTTAGGCCATTATATTGTAAATAGTTGATGGAAGATATGGAGTGTGGTAGCCTAGTGGATGGAGGGTGTAGACTGTAGAGGGAGGGCAGGGAGGTTAAAAAGTTTTTAGTTGAGAAACGTTTTCCCTAACTGTAAAAGGAAACTCTTCATGGGTGTTCGTTGTTGTTGTAGGTGTTGTTGTATATCCCCAGACAGTTCTCTTAAACAAGCCCGCAGCATGGAGACAGCCGATCCATCTCACAGGAGCAACCCAGAGATCTCCCACATCCAGGATGGTGTACCCCCACCTTCACAAAGTCAGGGCCATGACAGAGTTAGAGTGAGAGAGAGACAGAAAGGGAGAGGGAGAGAGGGAAAGAGGGAGAGAGGGAGAGAGGGAGAGAGGGAGAGAGGGAGAAAGGGTGAGAGAGAGTGAGGGAGAGGGAGAGAGGGAGAGAGAGGAGGGAGAGGGAGGGGGACAGGGGCGGGAGAGGAGGAGGGAGAGGGAGGAGGGAGAGGGAGAAGGAAAGGGAGAGGGAGAGGAGAGACAGACAGACAGAGAGAGAGAGAGAGAAAGAGAAAGAGAGAAAAGAGACAGAGACACGTGGGAAAGGGCCGGTCCATGGGGACCGATCGGCACTCTGACCGTGACCGCACTGCCCTGATGAATCCGGGCAGCATGGAAGAATGGGAAAGGTTTGACCCCAGGCTTGCATTGGGGGTACAACCACCGCGAAGAGGCACCCCCGATAGGTGTCGGGTGTTACTTATTTTTAGTGGTGGGTGAGTTTCTTGATGCCATTGAAATAGTTCCATTTCTGGCTCTGACATCTTTTTTAGGAGTGAAGCTTTTGACCATCCTACCCCAATTCCAAGTCAGATAATATGATTTTAAAAAGTATTGTTTCACATCGTCGAATGCATTACTGTATATATTGGTGTGTTGGGACTATTCATCTGGCAAGACAGGAGCTTGTGATGAAAGAAACCAAGGTAAACCTGACAGACCTGAGGCCTGCCCGGCCATATTGGTTCCGAGTTTCTGCACGACCAGATGGACGTTCCTTCTCTGGCCCCTGGAGTCCTTGGTCTCCGGACAGCATTGCCACACCACCACTAGTCACAGGTTAGTGAATCAATACTGTGAATCACTATAATTACTACTATTAGTGCAACCCAGCAGGGAATCCTTTCATGCCATTGGATATTTAAAAACGTTATATTTTAGTGGTTGTCTTATTAAAAAAATTCACATCAACATCGAACTGTCACAATGGAAGGTAGTTTGGAACCTGATATAAATCCAGAACCCCATGTTATGACTTCGGATATCAACTTAACTCAGCTAACGCATGCCACGAAACGATTCTCTGTGATATTTTCAAGCTGAAGATTTGTCTGTGTCGATGAAGGTGCAGTATATGATCGAGAAAGAAGATAAAATTAGATGGTATTCATAGACTACTTACCCGACGCAGTCAACTTGGTGTGAGCCAACTCTTCTATTTTTGAACGTTTCTTTTTTTTGATCCAATATGGCTGCCAAACCACGTGAGTGATGACATCATCAATTTCTATTCTCTAAATAATTGTTGCATAGATCATGCTCAATAAATTTCAAACTGATCAGACAAAGCGTTGTCCCTGTCGAATTATAACGTCATAATTATGGCACCAATGACGTCATCGTTAACAACACCGATTCCCCACATGGAGTTATTTACAATGAGCCACGTTTCAATTTTTAAAATGCTGACACGGTACACATTTTACTTTACTGAAATGCAGCCACAAATGTTATATTTTCGTCAAAAATCATCGGAATTTCGCCAAATCTGTTTTGGTCATGTGTTAATATACCTCAGCGATTGACAAATCTGAAATCAGAATTTTATTTGTGGGCAAAATGACCCCGTGAGGTCGCTCCGTACTTTGCCTGCTCGTGATGTGCAGTGTGATAATTAATTCCATGCCCACTCTAGAGGACTCTTCTTCTTCACACAATAACAACTTCTAGCTTCAAGACCGTACATCCAATCATCTTGAAATTTTGCACACATGTTACCCTTCATTACTTCTACTATAATATAAAGTTTCACGTCGATCAATGAAGCGGTTCAAGAGTAAAAAAATTGTTTAATTATTAATATCCGCCAAACCATGTGACCTATCGCAAATTCCAAAAGGTCATTTTAGTAGAGTGATATGTTGAACACATCTGTGAAGTTTCCCCTCGATAGGATCAAAAATGAGGGAGGAGCTAGGTTTTAAACGTTTATGCTTAAAAACGTCATAACTCCGAAACCATGTGATGCATGACGTCATGCTCACTGACTTTTTTGTTTGTCATGGGTATGCGATTCTGCCTGCAAAGTTTGGCCTTGATCTGTTCAGTCGTTTAGGAGAAAATTAGATTTTAGTAGTTTTTCACTCAAAACAATATGGGGTCCGAACCACGTCACCTACGACGTCATTATAATTTTATTTCTGCATCAATTTATACCGAAAAGATGTTCAAGAAATTTCTTCCTGATCGGATAACGTTTTTTACTTGTCGAATTATGACGTCATAACGGCGGCATCTATGACGTCATCATTCACATATGTTATTCCGCCTGGAGAGTTCTTTGCAATGAAACCTGTCTCAATTATTTATGTGCAGCGGTTTTTGAGACATAGAGGTGCAAATTTTTTGGTTTTTCCGAGATGGCGCCCGTTCCACGTGACCTGTGATGCCATAATATTCAATAAAATATTCTACAGGAGGAGGCCCTGCTATGGTGAAAATTTCATGTCAATCGGACTAACGGTTGCCGAGAAAATGATTTTTTTTTAAATGCAGACACGCACGTGCGTACGTACGACGTACGGACGGACCTGAATGCTTAACCCTGCCTTTCGTTTCGCGAGCGCAGGGTAACAAGTACAGATACTTTCAAAGTACACTGCCCCCATGCCAAATAAATAAATAACATACCCTCCAGCACGTGGCAATGCCGCCATGCAGCACATGGAGACGATATTGGGAGGGAGAGGTGTGCAATAATTGATTAATTGCGTATTTAAAATAAATAAATAATAATGGTAAAATAATTATTTTTTAAATCAATTGGCTAATAGCATACCTAAACCACCAGTGTTTCATCCGAAGATGTAACTTTTTGAAAATTAATGAAATAATTAATTAATCGGGAAAATTTTTAAAAAATTGATATAGCTAAATTACTTGGTCATTGTCCTGCCAAATATCATCTCCCCAGCTCAAAAGGTGCCTGAGATATTGCCCAGATAAGAAAGAAAATAAATAAGTAATAAATAATGAAAATAAATAAATAATAATCGTACAATAATTAAATTATTAATGAATTGGCTAATAGAATAGGTAAACCACCACCGTTTCACTTGAATCTATATCAAAAAAATAAAACTAATCAAGTAATTAATCAAAAAATTAAAATTTTTTTATCGATTAATTGATTAATCAATAAATCAAAAATACCCTTTACAGCCAAATCACTTGGTCATTATCATGTCCAAATATCAGCTTCCTAGCTCGAAAGGTGCCTGAGATAGTGAGATATTGCCCAGATGAGAAAGAAAAGAAATAAGTGATTAATAAATCGATAATAATTAAGTATTTAATCAATTAATAGATTAGTCAAAAAATAAGAAATATCGTTTTCGCCAAAGCACGTGTTCTATAGTGTGCCCAAATTTCAGCTTCCTAGCTCAAAGATCACTGAGATATCGCCTGGACAACAAACAAGAAGACAAGAAGATGTCATGCGGAGCACGATACTTGCAAAATCTGTACCCCCCCTCCCCCCAAAAGTTTTCCATTGATACAGCAAATTGTCCATTTCATCAATATTAAAATTGACGATCTTGATCAAAGCTCGGGTCAACAGGATGAAAAGTGACGATTTTTCAGAGGAAAAATGATGATTTTAGAAGTTTGACCTTGAGTTGACATTTGACCTTTTGACCTCAAAAATAGTTGGTTTCCCAATTCAGTGAGGCAATATACAAATGCTGTTCAATGTTCAAGTCAAATGGACAAAAATTGATGGATTTTCAGATGAAAATTCATGATTTCGGAAGTTTGACCTTGAGTTGACCTTTGACCTTTTGTCATAAAAAAGTTGGTTTCCCAATTCAGTGAGGCAATATGCAAATGCTGTTCTATTGTCAAGCAATCGGATGAAAATTGACGGTTTTTCAGATGAAAATTGATGATTTTGGAAGTTCGACCTTGAGTTGCCCTTTGACCTCAAAAATAGTATGTTTCCCAATTTAGTGACTTGATATGCAAATGTTGTTCAATTTTCAAGTCAATTGGTTGAAAATTGATGATTTTGAAAATTTGACCTTGAATTGACCTTTGACATTTTGACCTCAAAATAGTTGGTATCCCAATTTAGTGACTCAATATACAAATTCTGTTCAATTTTCAAGTCAATCGGTTGAAAATTGATGGGTTTTCAGATGAAAATTGACGATTTTGAAAATTTGACCTTGAGTTTACCATTAACCTTTTGACCTCAAAAATAGTTCATTTCCCAATTTAGTGACTCAATATACAAATACTATACAATATTCAAGTCAATCAGATTTAAAATGGCGATTTTAGAAATTTGACCTCCAGATGACCTTTGACCTTTGACCTCAAAATCAATAGGCTTCTCAATTGGAACGGTCTGTACAATTTGGTGAAGTTTCGTGACGATCGGTTTAGAATTGTGACCTATAGGCCGGTGACAAACAAATAGACAGACAGACAGACAGACAGAACCACAACCGCAACCAACCAATATACTTGAAAAATCTTCGATTTTGCAAGTAACAAGAAAGAAAACAAGAAGACGTCATGCGGAGCACTATACTTGCAAAATCCGTCCCCCACCCCCCAAGAAAAAATATTCCATTGATACAGGAAATTGTTCATTTCATCAAAATTAAAATTGACAATCTTGATCAAAGCTCGGGTCAACAGGAAGAAAAGTGACGATTTTTAAGATAAAAAATGATGATTTTGTAAGGTTGACCTTGAGTTGACCTTTGACCTTTTGACCTCAAAAATAGTTAGTTTCCCTATTTAGTGACTCAATGTGCAAATGCTGTTCAATTTCCAAGTCAATCGGATGAAAATTGAGGATTTTAAAAACTTGGCCTATGTTGACCTTTTGGCCTACGTTGACCTCAAAAATAGTTGGTGGTTGAATTCAGTTACCAGATATGCAAGTCCTCTGCAAATTTCAAGTCAATCGGATGTAAATTGAGGATTTTAGAAATTTGGCCTATGTTGACCTTAAAAATACTTGGTGGTTGAATTCAGTGACCAGATATGCAAGTCCTCTTCAAATTTCAAATCAATCGGATGAAAATTGAGGATTTTAGAAATCTGGCCTATGTTGACCTTTTGGCCTATGTTGACCTCAAATATACTTGGTGGTTGAATTCAGTGACCAGATATGCAAGTCCTCTTCAAATTTCAAGTCAATCGGATGAAAATTGAGGATTTTAGAAATTTGGCCTATGTTGACCTCAAATATACTTGGTGGTTGAATTCAGTGACCAGATATGCAAGTCCTCTTCAAATTTCAAGTCAATCGGATGAAAATTGAGGATTTTAGAAATTTGGCAAAGTTGGTGACTTTTGGCCAATGTTGACCTTTTGACCCCAAAAACAATAGGCTTCTCAATTGGGACGACCTCCATGGGGACCGATCGACTTCACCATACACCTTGGTGAAGTTTTGTGACGATCGGTTTGGAATTGTGACCTGTAGGCCGGTGACAAACAAACAAACGGACAAACAGATAGACAGACAGACAGACAGACAGACAGAACCACAAACGCAACCGACCAATATACTTGAAAAATCTTTGATTTTGCAAGTAACAAGAAAGAAAACAAGAAAAAAAATCAAGAAAGAAAACAAACGAAGTGAAAACTGAGTACTCCCTTTCAGCGGGCATCATCGCCAGAGACCGAAGCGTCAAGCAGCGCTTGGAGATGGAATAGGAAAGGAGCGGTCGGTGTACAACTGTGGAGATTTGCTCTGACAAGTCTTGTAGGCCCCTAACTTTGATACAAATTTTCATCAACTGTCATCAAGGGTCGGTCGGCTGGCCTCCAGGTGCACACACCTCAAGGCTGTGTCTTAGCTGTCTAGCCGGGGTTCGAATCCTGACCAAGCTATAAACTGTCATCCCGGTGTTTCACAGGCAGGGTGATGTACGAATGTGTGTGCTGCCCTTCAGATGCATGTTAAACCGGGTGTCCTGTTTGCCAACCTTCGTTAGTGAATGTTAAAGACAACACCATGCGGGCAGTCTCGTGCTTGAAAGCGCTACGGCTGGGTTTATAAGGGCAATTTATAGTAGAGGGGGAAGCACACAAACACAACATTTGAGAGCAGGGACATCGGGAGATCTGTGGGAGGGGGGAGGGCTTGCGGGGAGGAGGCGTAGGAAAGGGGGGGGGGGCGGTGGTGGGAGAAGTATGAAACACAAGTACACTGCAAGGACTTCCAGGAAAGAAGTTGGTATTTCAAAAAAGTGGATCTGGGGTGAGTTTGTTGAAAATTTGATAACAAAAACCCAAATTGTAATGGGTTATGACAGACAGAAACACGCACAGAAGCGATTACAAAACGTCATTTCCGGTGGGGGGAGGGTGGGGAATAAGAATAATTTTTCAGCAAATTGTATAGAAAGTAAGGACCTGTGGCAGAGGAAGAATGTATGCAAAACTTTTGATTGCCTTGTGAGGTGCTGTAACCATTTGAACTGTCGGGTTGACACTTGCCCCCAAAACAACTTTATTCCTTTGTGACAATTACACTGTACTACCTTCCAAACCTCAGGTGATCTAGACTTGGAATGCTTCACTTCAGACATTCTTCACCTGAAGTGCCACTGGGAGGTTAATGCTTCACTTCCCACAATCACGTTCACTGTAAAGTACAGCACAAGGTACAGCATATCACTGATGTATATAATGTGCATAATGCCTGGTGAAATCATATGTAGCCACTTTTCTTGTTGGTGATTTGAAAAGGTGGACTTGTGAAAGCTTGAATTTTATAAACTAGTACACCCACTTTCCACGTGGGAGAGGTGAGGCAGGCCGCGCTTTGGTGGTGGCATCACTGACGGCCAATAAAGGCCTGATGTGGTGACCGCCCGGGCATGCGGTCTGGCAGCCTCACCCTGAGACTCTGGGACAGCCAGCATGTGATGACCTGCCATGCTGTGCTGGTCTATGGACGCGGATCAATGCACATGGACATGGATGGATATAGCCCACCGGACAACCATTGGACATTTGTGGAATGTGATGATATGAGCATGATCTTCCACAGATGTTCTGTTGTGATTTGTGGACTCGCGGTTTGGGAAGAGAGCCCTGGGAGAAATTAGGGAAATTAGGACAAGCTGAGCATACAGGGCCATGCTCAGCGGGAAAGTGTATGTCGTATGTGCAGGAATTGTGCCTTTGATGATACAAGCATGGCATTTAGCACACAGTCAGAGTATGTCCTAAGAAAGATATTTGGCTATAGGGCCATCGCAGATTTGTCCGTTTTTGAAAAATGGCCGCCATTGTTGTCACAGGACAAATCTGCGATGGCCCTATAGCCAAATATCTTTCTTAGGGCATACTCTAACTGTGTGCCAACTCTCGTGCTTGTATCAATGTATCATTAAAGTCACAATTCTCCCAAATATTTCACCTATCTGCCGGACTAATGGAGAAGCATCCTTCTTTGGTGAAAATAGTGAATTGTGGAAAGATTGGCATGGTAATTTGTGGGTTAGATGCAAAATGGAGGGGGAATTTTGTGAAGCCGTGGTGGATACTGGGGCTAGTGACACCATTATTGAACAGTGTGTTAGACCAAAGTGTTGGAGGCTGGGACAAAATTGATAGGTAAGCAGGACCTAGCCTCCAACTGTCTATAGGGGTGACAGCACCAGTATTGGGGCGTGGGTTGTAAGGATGGAATTTCGGGAGTCTGGAGGTCAATGTGGTGTTATGGATGGCTGAGGTGTGTGACGAATGTCTTCTGAGATTGAGTGTCCTGGTGGAACACGACTGTCAACTAGACCCTGGGTGAGGTCATATGTGGTTGGGCACTGAGGGGATGCATGTGGTCAGACTGGGGGATGATGAGGAGGTGCAGGGGACGTGGCTGTGGGAATGCCATGTACTGTGACCGTGCCTCCCAGGTCCGCGGCCGTGGTAATGGCAGAGTTGGCAGCAGGTGCCCACCACATTGGCTAGCTGGGGCTAGTAAGGTCGGTTTTTTTTGTGTGTTGACATTTTTTCTACTCGCCCCAGGAGTTAGGAGTGAGGAACCCAAGCTTTGTACATATTTGAATTGTTGGTTTAAGGGGCTTAGAATGGTAAGGAGAACAGGTAAGTTAGCTATGGCTCGCTTCCCACAGCCCCTCCTAATTAATTTCATAGGCTAATTAAGTGTGAGTCAGTAAGTGTTAAGGCTGGAATGGTAGCACCTGCATTGAACCTTGCAGGAGCTATGATGCAGGTGGGTCGGGGGGGGGGGGGGGGAGGAGTTGTGCTACCTTTGTGGGGGTAGGCATGGAATACCTTAGGAAAGTTCTGAATGTGTAGATTTTAGTATGGACCGTGTGACGCAAAGAAGAAGAAGCCATCTAGATGTACATAAGCAGGGCAAATGTTTAGGTTAAGTGTTTGCATGTCACCGTAAGGAGGGTGGTTTGTGCTAATTAATTATAGGGATTATGGTTAAAATTCTCCTGTACGTGCTTGCCTCCCGGTGATTTTTCCCTAATGTTCTTATAAGACTCAGCCGGCCAGGCAATGGGCTCCATTAGCCAACCACGCCGCCAGGGTCGACAGAAACGACATTTGACAATCGACAAGTAAACCCAAACGTCATCCAAACATTCCCGAATAGAGATTAGACTCCATCCCCTGACGACTTGTGAAGGAGAGACCACACCCCGAGCTTCGTGATTGGTCGGAGCGATGTATGATTGAGTAGCACTCGGCGATTGGACAGAGTGTGATGTCAGCAGTGGAACATTCGAGAGCAAAGTGAGCAAAAATAAGGCGTCTCGCCATCATGGTCTCTCTTTTGTGCTGGTGTTCGTTGGAGGCAGATGCATTTTCTCTTGGTTTGGCTCTCGTCTCGAGGGGGCGCTATTATCTCAGGTGCGCTGGTGCGGAGATGTGTCAGAGATTTATAACTTTTGCAACGTTGGAGGAGGGGGTGTTGGTTGATGGTGGTGCTCTTCGGAGATGGAGGAGGTCACAAGCGAAACAAAAAAGGATCCTGCCTACTTGCCTCACGCCGGCGGCTGGCTACAGGCGGTTCCACGCCATCTTGTGTGCTTCCCACGCGGTGACTCTGGTTCGGTGACCAGAAAGCTTTACCAGCCATTCGGGGATGCAAAGCTAAGTGCCGGCCGGCTTGAAACGAAACATCATTTATTTTTACTTTCGTTTTCCTTTTGTTTGTATACAAAATTTGTATTTTTACTTATGTTTGATTCTGAGTGGAGACGGCTAAAATTAGGAAATAGGTTTTTGCCTCACATTCATTTTAATTAATTGCATTATTTTCATTAAATCATTATTTGTGACTTTCATTTCTTCTCTTGTCTAGTTTCTTTGTTCTGTGGGTTCGAATTAACCCCGTGTGTTCCCAATTAGATAAGGCTTCGGGCCTTTCCCCCGTGCGCCAAAGACAATCCCACAAAGTTTTGAAATACGCCTCGGAGTTAAAGCTCGTTTCAGTCATTTGTCACCCAGGGGTCATAACCCCGAGGACATGACAGTATCGTTTTGGCCCTCTCTCTCAATGATGAATAATCACTTTAAAATTCTACTAGCCGGAACCGAATCGGGATCTTCACCAAAATCTAATCATTTCGTCCTTGTCACATACACGACCTCTCTGCCAAATTTCGTCAGAATCCGTCCACAACTTGAGATATCCTGTTCACAAACAGACAGACAAACAAACAGACAGACAACCAGACAGACAAACAAACAGACAGACAGGGGTGAAAACATAACCTCCATCCTCCTTACGTGGTGGATGTAAACATAGGTCAGGAGTCAATGGTTGGAAAATTTTACATTTGGCTCTAAGCTGTCTAGCCTGAAACAAAGCTGTCACCTGGTTTTGGTTGATTGTTGTTGCTTGTTGTCTGGTTGTCATTGTGTCAATCAAAACACGCTGTCATCCTGGTGTTTCATAGGCAGGTTGATTCATCAATGTGTGTGCTGTCCCTCGGATGGACATTAACCTAGGTGGCCCATTTGCTGGCATTAGTTGGTGTATACTAAAGATCCCACGGTGTCCTTCGCGAAGAGTAGGCAAGCTATTTGGCCCGGCACCGTGGCCAAATTCCAAATTCCTACCCTAACTACTGCTGGGAGAGCAATGGGAAAAAATACTTTATTACCACTGTCTCACTCACTAATATCAATGTTCGTACCTTCTAGGTGGGGAAGAAAGCTGAAATTTCATATATTGATGCGACTCAAAGGCAATATCCCAAGAAAAAAATCACAAAACAGTCGGAAATTTTCCATTAATGAAAATACCCCAAAACAAAAGTTGGCTGTCCAGCCTCAGTCTGCTCACCGCTGGTCACATGACTCAACACAATGGAGCTTACACTGAAAATGGTTGCTAGGCAATGCTAACACGCATTTCCTCCGCCTCTTATTTTAAGAACTTCTGCCATATTTACATTAAACACTGGAACGGCACTCGGTAGAGTGCATACCTCCGCCAGGTTGAACAGTTTACTATTTATATCGCACTGATAGTTCAGGTCTAAATCCAGATCTGACCTAAAATCTAACCGGCTTGTTCTGGTCACCTCCCAACTAATCCACCAAATTTTTCCTTAACTGACAACTTTTTGAAACATCATGCTATACATCGTTTTGGCCCTATATCGTTCAATTATGAAGAATCACTTGAACATTTGTCGTATTGGGATGCTCACAAAGATCTAATCAATTCGTCCTTGTCACACACCTAACCTTGTCCACCACCATGATTTTAGGTCTCACCATATTGCAATTGCACGGATTGTAATGTTACCCCCCTTCTCCATCCTTGCTAGCCCCTTGGAGGATAATAAACCGCTGCGGCACAATGCCGCACAGTTCTCCATGAAGACCCTTCTGTATATGAGATACCAGACTTGGGCCTTACCTTTCTGGGCAGTTATGCTATAGTTTGTTTTGCTTTCATTTTACAATGTGGATATTCTCAACCAAAAACGGGTTTTATTGCCATATCGATGGAGGGATGGTTATAATTACATGTACAATTTTGTCTTCACTACTTGGACATTTACAGTTTGAATTTGTAGTACCGGCTGTAGGCTATATTAATAGGGTATATTGCTTTATGGTCAAAAAAGAAAGTTCTCAAAACCAGAATTTTGTAATCAACATTTTGTAATTTGATTCTCCTTTCATGAGAAAAGGGCATTATTATTGCTAACATATTTTGATCAACTTCCCATGTCCATGGTATGATTGAAAAAAACGTTAAAACTTGAAATCAAGGCGTTCTATTCTCCTGGTCTTGTGCTTTTCTGGCACCATGTGGCCTCTCAATATTTCTCATTAGTAATTATGTTCATTACCCCTTACCTCCCTCACCTCCATAGGTCCTCACAAGACTTGTGCAGGGACATTCTGATGTTCCATGACACCAAACGACTGGAATACACCTGCCAGTTCTCTGTGCTAGAATCCGAAAACAATGACTCTCAAAACATGTATCTGACAGTCAAGGAGAAAACATGGGTGGAGGTTGTTCTGCATGGAGAAAGTGTTGCTGGACAGCACACAGTTACACTTAGTCCTTTCATACTCCAATATGCAGGTGGGTAGGCCTAAGCTGAAATGTGTCCATTTATCAAACTGCTGAGAGATGTGAAATGAAAACATAGAAAGAACTAGAACGGGCACTCGGTAGAGCGCATACCTTCGCCGCAGCTACTGTTCTGTACTTGGTAAAAATACGATTTTGACCTTTTCGTGACCTTGACCTTGACCTTTGACCCGATTGCTCCCAAAATCTAATCAAATGTGTCCCGTATAATAACCAATCATCCCACCAAATTTCATGCGAATCGGTTGAATACTTTTTGAGTTATGCGAATAACATACACACACACACACAGACATACAAATAAATACACAGCGATCAAAACATAACCTTCCGCTTTTGCGAAGGTAAAGAAGGTTTCTAAATGTGCAGTCACACTATAACGTATAGCAGTAACTTATGCCGACGTATGTGAATTTTCACCAACACGCTGGTGTACGTTGACATAAGTTCGGGGTAGGTTTGGTATAAGTTGTATACGTTAAAAGCACGCTGGTATAAGCTGGCATACGTTGTTGTATGCAGAGGCCGAAATAAATTTTTGTGCATGCACAAAAATTTTGGGCGTATGCCGACGTCCTCTTCATAGGTTAGGCATACGTTAGGCATACGCTAGACATACGCTGGACATACGTTAAATACGTTAGAGGTAGGTTACTCATACGTCGAGATACGTTGGCATGAAGGTGTACCATACAGCTAACTTATTGATAACCTATGAGTAACTTACTTCTAACCTATATCTAACCTATATCTGACATATCTGCAACGCATATTGACATATTCAGACATATTAGACGTATGTCTGACGATGGAGTAACTTATTGAAAGTGTTTCTACCGTACAACTAGCGTATTATTGGCGTTTTGCGGTCACTGTATATATGGGGGCCTGTGAGTAGCTCACCATCACTTCTCCACCCGTCATCAGAGAAGATGGAGGATCCTGAGAGGCTTCGACAAGAATACCAACTAGTCGTTCTCCAACATCAGTATGACATCATCGAATTGGCACTTCACCAGATCCATGCCAATAGGATGAGGAGGAGAAGAGGTCAACGACGGGGGAAGGTCTGGGTCAGACCATGGATCGGCGGCTTTGGACGATGATGGTGAGGATGATGGTGGAGATGTGTTCTTCTTGCCTCTACCTCGGCCCTTGGCAGACGTCTCGGTTGCTGTCTTCTTCGTTTTCTTGGGTGCCATGTTGATGTTGATAGCTCGCGGTACTGTAGAGATCGGCGCCGTATTTATGCAGAACGTCACGTGATCGTCGGCAACACGCCGAGCGCGCTGCGCATAGCTTTCTCATAAGTTACTCATACGTTGGGCATAAGTCGAGAACGCTGGACATACGCTGGCCATATGCTGTGATACGCTGTGATACGCTGTCATAAGTTATATATAAGTTAGTGATAGGTTACTAATAGGTTAGACATACATACGTTCAATACGTTATGCATACGCCCAATTTATTCATGCTGTAGAATTTTCGAGGCTTTTTTGGGCGTATGCCGATGTGTTGACATTAATTTATGATTTTTCATACGCTAGATATAAGTTTCTCTAAAACGTCATAGTGTGACTGTGTAGCGGTTACCGGTAGCATGACACAATTACCCTGCACCGGCCGATGACGCAACCGGCGAGCGGTCACGTGTCCGGACTCGCCCGGGCGTGTTGAGACTTGCCTTTACCGGGCGAACGCTTGCCGTGCATACCACGCCCCGTTGAGAGGCGTGGCTTATCTATTTGCATACCACGCCCCGCCTGAGAGGCGTGGCTTTTGTGTGTTGAGTTTCTGATATATATTGCCGCCCGTTCGATGGGCTGATTCAGTGCTTTGGAGTTCGTTTGAGTGAGCTGGGAATAAATAGCTCAGAGAAACCTCATTCCTGGCATCGTCCATTTTGTCCAATTTTATCGTGCGAGCACAGCTCCCACAATTGGTGACCCCTTTCTACGAACACGGCGATGGAGTCAGCTGTAGCTTTGAAGCTCCCGGGCTTTTGGGAATCTCACGCGGCCGTTTGATTTGCCCAAGCGGCTTCTCAATTCGCCCTGCGGAACATTACGGAGGACATGACGCGCTACCACCACGTGATCTCCGCGCTCAATGCCTCCTCCGCTTCCCGGGTTCTGAGCTTCCTACAGCACTCGCCGGACGCCGACAAATACGGCGCGCACAAAGACCTACTCCTCGGTGCGTTTGGACTCACGGAGACCGAACGCGCACGACAACTACTCGACCTCCCGGAGCTGCGCGAGGCCCGTCCGTCCGAAAGCATAGACCACATGCTTGCTCTTCTCGGTGACCACAGCCTGGACTTCCTCTTCCGTGAGCTGTTCCTCCAGCGGCTACCCGGGCAGGTACGGTTAGCTTTGGCTAATTCGCCCATCACGGACCCTCGCGCCCTGGCCAAGGAGGCTGATAAATTTTGCTCGGCCAGGCGACACGTCGGAGCGGCCGCCTGGGACCCTGGGCCGACCGAGGCAACGCCCGTGCCACGACCGGCGCCTCCAACGGCCGAGTCAGCGCCACTGGTGGCAGCGGCCGCCGCGACGCCCCGTCGACCGAACCCGATGCCACTGCCGGAGCCTCCACCAGAGCGGACCATGTGCTATTACCATGCCAGGTTCGGGCAGAAGGCCAGAACGTGCCGCCCACCGTGCACTTTCGGCGGGTCGGGAAACAACCAGGCCAGCACTCGCTGCCTGCCATGAGCGTTGGCCATTCAGGCAGCCTTCTGTTTATCACGGACACGGAGTCCAGGCGGTGTTTTTTGTGTGACACCGGCGCTCAGCTGAGCGTGATACCCGCCTCGGTGGAGGACAAACAGGCCGCGTTTTGCGGCCCCGCTTTGATCGCCGTAAACGGTTCCTCCATCCGCACCTTCGGTTTGCGCAGCGTCGCATTCTGCTTCGGGGGCCAGCGCTTCAGGTGGGACTTCATCACGGCGAACGTGCCCATGGCCTTGCTGGGTGCAGATTTTCTTTGCACGCATGGGCTTTTGGTCGACGTCAAACGGCGTCGGCTCGTCAACGCGGAGACCTTCAGCTCGCTTGCTTGCTCATTGAGCGGCTCCGCTCCGACCAAGCTAGCCTGCGCGCTCCTGGCCATGGAGGATTTCACCCGCCTACTCGCCGAGCTTCCCGCCCTCACGCAGCCGACGTTTTCGGCCGTCGCCATCAAGCACGGCGTCGAACACCACATCCCGACCACAGGTCCACCGGTCTACGCCAGGGCTCGCCGCCTCGACCCGGCCAAACTCGCCGTAGCGAAGGCGGAATTCGACGTGCTGGAGCGATTGGGAATTGTGCGGCGCTCGAATAGCGCGTGGGCCTCGCCCCTGCACATCGTGCCCAAACCGGGTGGCGGATGGCGACCATGCGGCGATTACCGCCGCCTCAACGACGCCACCACCCCCGACCGGTACCCGATACCACACATACAGGACTTTTCCGCCAGTTTGGCAGGGCGGGTGATCTTCTCCAAGGTCGACCTCATTCGGGGCTACCACCAGGTACCTGTCCGGCCACATTCCGAAGACGGCTGTAATTACACCTTTTGGCCTCTTCGAGTTCCTCCGAATGCTGTTCGGCCTTAAGAACGCGGCCCAGGCCTTCCAGCGGCTGATGGACAGTGTGCTGCGTGATCTCACCTTTCTGTTCGTCGACCTGGATGACATTCTCATCGCCAGCACTTCCCGGGCGGAGCACCTCGTCCACCTGCGCACGCTTTTTGAGCGCCTCGGCCAGCATGGCCTCATCATCAACCCGGCGAAATGCCAGTTTGGCGTAACGGCCGTCGACTTCCTGGGGCACAGCATCACGAAGCGTGGGGCCGTCCCGCTGCCTACCAAGGTGGAGGCAGTCACAAGTTTCCCACGCCCTCGCTCCATCAAGACCCTACAGGAATTTTTGGGGATGGTAAATTTCTACCACCGGTTCGTGCCTCGCGCCGCCCAACTCATGCGCCCCCTGTACGAAGCCCTCCGGGGCAAGCCAGCCAACCACGTCATCGCCTGGACCACAGAGATGGACGTGGCATTCACGGGCGCTAAGCTGGCCCTCGCCAACGTGACCATGCTAGCGCATCCGGCACTCAACGCACCCATCGCCCTCACCATGGACGCTTCCGACTACGCGGTAGGTGCCGTGCATGAACAGTGGGTGAACGGAGCTTGGCAACTGCTGGCCTTCTTCAGCCGGCAGCTTCACCCTAACGAGCGCAAGTATAGCGCTTTCGACCACGAGCTCCTCAGCCTTTACCTGGCTGTTCGCCACTTCCGCCATCTTTTGGAGGGCCGCCCGTTCACGGCGTTTGTGGACCACAAACCCTGGTCTTCGCCATGGCCAAGGTTACGGAGCCGTGGTCGGCCCGCCAGCAGCGCCACCTCTCAGCCGTGTCCGAATTTACGACGGACATCCGGCACATCGCGGGCAAGGACAACGCTGTGGCCGATTGCCTCTCCTGGTCCGGCGTGAATGCCGGAGTCGTTCGGACTGTTCGGACTGGTCTTTCGGACTTGCCGGAGTCGGACCCAGGGACTCCACCTGGGTGTGGACTTCGCCGGCATGGCGGCCGACCAGACCGCCGACCCCACAGTGCAAGCCCTCCGGACAGCGGACACCTGTTAGCCGACGTCCCCTTCGAGGACACAGGCACAGTTCTCCTGTACGACGTCTCCCTGGGCCAACCTCGCCCCATCGTGCCCACCGGATGGCGGCGGCACATTTTTGACGCCCTCCACGGCCTTTCCCACCTGGGCCGGAAAGCATCAGAGAAGCTCGTGGCAGCGAAATTCGTCTGGCACGGGCTCCGTAAAGACGTCCGCGACTGTGCCAATGCCTGTGTTGCCTGCCAGCGTGCGAAGGTCCACCGGCACACCCAGGCCCCGTTGGCACCATTCGACGTGCCCGCGCGGCGCTTC
This sequence comes from Myxine glutinosa, assembly GCF_964187855.1. Lineage (NCBI taxonomy): Eukaryota > Metazoa > Chordata > Myxini > Myxiniformes > Myxinidae > Myxine > Myxine glutinosa. The sequence goes on from NC_136261.1 coordinate 56,080,022, forward strand.
GACCACGTCAATGTGGACCTGGTGGGACCCCTTCCCTCCTCGAGGGGCTTCACCCACCTCCTCACAATGGTGGACAGGACCACCAGGTGGCCGGAGGCCGTCCCGCTGGCATCAACAACATCCGCCGACGTGGCGCAGGCATTCATTGGCACCTGGATTGCCCGTTTCGGTGCCCCCTCGGACATCTCCTCCGATAGAGGCCCGCAATTCACCTCCGAGCTTTGGGGTGCGGTCGCCCAGGCCTTGGGGGTCAAGCTTCACCGCACCACGTCCTACCACCCCCAAGCCATGTGAGCGGTTCCACCGCTCGATGAAGGCCGCTCTCAGGACCAGCCTCCAGGACGACGGTTGGGCCGACAGGCTCCCGTGGGTCCTATTGGGCCTCCGCATGGCCCCTAAAGAGGACCTCCAGGCTTCCACTGCCGAGCTGGTCTACGGCCAGCCACTGCGCGTGCCGGGCGAATTCATCCCTGACGTCACCGGCCCCTGGTCCGCGGCTCGCCAACGCTCGGTCCTCCAGGAGGCCGCCAGGAGATTTGCCCCCGTGCCCACGTCCCACCACGGCTGCCCCCAACCCCACGCCCCCCCAGCACTTCCCACTGCGGAGTACGTTTTTATCCGGCACGACGCACACCGGGGACCGCTCCGGCCGCCGTACGATGGACCTTTCCGGGTCCTGAAGAGGGACGACAAGTCGTTCACCATCGACATCGGTGGCAAGGCGGACCGCATCTCCGTGGACCGCCTCAAGCCGGCCCACTTGGACCTCGACCAACCTCCACGGTTGGCCCTTCCTCCACGTCGGGGCCGTTCCCCATCAACCAGGCCCCCCGCCCGACCATCCACCGCCCCGCCACCTACCACCCCCACACGAATCGTCAGGGGTCGTTTCGGCTGGGTCATCAAGACCCCCCTCAAACTGACTCTCCCAGTGCATGTTAATTCTGGGGTGGGCGCGTGTAGCGGTTACCGGTAGCATGACACAATTACCCTGCACCGGCCGATGACGCAACCGGCGAGCGGTCACGTGTCCGGGCTCGCCCAGGTGTGTTGAGACTTGCCTTTACCGGGCGAACGCTTGCCTTGCATACCACGCCCCGTTGAGAGGCGTGGCTTATCTATTTGCATACCACGCCTCGCCTGAGAGGCGTGTCTTTTGTGTGTTGAGTTTCTGATATATATTGCCGCCCGTTCGATGGGCTGATTCAGTGCTTTGGAGTGCGTTTGAGTGAGCTGGGAATAAATAGCTCAGAGAAACCTAATTCCTGGCGTTGGCCATTTTGTCCGATTTTACCGTGCGAGCACAGCTCCCACAACTGCACCTTTAACAATGTGTGAGACTGAGATGAGATGGACTACATGTTAAATGGCTTGATTAACAATTATGATCAATATGTAAAATAATATTAACCTCCAAGTTAGTATTTATGTATTAATTTTTTTGCATTTATTGAAATAGATTGCTCATTGATGAATTTCGATGAACAATAAAATTGACAAAGAAGACGAGTAAAAAACAACGCAATGGCATTAGAAAATAGCAAGTGCTACACAATTGCGATGTTTAAAAAGGTGAAATAATAATAATGAGAAAAAAGAGGAAACAAGATCTGAGAATCAACGATCCATATTAATGTGGATCTGCACACACACACATGCACATAAACAAACACACACGTGCATACAAACACATATACACACACACACAAACATACTCAAAACAAACACAAAACACACATAAACACAAGTACACATACACACACAAACACATATACACATTACACACACAAACACACACACACACACACACACACACACACACACACACACACACACACACACACACACACACCCAAAACACATAAGCACACACGCATATACACACACACACACAAACACACACACACACACACACACACACACACATACAAACACATAAACACACACACACACACACACACACACAAACACATAAACACACACACACACACACACACACACATAAACAAACACACATAAACAAACACACATAAACAAACACACACGTGCACACAAACACATATACACACACACAAACATACTCAAACAAACACAAAACACTCATAAACACACATAAACACATACATACATACACACACACACACACACACACACACACACACACAAAAACACATAAGCACACACACATATACACACACACACAAACACACACACACACATACAAACATATAAACACACACACACACACACACACAAACACATAAACACACACACACACACACACATAAACAAACACACATAAAAAAACACACATAAACACACACACACACAAACACATATACACATTACACACACAAACACATATACACATTACACACACAAACACATATATATACACACACACACACACACACACATAAACAAACACACATAAACACATGTACACATACACACACAAACACATATACACATTACACACAAACACATATACACATACACACACAAACACACATATACACACACACACAAACACACACACATACAAACACATAAACACACACACACACACACACACACAAACACATAAACACACACACACACACACACACACACACACATAAACAAACACGCACACAAACACATAAACACACACACACACACACACATAAACAAACACACATAAACAAACGCACACAAAGGTTTTTTGTTTTTGTTTTGTATACACGATCGAGGCTCGTGTAAGAGATAGTGCTACAAAAGTAAGTTTCCTTTTTTGAATGATTTTCATTTTTTTCTAACTGCCAGGCAGGTAGACCGATTAAAAAATATTATCTCGCTCCTCTTTGCGCATGTGCGGTCGGAACAAATTCAAAGCTAAAGTACGGTAAAACGAAATATTTGCCTTTCTATTAATTTTCCGATTCGTGTTCAAAATATAACATTCGATTTAAATAAACTGTTCTTCGATCATAAAGTGATAGGACGGACAGACAGATAGCGGGACAGACAGACATAACCCAATTGCTTAACCGCGCTTTTCGCTTCACCTGCACGGGGTAATAACTGGTACTTTGAACAAATTCCAAATTCCTGCTGTAACCTCCATGGGGCATTGCATCAGCGGCATAGCCACACCCTTAGCCAATGACCGTTGCTACTCACAGACATGTGATGCATGCAAAGGAGGTGCCGAAGATCATCTTCATGAACTTGTTTGAATAACGACAATTCAAATTTTACTGCTACCTTGCACACAGAAGATCGTTACCATTTTTAGAAAGGTAAATCGCAGGCTACCTTGTAAATATCAGTTACTGGGATAATGTTACAAAAGTAAACTCAAAATGAGCACATGAAGGTAATATGACCGTTTGGAAGTTTTGCCCCAGCTAACAACGTTGGGCCAACGTTGGCATTTGGTCAATTGGTCGCAAGCACATTGTTGACGTCTCTGTGTCTATTGGTTGCCAACGCGACGTCTATTTTCCAACGTTGGCCCAACGTTGTTGTGTTAGCTGGGGCCTGACCTCTGATGAATGTGCTGTAATTTTATCTAAAGTTGCATGTGCTATCTTTATGTGTCATGGACTGTGGTCTGATGTTCTTCAGTAATGCCTCATGCCCCACAAGATGTGCTAGTCACGGGTGCTCATCACGGGGAACTGAAGGTGCTCTGGAATCCTCCTTCTGAGCTTCTTGCCCCACACCTCCAGTATCAACTTCGGCATCGCAGGGAAAAACAAACATGGCAGGTATGTCCTCATTGTGTGAGCCATCTTCAGATGGATGTTAAGACCATTTGTTAGCATTCATTGTTGGTGGACGATTCATATAAGATCCTGTGGTGTCTTTGGTAATGAGTCGCCAAATTATCGCTGGCATTCCTGCCACTTTCAGTCCAGCATCACGTGACTGGGTGGCAATTTTCCAGGATTAGTTCTATACTCGTGAGGTACCAGTGCTACGCACGGGTGGGAGGCCAGAAGCATACAGACAATGCAGAAACGGCGAATTCTAAAGCATGAAACCAATAAATTCCACATTCCTGTAGCACCTTCAGTTACACGTCAGACATGGACAGCAAGTTCGTGAAGGACTTCCATGTAAAACGTACCCGTTCACAAACAAACGGGTACGTTCACGTATATAAACATCAATCGTGGGACCGTGGTGAATCTGCATATGGCGATCTGCGAATTCACGTTTAGAAAGTAGAAACGGTCACTGCATTTCGTCATTCACTTGAACTCGATATCTCTTTTTTCATTCCAAACAGCATAACTCCAATCACAAATTAAATAACATTAATATAAAAAAGAAACTATTATCAACATTCATGACATAAACAAATATTTAAATCCTGATGAGAAGTTCCGTACGGTTGGGTGAACACAATTACGAATTCAAAATCGTAATTGTATTCACTCAATTCCAATCATCAATTGTATTCACTCAATTCCAATCAGCAATTGTATTCACTCAATTCCAATCATCAATTGTATTCACTCAATTCCAATCAGCAATTGATACTTTAACAAAACGATTAACACGATCAACGTTTAAGATTTAACATTACGATTGTATTTTTTTTTTGTATACAGAATCGAGGCTCGTGCAAGAGCGAACATTTATTTCACAAACAAATCAAACAGACAAAGAAAATATATAAAAAGAGGGAGTGGAAGACACGATGGGGAGAGAAGGGGAAGCACACAAACACAACATTTGAGAGCAGGGAGATGTGTGGGAGGGAGAGGGCTTGGGGGGAGGAGGCGAGGGAAGGGGGGGGGGGGAGGGAGGAGTATAAAACACAAGGACACCAAGGACTTCCAGGACAGAAGTTGGAATTTCAAAAAAGTGGATTTGGGGTGAAATTAGCGGGGGTAGAAAAGATCAAGGTTTTGGATGGGGGAAGATAAGAGATGGTGGTGAACAGCTGTTTTAAAGACCTGGAGGGAGGAGTGGGATTGAAGAGAGTGAGGGAGTGTGTTCCAGAGGCGGGAGAAAAGAGGAATGAAGGAGTGAAGGTGAGCAGAGAGCCTTGATTTTGGCAGTTGTATTGACGGTTGTATTGGGATATTATCAAACCCGCGCATTGCCATCATCTGTCCACTTCCGCATTCGCCGCAGGTTCATAATTCTCATCAAAATCTAAACAGTATTTGTAGAATTTCAATAAAGGCCACATCACTGTTCATATGGGTAAATATTATTCCATCGTGTTTGGAAAAATTGGAAAATTGGAAAAATTATTGGAAAAACAATACAGCCTATTTTACTCCAGGGCATCCCAGGATTACCCACCCAAAATATCGTTGCGATCGGTTCAGCCGTTTTTGCGGTACCTGGGAACGGACGGACAGACAGACGGACATTTGGTGAATTATAGTAAGACTAGCAACATTTTTCTGTTTGTCATGAACACTAATGAATGTCATATCAAGAGTATAGGTCTCTATTTTGATTATTATTATTAGCCACCGTTGGACTTAGTCTGAAACGGGGGCTTATGGATTGGGTCTCATCCAGCCATATGTATGTCCGTGGGTCCATGCGTCCGCAACCATATCTCGGAGATGTATGGACCGATTTTATTCATACTTGGCACAAAGACAACACATGATGGTATACAAATGCACATCATTTTGTTTCGCGATGCGATCAATCAATTTGATGAGACACATTATGCTCTGACAAACGCACTCAAAATCTCCCAAATCCTCTGTAGAACAAGGATTATAAGAATAGCACAATTCCTTGTTTTGTTAGGATTTTGATTGATTCCACCCAAAGCAATGTGAAATGTTTAGTTGTTTTTATCTTGGGCCACTTCTTGTATAAAAATTTACTCAATTTGTTTTTTTACCTACTATGAACTTTATTGGCAAATATAAAAGTTGTTATTACTTGGCAAAAATTTTTTTTTTTTAACAAGTATGTTGATCACTCCGGTTTGTGTGTTTGTCTGTCCGTTCACTTATACCTGCCTCAAGGTCACAATTTTAAACTGATATTCACAAAACTTCACCAAACGGCGGAGTTGGTGGTCCGATAGGATCCTATATATTTTAAGGTCAAAAGGTGAGCATAGGCCAAAGGTCAACCACTTTTTTCAAATTTCTAAAATCCTCAATTTTCATCCGATTGACTTGAAATTCAAATAGTATTTACATATCCGCAAACTGAATTCAACCACCAACTATTTTGGAGATCAGCGTAGGCCAAAAGGTCAACAGAGGCCAAAGGTCAATAACCTTTTCAAACCTCTAAAATCCTCAATTTTCATACGATTTACTTGAAATTTGAATAGGATATACATATCGACTAACTGAATTCAACCACCAACTATTTTGGAGATCAATATCGGCCAAAAGGTTAACATAGGCCAAAGGTCAATAACCTTTTCAAACCTCTAAAATCCACAATTTTCATCTGATTGACGTGAAATTTGAATAGGATTTACACATCAGCTAACTGAAGTCAACCACCAACTATTTTGGAGATCAACATCGGCCAAAAGGTCAACATAGGCCAAGGGTCAATAACCTTTTCAAACCTCTAAAATCCACAATTTTCATCTGATTGACATGAAATTTGAATAGGATTTACACATCAGCTAACTGAAGTCAACCACCAACTATTTTGGAGATCAACATCGGCCAAAAGGTCAACATAGGCCAAGGGTCAATAACCTTTTCAAACCTCCAAAATCCTCAATTTTTATCCGATTAACTTGAAATTTGAATAGGATTTTCATGTCAGGTCACTGAATTCAACTACCAACTATTTTTGAGGTCAAAAGGATGCTCTACTGAGTGCCATTCTGCTTTGTTCTCTTTTGTCAAGTGTCGCTATGTGTGATTTTTCATTCCTATGTTGTTTCTAGTGTCGAATGTTTGAAATAAACCACTAAATAAAAATACAAAGAAGCAAGAAAACAATAATGAACTATATATTATTTTACGACACCCAATTCAAGGAGGGTATTTGTGTATTTTTCAAAATTACATCTTAAATCAAATTAAACATTAGAATGATGAAAGAGAATTTTTTTTTTTTTAAGAATAAATTAAAATATATATATATATTTCCCCTTCAGTGTGAACCCTTGACCCTGACTATGACCTTCACCCTCACCCCTCTCAGCTCCTGAGTGTGACCCATGGCAGGAGCCGGATATTGTATGGGCTGGTCCCAGGGGTAAAGTACCAAGTCTCAGTCCGTGCTCTCGCAGCATCCCTTGCATTAAAGGGCACATGGGGCAGCTGGAGTGAGGAGGTCACAGGACAAGTGTCGATGGGTGAGCAGTACATGAATCAAATTTTTCATACGTCCTTGGTCTTTGATCGATTTTCAGCTACGAACCTAACCTTCGGTTAAAAAGGCCAAATAGTATTAAATATGTACACTTTTATTGTATCTAACTATGCATTTTTAAACCAGACTCGGTAGCATAATGATTAGAGCGTCCGCAAAACTAGATTAGAGTGTATATTGGTTCATGAGTTATCAAACAGAGTGACCACTATATTCGTCATGGGTGTGTGTCTGTCTGTCTGTCTGTCCGCAGCATAACTACCCGATGATATCATCCGATCTTGATGAAACTTGGGTGAGAGGTTGATATCATGATCTAGTTGTGTCCTGCCTAGAGTGGGCGTATTGCGCCCATTGTGGGCGGAGCCACGCCCGAAAAATATGTCTTTTTAGGGGGTAATCGAGTTCAAGCTACATCTTCTCCGAGGGGTTTGGTGGAATCTGACAGGGGTTTCGATATTTAGTTAGGCCAATGTCATGTGTCTAGCCCCACGGAGCTCGATTTTTCATTTTCGCCCCAAGGTCAAGGTCACAAGGTCACGAAATTTAGAAAAGTCGATTTTTTTATGGTTTCATTACATTGTTCGCTTCCTGATAGGGTGAAATGTCGCACATGATCTTATATTATCACATACATCATGAAATACAAGTTTTCCAACAAATTTCAGAATCTTCGACCTTTGACCTTTGAAGGCCACAAAGGTCAAATTTTTAAAGTTGTCGGAATCGAACCGAATTTTCGGTATTGTGTAGCTAACTAACCTCATAACTGATTATACATTATTTTCTATCTCATTTCAAGGTCAGTAACCTTCGTTTTGACATTTCAAGCAAGGTCACAAAGGTCAAATTTTCAAAGTTGTTGGAATCGAACCGAATTTTCGGTATTGTGTAGCTAACTAGTCTCATAACAGATAATACATTCCTATTTATATATTTTCAATGTCTGTTTTGACCTTTGTCATTGAATACCGCTCGCTCGTGAACCATCGTCGTCTCTTGACTTGTCAAAATCTTTTCTTTTTTTTAATGTCGAGGACATGATGGTAGAACAAAAGAATAACATCTCATTGGGATCAGATAATCCATCTCAGAGTTATAGGCAACGAAACTTGTTTTTGAACCTGAAATACGTAGATGCTGTTCTCCAAGGAACAGAGAAATAGTCATAATGACGTCACCTGTTCTTGAAAATGGTTTCGCCCAAATTCTGAGATCATTATATCAAATGCTAAGATTTCAATCACAATCTTTTTATGCTCAATCTCATTATGATTGTGAAAAATGCTTGCTGATGCCATTTTGTATTGTGAATGCCATTTACTGCCGCCATCTTGTTTCTTCCCTATCTCAATGCTCCTTAATTTTCAATGCAAGCACAGCTATGAGCAAATTATAGCTGCAATTTAAGATAAAAATTTCAAACCCTTAGTAACCCCCTCTTTTCTATTTCACTTAAGGCCTGACCATCTCGATGTGGGTTTATTATGCCCTTGGTACCTTCACTGCTCTCGTGCTGATCTGCTTTTGTTTCTGCAAGATCCAAGCCAGGTAGATTGTCTGTCCTATTCTCTTCCTTAACATCTCCCTCAGCTCCTGTTTTATTTATCGATCTCTGTGAGCTTCAATGGACTGCCTTTTTTGATTTTTATGCCTCCGCCCCCGAAGGTGGCCTGAGGCATTATGTTTTCGGGTTGTCCGTCTGTCCGTACGGGCTAAACCTCGTTTTTCTCCGCAACCATATGTCCGATTGGGACGAAACTTTCAGGGTAGGAGTGATACCCATGCAGAATGGTTTTATGATAATTGTGATGTCATAGGCCACGTGGTATGGCAGCCATCTGCTCACCTTCACTCCTTCATTCCTCTTTTCTCTCGCCTCTGGAACAAACTCCCTCACTCTCTTCAATCCCACTCCACCCTCCAGGTCTTTAAAACAGCTGTTCACCACCATCTCTTATCCTCCCCCATCCAAAACCTTGATCTTTTCTACCCCCGCTAATTTCGGTCCCCTTGTGTTTTATACCTCCCCCCCCCCCCCCCCCTTCCCACGCCTCCTGCCCCCAAGCCCTCTCCCTCCCACACTTCTCCCTGCTCTCAAATGTTGTGGTTGTGTGCTTCCCCTTCTCTCCCCATCTTGTCTTCCGCTCCCTCTTTTTGTATATTTTGTTTGTCTGGTTGATTTGTTTGTGAAATAAATGTTAGCTCTTTCACGAGCCTCGATTCAGTATACAAAAAAAATAAAAATAATAATAATAATAAAATAATAATAATAATAATAATAAAATTCTCGGAAACTGCTCAATGGAAAAATTGTGAAACTTGGCACATTGTCAAGTACCCCCAATGGGGAACAAAAGCATGATAATGATGACATCCTAGGTGAAGTGGTATACCAGCCAAAAATGTTTTAATCAAATGCCTTATCCTAAAAAACTGAAATTGCATGCATAATATCTATGACCCATTTGAATTCTAATATTAAATTTATGACATCATCGGTCACATGGATTGGCAGCCATATTGGATTTAACCTAAAACCATAAAAAACATCTTCTCCCAAACCACCAAATTGATTGACTCAAAACATGCGTGTGTCATTGACTAGGCATGGCAATTAAAAGTTGATCACGAAAATGTAATTGGCCACATGTTGTGGCAGCCATATTGGATTGAAGGAAAATATTAAATAATTATATCTCTGAAACCGCTTACCCTATCCATGCAAAATTTTACAAATGCCGTCTAACACCAATGTTGCATATAGTTTGAAAATGATGATGTCGTAAGTCATGTGGTTTGGCAGCCATAGTAGCTTGAAAACCGATATTTAAAAACAATCCCTTCTCTGAAGCAGCTTCACTGATCAATGTGAAACCTATCGTGTCTGGTACAAATTGTATACTTGAAAACAGCTGAAAGGAGTTAAATCAAACTTGTATATTTTTAGGACTGTGAACGAGAGCATCTATCCATTGTTAGGCACAGGGACTATGCGGAGGCATATTGGCGACACAGTCACATTGCTCTAGTTGCCATTTAATCCAGAAAAGGCTAGAAAATAGACCCTGCAATCTGCACATGCATATTGCCTCCACTGCAAAGAATCACTTTATAAAGGTGTGCAGTGGGTTTCTAAAATTAATCAATCATCAACAGGCCATGAGACAAAATGCTAGCAGATTTCCATATGGAAAGCCATGCCAGGTGAAGGGTAAGAGTGTTCACATAATTTCCTTAAAATTGGGCCATCCCGAGTTAACTGTGGCTATTGCTACACAAGGAACTTTGGCACAGGAGGAGGCCATTCGTCCCATCATGTCTACGCTGCACCAACTCCAGTATCATCATCCATCCACAAACAAGCTACCTACCATACACACAAGGCAATATCTCCATAACCCTCTGTCTCCAATACATCTATGTACCTATCAAAACCCCATTTTAACTTATCCACTCCCTCTGCTGCAACGACCTTCCGGGGAGACCATTCCATGCATTAATCACTCTCTGAGTGGAAGACTCCTGCCTTAAAACTGTCTTAACTTTCATCTTCTTTACACCCAAGCACTGTCCACTGTCCACTTTACACCCTGGTTCTAACACTGTCCACTCTGCTGAAAAACTTCACTGCACCCATGTTGTGCAAACCCTTCATTATCTTAAACCTCTCAATCAGATCCCCTCGTATTAGCCTCCTTCCCAATGCATAAAGTCCTGCCTCCTTGAAGCTTAGTGTAGCTGGGCCTGGAATCAATCTAGTAGCCCGACGCTGGAACCACTCTATCGCAGCTATATGTCCTTCCTCAGATGTGTTGACCAAAACTGTACACAATATTCTAGATGGAATGAAAGACAGTTCTATGGAAATGAAAGACAGCAGGTCATGCCATTGCTTAAAATAGGACAGGTAGATAAGAGTGTATTGGCATTTTCCAGAAACAGGGTTTACAACTTTTGTCTCGGTTAAATTGATGACCCAATAAGGCAAGTTAGTGCAGTAGAAATTGGACAATAACATCCATGGTCTGTGTCTCTTAGAAATTGGTCTGAACACAACAACATTGAAAATATGTAGTGGCCAGCCTAGAGCCCAAACTTAACCTGATGATCAAACCACTCTGGGATGTCTTGGAATGCTGCGCCTAAGGACCAGTCAGAAGAACACAATTCAACACTGGTCTTGCGCTTACTTTAGAGGAGGAATGGTGCGATATTATGCCTAATGTCACCGAAAAGCTGTTACAAATCATCAGTGACAAGGCCTGAACTGTGCTTGTTACCAAAGACGGCCAAACACCATATTAACAGTTGGGAATTGAATACCCCCTGGATATTTAAACCAAAAACAGACCACAAGAAGATCACAAGCCTATCTGATACTCGGAATACGACGAAATACAGGCAAGTCTTACCTCTCTAATGTATCTCTCCAAAAGGCAAATAAGCCAACCTATCTTTGTTTCTTGAATGAACCTCTTAAAGAGGTTGAATCCCTTGGGGTCCTGGGCCTCAGAACCTCTTCTGGTTGTACTGATCATACCAAATCTCCTTGCTGATCTCCAAAGGGGAATTGCAGACTAGGAATTTCAGTTGTGCCCTCTTCTCAGCTGGAGCTGGGTAGTTACGTCCAAAGGTGGACGGAAGTTATGTTTTCACCCCCGCTTGTCTGTCTGTGAGCAAGATATCTCATAGAGTTGTAGACGGATTTGAACGAAACTCGGTGGACATGTTGGGTGCAAGGACTAATTGATTCGATTTTGGTGAAGATCCGGATTGGGATCTGGCCTATCAGTGGGATGCAAAACGTAAACTGTAGGCCTACGGCCCGGCGGAGGTACGCTCTCCACCTAGTGCCGTTTGATTTCAGCTGTGATGCTTGAGTAAAATGTAGGGTAGGAGTTTTAGTAGGTGTAGGGTGTAGTTTCCTGCCCTCCTATGTATATTGGCTCCTCCACATACCACTTCTCACTCTGGCATGCTGTGAGGACGAAAACCTCATCAGCATTTCCTGCACCCTCATATTGCCGCTTCTCTGCATTTCCATTATCCATGAACCAACGTTCCTCTTTTTTTTTTTTCTTTTTTTTTTTTGTATACTGAATCGAGGCTCGTGAAAGAGCTAACATTTATTTCACAAACAAATCAACCAGACAAACAAAATATACAAAAAGAGGGAGTGGAAGACAAGATGGGGAGAGAAGGGGAAGCACACAACCACAACATTTGAGAGCAGGGAGAAGTGTGGGAGGGAGAGGGCTTGGGGGGAGGAGGCGTGGGAAGGGGGTGGGGGGGCTTTCCAAAGTCCAGTCTTTTGCAAACTTCACTCATATATTCCCCCTTTCTCCCATCTGTTCCCCTTTCCCCCATCCGTTTCAGTCAAATTCCATTCTTACCTCCACTGTTTCAAACCATGTCTGTCCGGCACCATCTCCCATCATCCTGTTCCCGACTTGTGATTTTTTGGGAATCTACACTATCGCATTTCTCTGCTTCCTTCCACTCCCAAGTGCACTCTTATTTCAATAAAATTTCAAATATATATATTATATGTATAAACTTCATCCATTCATAGAATACTGAATTTTATTCAATGACTGATATTATTCTCAGGCTGAAGATATGGCTTTGGCGACCTCTGCCAAGTTTACATCAAGCTTTTCCTGGACAATCTGGAGTAGAAGAGGATGTTCAGGTCAGCCTCCCTTCACCATGACGCCCTGTTGTTGATCCTAGTCTCTATCTATTTCTCAATGTCCTCAAACTATTTTGTTCTTTGAATCAAATAGAAACCAATTCACTGTTGTGGTACCACGAACCACTTGGCACACCAGCTATTGCTATTTGGATCTTGACCATCTTGGTATGTGTATGGTCTATTACAGAGGTAGTCCATTTACCTTTGAGCTGTCTTACCTGGGTTGCATTCTCAGCCCGAGTATAAACTGTCAGATTCATGCTCCACAGGCAGGTTGCTACATCTATGAGTGTGCCATCTCTCAGGCAGATGTTAAGCAAGTCCATTGGCATTAGCTGGTGGACGTTCAAGATCCAAGACATCGTTCGACAAAGGGTAGGCAAGGTAACATGGCACCCGGGGCAAGTTCTAATTTCTTGCCATAACGTACAGGGGCACTGCATCAATAGCGCAATCATGGGGCTTAGTAAATGGTGCACACCTGCAGGCCGAACTCGCAATCGACTCACTGTTTTAACAGGGAAAATAAATAATGTGCCGACGACACCGGATAGGCTTTAAGTACAGGACAAGCCTTGTTCAGACTGCACTTTGCTGCAGGTTTTATGGTTCTTTTAACAATTTTGCTCTTTTTATCATTAATTACGACACTCATTTGTTTTGTTCATTTTCCAACAAAGTTGGTCATGTGGAGCTGAGAAGATAGGAAAAGTTTCCTTTGCGCTTTTCCTTGTACGAAATAATTTTCCTTCCTCTCTTATCATTTCCTGCCAGTTGAAAGTTGAAATGAAAATTCGTCATACACGAGGGTGGTTCAATGAGACCATTTTACACATCCAGCGTTTAAGAGATATATTCAACATGTTTGTACAATTCCAACATAATCACCAATTACTGGACAAACAAATACACTTTGTCCAGCATCCACCAAGAGCATATGCACACCTGCAGCAAATGAAAATTTCCGTTGGTGTTTTAAATGGTCTCGCATTGTGCCTTGCACAAATCTATTGCTGGCAAAAGGTCAAAAATGCTGCAACTGACATCCACCATTAAAAGCTACCTGTGTGTGATTAAAAGTAGAGAGCTGAAAGAACATTAAAAAAAACTGGTAGAAACATTCAAAGTTTTCGTCAAGTTTTGTTTGTATTTCTATGTATATATTGTCGCGTCGCCCGGTAATTAAGATCACCAGGGATGGATAGCCGAACCAGCTTTAACTCCGAGGCGGCCTCCCAAAGAAGACGGTTATTTTTGGCGCGCGCAGGAATGAAGGGAAGTGAGACGTTAACTGAACGAACACAAGGGTTTTTATTCACTAAACTACGAACAAATAAACATGGCAGTAAAATGCACACAAATTATTTAATGACAAAATAAATCGCGGAAGGAAATAAAGGTAAAACGTAAAAAGTAAAACAAAGCGGAAAATAAATAAAATATCGCGTAAATCACGGAAAGTAAATCGCGCAAAGTAAAAACGAATTCCTATGGTGAGATGCCTTCACACTCTGTCTCAACCATATACACAGGCGAAAATAGAATGGAAATAAAACCCCTTTTCTTGCCAGCACTTATATGTGTCATAAATGGTCTTTTTGAGAGGCCAGCAATGGTTGAATTTGAGCCACCCACTCGGGACACTCAAAATGGCGGTGCCGCCGTGAATCGAAGGCACCCAGAGCCGTGGGGCGAGCAGTGAATACGGCCCTCTTTCGGGCTCCTCATGGTTTTACCCCCTCTTCGTCCCTGTGACGATCAGCATGGCCTTTAACCTACCACGAGCCCAGCAGTCGCAGCTCCTTTGTAATTGTCGCACCAGCTCTCCTCCAAAGAGCACAAAATATATCAGCACACCAAACGCACAAAAATGGCGAGCTTATTGTCCAAGCCACGGCAAAAAGCGCACTCTCCTTCTTCTCTCTGTGAGAGCCAATAGCGTTTCTCGGGCAAGGCCTGCTGGCCTTTTCCCTTTGCCCCCTGATTCTCCACCTCTTGTGGGCGGGGCCTTTTCCTTCTTAGGTCCATGAGGGCGGGCTCAGTGTCCAGGAACCTGCTTGCTTGTAGTTGGTGGTTGTTGTAATTTAAGGAGGTGTTACACAAAAACGACAGGGAAATGTTACAGAGGGAAGGCAATACTGGGAAGATTATCCTTAAACCTTACCGCTAATTAGCATTGCATCATCCCCGTATGATGCACAGTTAAACAACCTTAAGCTACAATCTCCCGACTTAATACATTGAAATGCTCATACACGTCACGTGGTCCATGCTACTTCCTGTACAGTTCTACCTCTCCTACGGTATTCTTTTATCTACCCCAATAAACGTAACCATATATACACACACACACACACACACACACACACACACACACACACACACACACACACACACACACACACACACACACACACACACGAGGTCTGGCAAAGTTTCAGGACTAATGTTTTATCTTGACAGGTGGCAGCACTGGCTTGGGTTTCATAATTGGCCGTGCATCGTAATCTTCCTGTCAGTACTGTGTTCGTCGTTGTGTCGATCGGTTATGTTTTGTAGCCATACTCGAGTTTTGTTAAAATTACAAGTGTTGCAATCGTGTCGTAATAAAGTCAGACACCACAAGTAACAAAGTCAATTTGGGCGGCTTAAACATCTTTCATGCCAACCAGATAAGGATTGTAAAATGAAATGACTAAGAGAGCTTTTAAAGAAGCCGTAAGTACTTTAAGCGTACCTGCGAGAAAGGGGTGTGGCTCTGCAGATTTTGGTGAAGATCCAGATTTGGGCATGAGAATTTTTAAAGTGATTCTTCACCATTGAAAGATAGGGCCAAAACTATATATAGCACAATATCTCAAAAAGTTGTGGACGGATTTGGCCGAAACCTAGTGGATGGGTTGGTTCGGTGACAAAAACAAGCCGATAAAATTTTGGTTCAAGTCCGGATCCAAATCCGGCCTATCAGTGGGTACAATACTTAAACTGTTCAGCCTGGAGGAGGTATGCTCTCAACTGAGTGTCGTTCTAGGAAAAGTGCCATTTTTTGTTTTGTTCTGATGCCACAAGATAAATTGTACTCGATTTTAGAATTTATTGGTGAAAGGAGAAGCATTCGTTCATGTGTGTATGTTATAACTTCGACCGCCATTATATAATGCACTCGCACTAACAGTAAATGGTACAAACCCAAGTCCTCATCCACAGCTATTTCTCGCATTCCTATATTTCCATGAATCCGATTTGCATTCAGGAACAGAACAATTACGGTTAACCATCTCGAAGTAGCCACTCTTGGAGGTAAATGTAAACATATCACATGTTATTGATTTTGTTTTCCCAGACTTGCTTTCTTTACAGATAATTGAATTGTTAACTTTGCATTCCACTCTAATCAGTGAACCTAATATTATTCCTTTGTCTCCTTCACAGGCATGGCTCGCCTCCATTCCTCAAACTCCAATGTGGACCTCGAACATAAGCCATCCTCTCGAAGAGATCAGGCCATGTATGGTGGAGGTGGTGCAGGAAACTTTGAGCATTCGAGTGAGTGAGAAACTGAAGAGCGACATGGAAACAAAGCATGAGGGATTTATTGAGAATGTGGAGATGTGGGAAGGGATACAAAGCAAGGAAGACGTATGGATGTGGAATATAGCAGAGAGTCTTGGAAAATCATGGAGCTGGGGAGATGGAGAACCAAAGGAGTGTTCAAGTCAGGCAGATCATGAAGAATGGCAGGAGATAGAGCATTGGTTAGAAAAAGTATGGGTTGAAAAACAATGGAACTATGGACAGCGTATAGATAATAGAGAAATAACATTAGGAACACGAGACTCATTACTCTCCGATGTATCTTTTGACTCCGGTGTCCTCGATTCTAACACAAGCGAGAGATCGACTGGCTCCTGTATCACAGACACTCTTTTGAGCAAGACAGGAAATCCAGAATCTTCTTTATATTCGCCATCACTTCCTATAGATGTTCTGAACCTTTCACTTACTCCAACTAACAGCTGGAATGGGTATCTGCTTCTACCTGAGGCTGGGCAAGCCAGCAAGATAACTTCAAGCATTACATATGCAAATATGTCCTACCAGCCAGTCATACAGACCCCGGGAGCAGCTGATGGTCCTTTTGCAAATGATGGAAGCAAATAAACAATGAACAGCATGGGAAAGAGGGGATAGTAAGAAAATAGAGCGAATCTATTAATGTTGTCTTAGGCCAAAAGGTGACGTCATCTAGAACCATGACAAAATAACATTGAATGGAAGTTGAAGCGTTTAAGCGCTGGCAACAACCAAGAGCTTGCAGATGACCCAGCTCTGCTCGATTGGTGCTGGCCAAGGAGTCAACATAGCCATGTATAAAGCAAGATGAAACTGTAAGATCCCAATTCCTGGTCTACGTCACTTTAAGGTGACGTCACGAGATAACAGCCATGGATATCAAGTGCTGTGGCGAGTTCAGTAAAGAACTGTTGCATAACCGTAAAAGCCGTATTCCATCATCTCAGAAATTCCAGGAAACAACGCTCAATTGAGTCCTTTGTGTTTCCCTTGGCTGCATGCCCTGGAACTGTGTCGGAAGTGTGGCCATGCTTCCCTGTTAACCATGTGATATGCACATTAGGTCCAATCTATCCTAGCTTATGAGCTCACTGAAATATTGTGTACCAGTGGAATGTTTCGATCAGGTAGTGAATGTTTCCAACTCAAAATAGTTGACATAGGTTTAGCAGTTTCATAGACGAGACGGATTTCTGAGAAATGTTAGGTACATTTTTGGGTAAAAGTTGGGAACCTCACTTTTTTTACATAACTAGGGTATGCTGAATTCGATTAACCCGGTTCCCAAGCCGAAGTTTGAGTTTTTGACCTTCTAATTAGCATAAACAAAATGGCCGCCAAATTGCCATTTTTGGACAATTTATTTGAACAAGCATTTATATATCATGTATATTGTATATACATGCAGCTCTTTTACTTTAACTTTACAACTTTTACCCCAAAATGCACCGAGAAGCTTATACATGGCCTTTTTTCATAAATCCGTCTAGTCTATATTATGGTTGGCGACATATTGAAAGAGACATTCAAACCGATATTGAAATTGGACACTATAAAATAGGAAATGGTTTTAATAAGACAATGTTTCATACAACCATTTATTCTAAAATTAAGTATACATGGCCATGAAGCACAAACATTCAGGAATGTCACACATGTTGTTTTGCCAAACTACATCAAATTCATACAAGGGGTCTGATCATCACTCTGTTGCTGACGGGCACACATTGATGTGCACCTCAACTCTGAATAGCGACATTTGCAGCGTCGAGTCTTGCATTGCTTCTGGCATGCACAACAAATCATCTCGAGGCAACTTTCTGGGATTGGACTCAGTGACATCAAATTAGGCTCTCGTCCTGAATCACCACGTTTCCATCCCATTTCCACAGGTGCAGGAAGGTCAGGTATGGCACAATGAGCATTTTTCCATACCATGGCTTGATAGTGTACTCACATCAAATGGAAATGAAGAGCATCACTTGTCGGTGACATTGCCTCTGGTTTCCCAGTCTTGGAGAACAGCATATGTCGTGCTGAATCAACAGAGGTTGTTCTGTGCACATTATATATTCTGCAGACGAACGTTTCTGCAGATTTGATTGTCTCCTCTGTGAGTTCACCAATGCCCAAGTTCATCTTCAGCAATTTATTCAACAACAACAAAAACCTCAAAATTCGACTTGGGAACCAGGTTAATCGAATTTAGCATACCCTAATTATGTTAAAAAGTGAGGTTCCCAACTTTTACCCAAAAATGTACCCATAAAAGCTTATACATGGCCTTTCCCATAAATCCTATCAGGGTGTTTCGTCAATTTTTCAGAGTTGTGCCCTTTTTGGACTTAGAAAATATCACACTGGCAGGGGACATGTATTGCAAAGCAATTCTCACTCTTCTTTTTCTCAATGTAACCCTCCTCTGAAGCAAACATAAAAATAGATAGGCCTGAAGATTATAGACCTAGAAGTGTTTTTTCAGATGGTGTGAAGGTACAAACAACCCAGAATCCGAATATACCTTTGACTGAACAATAATAGTGATCTCCATCGATATGATGTTTGTTCTTGCACAAGTACAATCTCTCCAGGACACTGTGGTATTCATGGTAATACAGCACAATTAGAAGGCTATAATTCATGGTATAACACAACTGGCCAAGCAGAGAATGTGTGCACTACAAAAGCCGTGAAGATTCCCCACTTCATTGTCTCTCTAAGTGTTAAATCACCTTTCTCTGGAAGTGTCAGTACAGGGAAACCTTCAGGTTATTTTCATCAGAAAGAAAATGGCATATTGTTGGCTTAAGGATATTTGCATCCCCATAATAAATCCATATGTTCTTAAAGGAGAGTACTCATTTTTTGTATCCTGCGGTGTCGAGGCTCATGGAGGAGCTAGAACACAAAACGGATCAGGAAGTAACGTAAAAAGAACAGGGGAAAGAGAGGGACAGGGGGAGCAGACATACCAACAGCATGGTTGAGGGACAACATAGGGAGATAATTGTAGAAATAAAGGATGTGGGGAAGAATGATGGCAAGGGGAGGACTCGGGAGGGGAAGAAGATGGACACAGCTACACACTCTCAGCCAAAGAGGTCGAAGGAAAAACTGGAAACTTGGAAAGATGTGGGCTTAGGGAGGATGAATAGGTAGGGGGGAGGTGAGATGGGTAGAAAAGTTCATGGTTGTAGATGGAGGATTGTGGTGAAACTGAGATTGCGCTGAACATCTGTCTTGAAGCTCCAGAGGGAAGAAAGACATTGAATAAAATGTGGAAATTGGCTGCACAGGTAAAGAAAAGGGTTGAGCAGTGATTCTGGGTTTTCACCAGAAGGGGGCTACTGGCAAACTGCGTGTGCCCTGCAGAAATTTGGGGGTTGGGCGGAGGGTGGGAGAGAACTATGGCAGAGCACAGAAAGAGCAGACGGAGCAAGACCAGAAAGGAGGCAATATAAGACAGAGAGACCTATTGATTCAGCTTCATTACGGGAGATTCCAATGATATCGAAGGATATGGTTTCCGTGGCATCAAGCTGAGCCGTTCAGCAAATCAGAGACTTCATCACATTCTTCCGACATTTGTGCCTCTTTTCCATGTGACTTATAGTGTTAGTTTGATGCTACAAACTGTGAGAAACCTGCTGCAAGTAGATCAAGTGTTGTTTGTATTTTTGAATATGTAAAAAAAAACAGCATCTGGCTAAAAACGTTGTAGTTTGTGACTGTACAGTAGGTATACAGCTACATACATGTGTGCTCCTGGATTAATGATGCTTCATCTTGCATTGCTGAGAAAGAAAAAGAACCACCTTTGGAGGCCATTTTTCCCTGCAGAGCAGGGGTTGGCCCTTTTCTAGCACTGTGGTCCCCTTTTTGAAGCAATGTTTTATGGCCGGATGCTCTTGCTGCCGCCAACCCTGTTAGTCGCCTCTTGCGGCACACAGGGAATTACCAGTGAACTGGTACTCAATTTGCCGACCTCGGAAGGATGACAGGCTGAGTCAACCCCCCTGGTGTTAATTCAGCGATCGACCGGGATTTCGAACCCAGGATCCTAGGAACCCAAGCCGGCACCCTAACCGCTAAGCCAACACCAGGCTCAACTTGCATTGCTGAGAGATGATTGCAAATGTTGCAAAAGGCATGGGACGCTCAGTTTTGTGTAACGGGACAATTCTGGTGCAAACAACATGTAATTAGGCCAATAGTGGCAGTATCAACCCCAAAAATTAGCCTGTTGTGATATTTACTATCTCACTATTGTATAATTGCTTCCCCGATGAACATTTTAAAATATTATTTTAGAAATTGTGCACAAAGATTTGAAGAAATGGTGTCTTTCATTTTAGTCAGGTTCACTATGTTAACAAATATAATTTCGTTCAAAATTTTGGGAGATCAGCAAACCTGTGCATTTTTGGAATCACCAGAGCATGGTGAATCCGAAAATCAATGTTGGCATTTGCACAGACACCTGTATAGCCGCCATTTTGGATTTTCAAAATGGCCGCCATAAAATACATATTTTGCGCGATCTCGGCTTCTAGTCAACCTAGAGACTTAATTAAATATACTCATCCTATGTTTCCTGGGTCAAGGAATCCAATAAAGGCCTCAAAATAGTGATCAGGATTATAGAAAAGCAACAAAGGTAATTGAAAATCATTGTCTTTATATTTGTGATATAACTGTATTACACAATACATGATATTGTAAGTCCTTTGAAGTTATAGGTATGGTTTTATAAAGCAAGAAAGCAGCCTTGTTAGTATCAGATTGAACTATAAGTCCTATACACAGGATCTACTAGGTCTATACCGTTCAGGAATATGCTTTTACAGATCTTCATCACTGTCCTGAGTGTCATCTGGAAAGTCCTAAAAGTGAAGTAAGTGTTAGGATTAGCAGTCTAATGATCCAGAATGAGACAAGAACCCACCAATGGTTTGAACCCACCAAGTTCAGGTTAGCCCACCAAGGCTAACCAAGAAAACCAAGAAACCAAGAACCCACCAAGAAAACATAGGATTAGCATATTAAAATAAGATTCTAGGTTGACTAGAAGCCGAGATAGCACAAAATATGTATTTTATGGTGGCCATTTTGAAAATCCAAAATGGCGGCCATGCAGGTGTCTATGCAAATGCCAACTTTAATTTTTGGATTCATCATGCTCTGAATATTCCAAAAATGTATAGTTTTGCTAATCTCCAAAAATATTGAACGAAAAAACATAGTGAACCTGACGATTTGTACGAATCCCTCCCACCACCGCCTTCTGCCACCCAAACCTCGACTGTGGGACCAACTTCCTGGTCTAAATTGAGAGTCATCTAATAACATTGCTTATAGGAAGGTGGCTTATAGGAAATACCGTTACAGGCCGGAGAAAAGCACCAAATTTCCCACAAAATTTCTTTAGGGTACTATGATTAATTTCAGAAGTGTAGCATCAAAAATGGAAAAAAATAAAATTGCAGAAAATGATACTGCTCTTAATTATATATGATTTATTGTTTATGAATGATAACTGCATCCATATTATAAACCACAGTTACTACTGAAGGTCCAAAATTTGCCTAAGATAATTGAAATATTAAAGAGCATGTTTGAATAAACTGTCAAAAACATTAAGACTACAAGAGATATTGTCCGCCATTGTCCCTCTATTTACAAACATCACATATGAAGCTTGAACCCCCGCTAACCCCCGCTCTAGCGGGGAAAATGGCCTTAAAACGATCATTCATTCATTCATTCATTCACATATGAAGCTTGAAACAGTCTTTTTATTTAAAGTGAATAAATGTACAGGTGACATCCATATCAGTTTAATTATATACATTTTTGACTGTTTGGTGATGATTTTTTTTTCCCAATAATTGTTGTAATACAAAGAGCTCCTGAGGACATTTGCCATATCTGTGGGTAATATCCTATGTATTTTTTTTAATGTTGAAGGCTCCAGTCACGGACTATATAGTCCTCATCGAGGCCAGGCCTAAATAAAAGGGCTGCATTGATAGAAAAGTGAAGAAAGAGAGAATAGTCGAAGAGTTTTTGAGGAATTAAAAAAATCTGCTTTTTGAAAAGGGGAAGGTCGTAAGTGTTTGGAAAGATATGTGAAGGTAAAGAGTTCCATAGTTTGGCAGTGGAGGGGAAGAAACAAACATAATATCCTACCCTTGAATTGCCAATGGCCAAACAATAATCATGAGATGTAGTGATTTGTCGAGTATTTCGTGGTCTCGCTAATGGTGGAGGTACACAAGCAGCAAGTTCTTGGGAGCAGATACCGAAGTAATATCTGTAGAAAAGAGAAAGTGAGCCGACTTTGCACCGTGATTTGAACGGGTCGAGATTTGAGGTCAGATTGGGAGAGTTGACAAGTTGGATTACTTTGGATTAAATTTTGTCCAGTAAGTATGTGGAGCTAGAACCACCCCAGATGTGAAAGCAGCACTCCAGACAAGGACGAATCAATCCTTTATATAGTTGAAGCAACTGTCGAGAGGAGAAGAATCTTCAACATCTGAACAGGACTCCCAGTTTATTTGAGGCAGGCTTAGCTATCTGTGTAATGTGTGGATTCCAGGATAAATTTGATGTCAGGGTAATACCTAGTAGGTTTCTTGTATCACATGGTATAATTGTTGAGCTTTCAAAGGAGATTGGAAAGTTGAGAGGAGTTTTGGAGAGAGAGATAGGAAGAAATTGAGTTTTCGAAGCATTAAACTTAACCTGGTTACATTTGCCCCACTGGGAAATCTTGTCCAAATCTGAATTTGAAGAGGTGGCTGTGATCAAACGAGATGTAGATCGAGTGAGTGAAGATGGGCCAGATGGGAAAAACATGGAGGAATGAAATGTCGAGCATACGAGTGCATTTGGTTATTTGTAGAAGAAAGAAGGTCATTGATAAAAAGAAGGAGGAGTGTTGGAGACAGTACAGAACCCTGAGGTACACCACTGTTGATAAGGAATGAGGGAGATGTGCAAGGAGGTAGATATTCATATATTGTTTCAAAAGGAATTGAACAAAGCCTATAACACTGTATTTTGAGGAAGCAAAATGTACCTCTCATCAAACTGCAGAAACCTCAAAGCACATAAGATAAAAAAATACAATGCATAAATATCGCAAAGAATAGTTAAAACGAAAAAAAAAGAAAATGACAAGAAAGAAATTGAAACAAGTTAAACATAGAAAATCATAATCATCCACTATATAAGGGAGCTGTTGGTCTGTGTCTGTGTGTCGCCATTTTTCTCAGAGATGGCTGAACAGATCTTCCTCAAACTTTAAGAGGTTCATCAGTGAGTGCTTGGGAGTGTTTTAGGCCAAAAAAGTTCGTTTTTTCTTTGATTTTTTTTATTTAAAATCGCTCTACAGTGCCTAAGGTTTTTTGATTAATGACAGTCATATACAAGTAAATATTATAATAGTTCATAAACGCCTTAAAACGATCAATAGGCAAATTCCGTGCAGTAACACAAAAATACATACAAAACAATCACCAGGCATTGGAAAACAAACAATAAAACAATTCCGGAAGCGGTCGAAGTTGGTGGTAGGGCTTCTTCTTCTTCTTGACGTCATCATACTTAACTCAGAAACGTGATGATCGGCACATTCACCAGCAGATATTCAACGAAAAGGTAAAATGCTTATTTGACATTTGTGATGGATTCTGATTTGGATGTAATTGCTTTTCCATTATATTTGCCCTCATTTCAAATATGTAAATGTTTCTTTTTCGCTTGAGGAACGCCAGGTACTCCAGCTATAAACACTTATATTCTTTACCCGGGGTACAAATACAAATACAATTTTGTCTGGGGGGTAACATCGGCTATGTGGCCGCGGCCTCATTTGGGGACTGGGAGAGGGGTGTAAATTCTCTATGTAAATGTACCGTGTAGTGCCTCCTGGTGATGTTGGCAGAGCATATTGCAATTTCCTTTTTTACATGTGCAACACTGACGTTATGAAGCACTCTTTGCATGGGAAATTTTTTCTTCCTTCCCTTCCCCTCCCCCCCCCCCCATCTCACAAAACGGAGGGGCCTGTCAAAGCCACGCACTCCCCAAACTATGTACAGTATATGTAGTACTAGTGGGGTCACCCGTGGGAATCCCACGGGCATGGACGTGTGTGACATTTCGACATATTGAGTTTGATGCTGTGCATGCACATGCAGTAACACAAAATGGTTACTGGCAATGTATATTTACTTCTGATAACATGTGAATGCATGTGCATGCACATGGGAAATACAGTTTGAAATGTGTCATTACATCGCATGTAAAATGTGATTTTAAGAGCTCAAATCCTCTCGCTCCCAAACATACAATTGCAAGCATACCATACAGTCAAGCACTCAGAGTAAGACGCATTTGCTCAACAAAAATGGCAGAAGAAACTTCTCTCTGCCAATTAGAAACACACTTCATTGCAAGAAACTATGACCCTCACTCTGTGAAAGAAGCAATAACCCGAGCAAAACGCATACTGAGGGCAGACCTTCTGACTTACAAACCCAAACCTGCAACGAACCGTGTCCCACTGGTAACCACCGACTCTGCTACCTCATCCCAATTGCCAAGTATTCTGAATAAGGCCCTTCCTCTCCTCCATCAATCAGAAACACTCGGCACCACATTTCCTCAACCTCCACGAACATCATTTCGACGTGGTCGGACACTCAGGGACCTCTTGGTAAAAGCAAAGCACCCACAGCCCCACAACAAACAAACTAGGATCCCTGGCTTCTATAAATGCACAGCAAACAAATGCATTATTCACAAGCATTTACTAGAAGGAAACAAATTTTGTAGTTCTAGCACTGGACAAAAATTCCCCATCACCTCCTATATGAACTGCAAATCTACATGGGTCATATACCTAATCACTTGCCAAAAGTGCAACAAACAATATGTTGGAAAAACTGAGAATACACTCGACACACGATTTAATAACACCCGGTCAGAAATCAATAACTTCCACACCAGTCAGGGCAAATCTCTACCTTACACGATACACTTTAATCAACCGGATCACTCCATAAATGACATTCAAATCTCTGCCATTGAATCAATCACAAATCGATCACACACAACGATTCTGAAACGTGAGTCCTTTTGGATACATAAACTTCGGACAAAAATCCCTCATGGCATAAATTTTGATGATTAAAGCATGTTCCGACATCAACCCAATCAAATTGTTAACCGTAACCCATTCATTCATTCATTCATTCATTCACCCATTCATTCATTCTACCTTATATGTCATTTATATAAATATATTATATGAATATAAATGGTATATGAATATATGCTTGTGTGTTTATGTATGTATGTATCTCTATATTTGTATATGCACGTGCACCGGAACTGTAACGCAAACGGTAACTGTAAGGTGCACTTCACTTCCGTTGAACTTGGGGCTGGTGAGTGAGCTTTGGCGTGGCTCTTCCTTTTGTATGCATTTTCTACACATATCACACATCTTACACACATATCACGATACATACTTGACTGATATACATGCCTGCTGTTTTTGTAGACTCAGAGGCAGACCTTTGTTGGTCGAAAGCTTGTCAAATTAAAGATCGAAGTCCTGAAGCTACATCCGCATCTGATTTAATCTCCCGATTATATATATACTAGCAGAAGTACCCGGCATTGCCGGCTGGGGGAGGGGAGGGGGAAGAGGAGGGGAGGGGAACGGGGGGAGGGGAGGAGAGGGGGGGAGGGGAGGAGAGGGGGGGAGGGGAGGAGGGGAGGAGAGGGGGGGGGGAAGTACCCGGCATTCCGTGTATAAACGTGAGGGGGGATGGGGAGGGGAGGAGAGGGGGGGAGGGGGAGGGGGAGGGATGGGAGAGGGGTGGGAGGGGGACGGGAGGGGGAGGGAGGGGTGGGAGGGGGGAGGGGAGGGGGAGGGAGGGGTGGGAGGGGGAGGGAGGGGTGGGAGGGGGAGGGAGGGGGAGGGGAGGGGGAGGGGGAGGAGGGGGGGAGGGGGAGGGGGAGGGGGAGTTCTCGGTGGTCACCCATAAAATAGATTTGTAAAAATTTTGGTTGCTCACCTGGTTGAGGGTGGATAGAGCCAATGAGGTGGTGTACCTGGCCTTGCACCTTGAATGTAGGCATGAATCCTTGTCCAGTGACGACGCGATCTGCTCCAAATGAAGTCATTTGGAACGAAGAGTTGTAATTATGGATTTCCTTCAGGAAGTGTCTGGATTGAGTCGTAGTTGATTGAAGTAGTTCTTTCAAAGGTTCCGGTGGAGATTGGAGAGAAGGCGAAAGGACATTGCCTCCCCTGCAACACATTCCTGGTGTTTCTCCCTTCCATTTCAAGGCATGGCAAAACTGACAGGTGAACCTCGTGGTGAAAAATAAACCTAGGTAATGTCGGAGTTTACGGGCGTAAACTGGATAGGTGGTTGTAATGTCGGAGTTTACGGGCGTAAACTGGATAGGTGGTTGTAATGTCGGAGTTTACGGGCGTAAACTGGATAGGTGGTTGTAATGTCGGAGTTTACGGGCGTAAACTGGATAGGTGGTTGTAATGTCGGAGTTTACGGGCGTAAACTGGATAGGTGGTTGTAATGTCGGAGTTTACGGGCGTAAACTGGATAGGTGGCTGGTGGCTGCCTTCAAACCAACTGCCTTGACGAATGCTTTGTCGAGTCTTACAGGTAGAGCAGTACCATGTCTTCCCGTCTGATACATCACCACGAGTAATAAAACCACAATGGACATTACATCGACGGCAAATACAATAATTCTTGATGAGTCTGCGACGTGCACACCACTTAATAATGTCAGGTATTAATCATACTATCACTTCTTTGGCTCTAATACCTGACATTATTAAGTGGTGTGCACGTCGCAGACTCATCAATAATTATTGTATTTGCCCTCGATGTAATGTCCATTGTGGTTTTATTACTCGTGGTGATGTATCAGACGGGAAGACATGGTACTGCTCTACCTGTAAGACTCGACAAAGCATTCGTCAAGGCAGTTGGTTTGAAGGCAGCCACCTATCCAGTGGTAAACTCCGACATTACAACCACCTATCCAGTTTACGCCCGTAAACTCTGACATTACAACCACCTATCCAGTTTACGCCCGTAAACTCCGACATTACCAAAACCTATGTGGTGTGAATGGCAATGTTCGTCGCTGAAATGTGAAAAAACGCAATCGCTTTTCGCTCTGAAATACGTGCGAACGCGTAACTGAGTTAATGGCGGCAAGGAACATCACGTGATCGCTCTGAGCGAATCAGTGCACTGCTCTGCGACCGGTCAGATTCCGTGCATAATATTCCTCGCTGAAATGCGCTGAGGTAAAAATAAGGCAAAAAAAATTATGAAATAAATTTTTAGGTCGGCCATGTTCTTCCCAGGCTCAATGGCCATGTCTGTGCCAAATATCAAGTACGTGAGCCTCTCCGTTTAGGAGTCTATCGGTAGCATTACACACACACACACAAACTGTGTTTTATATATATATATATATATATATATATATATATATATATATATATATATATATATATATATATATATATATATATATATATATATATATATATATATATATATATATATATATATATATACATTGTTGCGGTTTTGAGTTTTGTACAGTCAGTATAATAAAGGTTAAATCTCCCCCTCATATTTAGTCACACAAACAACATGTATCCTCACGATAGTTCAGTTATTTCATAGTATTTGTGAGCTTAGTCCTTTTCCTATGTTAGTTCTGCATTGAGTAGAGTAAGGAGAATAGGTCCTACTTCTACTTCCATTGACTATCCCGCCTCCCTAGCCTCATGCCCCTTTGCGCTGACTTTGGTTAATTTTGGGCGAATTAACATGAGGCAGGCCTAGGAGGGTCGGGACGGGGCCGAATGAGGGCAGCAGAGGAGCTGACGGTAAGCGCAAGCCGCCAATCAGGGCTCGGAGGGTGTGGCGGCAGCACTGCGTCACAGGGCGTGGTTGGAAGGTTCGAGAAGGTTCGGGGCGTATCAATATAAGCCGTTGCGCAAAGCCCCCAAGAGGACTGAGCACCGGCAGTTGGGAGTTGAGTTCCAGCAGTGCGGTGAGTTACAGAAGAGGTGAGAAGTTGAAAGAGCGTGCGGTGAGCAAGAGGACACGCGAGTAGCTGGATTGAAGAGAGCGGTACAAGGACTGAGTTGGCATTGAGTGAAGAAAGACGCGCATGAACCAGGATACGCGCTAATCTATCTATAATTCCAGTAATCTCTGTCTGTACGTTTGTTTGTCTGTGACCGCTGTTTCTCGACAACCACGGGTCCGATATACTTTTAACTTGCCAGGTATATTGCTGGGGACCCGAGGATGTGCCTTTTCAAGGTTTCATATTAATCGGACAATTACTTACCGAGCTATGTCCAAAAAACGATTCAACCAATCAGAGAGCAGCGAACTATCGCGTGTGCCGAACGTGGCGGACACACTCTGCCTCGGATGGCACATTTGAGAGCGTATTCATTTATTTCACGTTTGCAAACTATGTTGGCGCTATGTTGGCGTTAAACGATGTTTTAAAACTAATAAAAACGAATTTGCGATTCATTCGCTTTCCTGCGCGTTTGTGCACGCGATGGCGATTTCTTTACCAAACTCCGGAAGCCGTTCGCTTTGGACCAAACCATTTCATGTAAATAGAGGGGGGGGATATAATTTTAGATATAGATATAGTACGGGCAATGCCCTAGTCTATCTATAATTCCAGTAATCTCTGTGTGTCTGTGTGTTTGTCTGTGACCGCTGTTTCTCGACAACCACGGGTCCGATATACTTGAAACTTGCCAGGTATATTGCTGGGGACCCGAGGATGTGCCTTTTCAAGGTTTGAAATTAATCGGACAAGTGGTTCCCAAGGTATGGTCACCGTACTCGCAAGCCGTTCGCTTTGGCTTGGCGAATGGACCAAACCATTTCATGTAAATAGAGGGGGGGGGGGGGGTTCTACCGTACTCGCAAGCCGTTCGCTTTGGCTTTGCAAATGGACCAAACCATTTCATGTAAATAGAGGGGGGGGTTCTGTGGTCGTTACTGCCACGTGGTTTCAAAGTTTTTTTTTGTTGTTGTTGTTTGCACGCATGTTTTTTTGCACCCACGTACGGGCACGCCCTAGTATAAAGCAATGCTCGGTTTGAGCTTGAAGCCGAGCCGCGTACAGTGCATTAAGCTGCGCGAGTGATAGCGCGCTGTGTAACTGCCAGCCGCGCTGAGAGACGCGTATTTTCCTTCTTAACTCATCGGCTGCCTTTTGTTCGGGAGACGCACTATGAGGATCCTTCCACCACCTGCTTGCCATCTTCGCGGGACGTGCGGGGACCATGGAGAGCCGGACGGGGCCGTTCCTGGACGACCACGTCGCCGCGGTTGGCCTGAACATCAACCAGCCTGCAATCCCCTGTGTGAGTGTGACGGGCCCGAGTCTGGGATATTAAGAATAAGACTGGTTAAGTGCTGCTCTGTGTCTCTGCGTACCGATCATTGTACATACGTGTGGGAATAATCATTAAACCTGTGTTCTTCCTTTTCCATTCGATCGTTCCTGTGATTTCCTCATTGACTAAGCGTGGTACGAATAGAACCGCTCTAATCGCGGTCCAATAATTAACGGTGACTGCACGGACCATGTGGTACTCAATCTGCTCAGTGTACCCCAAATCACACGTGGCTCGTGTGAGGCTTGCTTCCCCGCTTCCGTGGTGGCACAGGGATTTAGGTATGAGCGAGGATTGTCCCGAAACCCTACCTTGCGTTTGTCCGGGAGGGGCGTTGCAAGTCTCTCGGTTCCGCCAAGCCCAGAAAGAACAAGGGGCTTAATCCCCCCTTGGTAAGGGTAAGAAGGGCGGTGGAGAACCGTAACAATATATATATATATATATATATATATATATATATATATATATATATATATATATATATATATATATATATTGTTGTGGATCTGTCGCCGGCCTTCTCCCCTTACCAAGGGGGGATTAGTCCCCTTGTCTTTGACTGACCAGGTGCGACCCGAGACCTATGACGTCCCTTCCGGACATCAGGACCAAATTTGCTATTACCTAAATACTCT
Source organism: Myxine glutinosa (assembly GCF_964187855.1). Classification (NCBI taxonomy): domain Eukaryota; kingdom Metazoa; phylum Chordata; class Myxini; order Myxiniformes; family Myxinidae; genus Myxine; species Myxine glutinosa. The sequence goes on from NC_136261.1 coordinate 56,110,752, forward strand.
CGCTGCCCTGAAGCGAGGAGACGGGCCTCGCACGAACCACGTGTGTTGATACGCCGAGTGGTTGCGTACACGCGATCCGCGCCGTTTAGATGGTGGAACGCGATTCAAGCGGTTTTATTCATACAACGCTTAAGGTGGGTTTTCACGGACATGCGAACGGTTTGCGAAGGATGCGAATGTCGAAAAAATGGCAAAGTCCAACATTCGTATTTTAGGCTCCAAAAGTTCGCCAAACATGCGCGGGGGTTCGGAAGCGTCGTCAATTGTTCGCAGGAGTCGTTTTTTGTTCGGCGGGTATTTCAAAAATGTTTGAAATTTATAGCGAACGTTTCCAGCATCCCGGGTCGTGATTTGCTCTCAAAAATGTCTAAAAAGCTTCGTCATATGCGCACGACCTACTCACGACGTGCGTGATGTTCGCAAAATCTTCGTTAAACCCCAAACAGATTCCGACAGTTTCAGTGTCAGGGCAACCTTGAGTCCAACAGGTAGAGCTTTCCTCATTTTGGTGTCTTGCTTCAGCAGTCGGGGAGTGAGTCTGTCCACCAGTACCCTGAAGAGGTCAGGATCCATTCTGAGCAGTCTCTTGTATGTTGTCAGGTCTCCTTCTTCCAGTGCCTCCATGAGCTGTCCGTACCAACCATGCTGAAGTCTCTGCTGCTCCAGCAACCAGTTGTGGACCCACACAGTCTTTACATACTGCTTTCTCTTTTTCTCTGGTGCTTTTCCTTCCTCTTCTTCACACTTGCGCTTCCAACACAGTCCTACAGCAACAAGCAGCAGAGCTTTTTTTTTTTTTTTTTTTTTTTTTTGTATACAAGATCGAGGCTCGTGAAAGAGCGAACATTTATCACACAGAAAGACAAACCGACAAACCGACAAACCGACATAAAACAAATAACATCGGGAGCGGTAGACAAGATGGGGAGAGAGGGGGAAGGACACAAACACAACATTTGAGAGCAGGAACCGAGAGACATGGAGACATCGAGAGATCTGTGGGAGGGAGAGGGCTTTGGGGGGGAGGCATGGGAAAGGGGGTGGGAGAGGCATAAAACATATGGACACTGCCAGGACTACCGGGAAAGAAGTTGGAATTACAAACAAGGTGGATCTGGGGTGAATTAGTGGGGGTAGAAAAGATCAAGGTTTTGGATGGGGGAAGATAAGAGATGGTGGTGAACAGCTGTTTTAAAGACCTGGAGGGAGGAGTGGGATTGAAGGGAGTGTGGGAGTTTGTTCCAGAGGCGGGAGAAAAGAGGAATGAAGGAGTGAAGGTGAGCAGAGAGCCGACATTTCGGCAGTTTAACCATCAGAGGCTTGCTGGCAGATCTTGTGCGACCTGTTGGAATATTTGGGGGACAGAGCACAGAGAGAGCTGGGGGAGCAAGGCCGGAGAGGAGTCGGTAGAAGACAGAAAGACCACCTACCTGCCTGCGGTGAGTGAGTGAAAGGCCCTCAGAGATAGCTTCCTCTTCAATATCAAAAGCTTCCTCTTCATCAATGGACAGGACAGATTTCAGAGCTTGCTGGTCCATCTTCTGTTACTGACCTATAGTAAGGGAAACATATGAAAATCTGTTAACGAAATTGTTAACAAAAAATTTCTTCACCAATATGTTTGTAAAGGTGTGTAATAACATGTGTTAAAATGTTGAAGGTCAACTCCCGTGGGAAACCCAGAAAAAAAGCTGTTGAATTCGGGTACCGAAAAATTATTTTCGAGAATTTTAATTTTTTTAAATCGGCCCTTAAGTAACTTATGAGGGGTCAAATAAGGGTTTTTCATGATTCAGAGTTGATTGTTAACATTTATATTTCACCACAGACACTCCTTTGTGGAAAAATAATTTCTAAATATATCTCATTTTCTACTTTGCAGGACATGGAGTCTAGCAATATGGATGAAGACGTTACTCCACCTGTGCTCAATTGCTTCATCTGTGCACGCTCGGATACACCAGCTGAAAGGCTCATACAGGCAACTCCAAAGGGATATTCAACTTTATTGAAACAAGCAGAAACTGTCGAAAATGTTACTGTTGTGGAACGTATGAAGGAGGCTCAAAAGGAAGGAAAACTGAGGTACCACCAGAAGTGTAAAAATGATCTGTACAACAACTTTGTTGCAACCACCAAGAAGTCAGCTCAAGCATCAAAGGCAGAGAAAGAGTCATCAAAGTTGAAGAGAAGACGCACTACTTGTGAGTTCAGTTCATCAACTGGCTGCAGTTCTAGAAGATCACAGTCAGTTGACCTCCTGTATAAGGATGTATGCATTCTTTGCAACCAACCAGCCCAGCTCTACAAAAATAATCCAGCACAAGCTAGAAAGAAATACAGAGTGCCAGATAATTTGACTGCAGATACACTGAAGGCAAGCTTGCTGAAGACAGCACGGAGTCGCGGGGATGACTGGGGCACTGAAGTCACTGGACGCCTGGAAGGGATCAACGACTTGGTAGCAGAAGAAACACTGTACCATTTGCGATGCAAACTTATGTTTGCGAGAGGTGACAGTTTGTCCAAGACTGATGAGGAAGGAAAAAGGAAGAGAGGACAGAGGAGTATTGATGAGGAGCGAGAGGCAGTTTTTATTGAATTCTGCGAATGGTTAGACTCAGAATTAGAGCATGGGGTAATGAACATGGACCAAGTCCATGAAAAGCTGCAGGAGTTTGATCAGTCACCAGAGAAGAGCCTTTCTTATTCAAAGCATTGGCTAAAGATAAAACTTCTAGAGAAATACGAAGACACCTTGTATTTCACAACACAGGAAAGAAGGGCAGATGTACTCTGTCTCAAAGATGGCACCGACAATATTCTGCGAGAGCATCATGCTAATCTTGACCATGGAGATGAGAAGACTCAGATCATAAAGACGGCACTCAAGTTCATATCCAATGATATTGCCTTGATTGATTTAGGTCCAAAGTCATACCCCACCACACACAGTATGACTGACATCGATAGTCAGCTGACACTTGTTCCTGCAAGCCTTCAGATGTTCTTGAGACCGATTGTCAAGACAGACGAAAGAGTTGCCGTTTGGGGGCAGAATTTTATTAAGGCCTGTCGACCTCGGTCTGGAGTATTGCCACACCAAATGGGGCTTGCCATACAACTTGATCATAGATTTGGGTCAAAATGGATGCTCAACAAGTTCCACCGGCTGGGATACACTGAGTCTTACACGGAGACACAAAACTACAAATACTGCTTCCTTAATAGTAGGAGTGGAGATGATGTTCCAGATACTTCTGGCACTCTTGACACCATTGTGGAGGAAACCGATGAACAGATCAATGATGAGGTTGCGGTTGATGCTGCGCTTGAGGATCAATCAGTGATGACAGCCAAAGTGCCAGCCAGTGAAAGTGAATTGTCAAGTAATGATCAGGTGGTCTTTATGGAGGTTGGGGAAACAAACAATGCAGTCACTCAGTTTGTTGGAGACAATATAGATTTAAACATTGTCTCTATTCATGGAAACACTCCCTTTCACTCAATGGGTTGGATCGAAGTCACCTCTCCGGCACCACCTTTGCCTATGTCTCTGAACATGTCTCTGTCTCTGCAGCATGTCTCTGAAACCCAGTGACTATGGATGGACAATAGGTGTGCATGGGTATGAGCCAGTTCCAACACTGGACCCCACGGCTCCTGAGGAGCTATTGCAGTTCACGAGCTGTAATTGTCATGGAGATTGCAGCAACCGGCGATGCAGCTGCAAGAAGAATGGGGTCACGTGCATCTCGGCCTGTGGAGTCTGTAATGGCATTACATGCAGAAACTGCAGTCATGATGTTGTTGAGTCTGAAGAAGACATAGACAATGACTGTTGAAACTTCTGACATTGTGAATGAGAAATAACTCTTGAGTATTATATTTGTATGTGAAATAAAAGCTACTTTGTGTGTAAATGTAAAAGTGAAAATATAAATGTTAACAATCAACTCAGAATCATGAAAAACCCTTATTTGACCCCTCATAAGTTACTTAAGGGCCGAATAAAATTAAAAAAAATTCTCGAAAATAATTTTTCGGTACCCGAATTCAACAGCTTTTTTTCTGGGTTTCCCACGGGAGTTGAACTTCAACATTTTAACACATGTTATTACACACCTTTACAAACATATTGGTGAAGAAATTTTTTGGTAACAATTTAGTTAACAGATTTGTGAAATATCTCATAAAATGCCCTTACTACTATGGGCAAGAACTGCTGGCAATACATTTCAAGGCATTTATATACTGCCCAAGTGTCGGTCGGATCGCCGGTCGCAAGATAATCGCGCGACATATGTACAAATTTCGCATGAATGTCGCACGACGTTCATTATTCGCGAAATATGCGCAAAAAGTTTGCATGTGTCGCGAAATGTCCGCACGAATGTTGCCCGAGATTCGTCCAACATTCGTGTTGTTCGCATTTTAGTCGCGTGTTCTTCATGTATGTGGACTGGCCATAGTTCGGCAACGCTACACACGACATTCACCCATACGTTGTGAGATCTACGCACAAACTGCGCAAGAATAGTTTACGCCTCCATTGTCGCGACACATTCGGAGAAAAACTTCTCCGAATGTTGGACTTTGCCATTTTTTCGACATTCGCATCCTTCGCGAACCGTTCGCGTGTCCCGTGAAAACCCACCTTTAGTCAATGGAGAAATCACGGGTACGATCGAATCAGAAAGGAAGAACAGGTTTATTTACACTATACACAATGATTCAAGAGCAGAGACACAGAGCAGCTTATACAGTCTTATTCTTAATCCCAAGGACACGGGCCCGTCTCACAAACACACTCACACGGGGATTGCAGATGGCAGGACGATGTTCACCAGCGCGTCCAGGGATGGCTTCCGTGCAGCTCTCTCTGGTCCCCGGCATGTCCCTTGGAGATGGAAGTAGGTTTAGGCAGGAGCTCTCCGCGTGTCGTCTGAACGGAGCGGGTTATCACGGGGCGAATTGGTAGGGAGCGGACTTTGACACGGCTGGCGGTTATTCACTTACGGCTATGGCCGCGCTTACTCACGTGGGTGAAAAGCGCAATATGCGTGACCGGCGCCTCTGGCTGCGCCCGCATACTTTGTACAGTTCAACGCCTCTTTTTTTTTTCTTTTTTTTTGTATACAAGATCGAGGCTCGTGAAAGAGCTAATATTAATCATAAAAAGGTCAAACCGACACACAAAACACAAAAAAACAAGGGGAGTGGCAGATAAGATGGGGAGAGAGGGGGAAGGACACAAACACAACATTTGAGAGCAGGGACATCGGGAGGACTTGGGGGGAGGTGGGAGAGGTATAAACCATATGAACACTGCAAGGACTCTGGGGTTAATTACCGGGGGTAGAAAAGATCAAGGTTTTGGATGGGGGAAGATAAGAGATGGTGGTGAACAGCTGTTTTAAAGACCTGGAGGGAGGAGTGGGATTGAAGGGAGTGGGGGAGTTTGTTCCAGAGGTGGGAGAAAAGGGGAATGAAAGAGTGAAGGTGAGCAGAGAGCCTACATTTTGGCAGTTTAACCATAAGAGGGTTGCAGACATCTTGTGCAACCTGAAAGAATATTGGGGGGACAGTGCACAGAGAGGGCTGGAGGAGCAAGGCCGGAGAGGAGTCGGTAGAAGACAGAAAGACCACCAACCTGCCTGCGGTGAGTGAGTGAAAGGCCCGCGGAGTTGACTTCATCGCAGGAGATTCCAATGATTCTGAAAGCTTTGGCCTCAACAGCGTGAAGCCGAGCTAGGTGTGAGGCAGGAGCACCAGCCCAGAGGGGGGAACAGTATTCCATTGAGCTGTGGATGAAAGCCTTGTATGTGGTGAGGAGCTCAGGTGTGCCAAGGAAGGACTTCGCACGACGGAGGATGCCCAGTCGGCGACTGGCTTTGGAGGCCAGCTTGGAAATGTGGTTTTCCCAAGAAAGATCATGGCAGATAGTGAGACCCAAAAGCTTGAGCGACAGAACTTCTTGGAGAGGTTTGTTGAGAAAGTATATGGGAGGGTTTTTTAGTCTGTCCTTTCGGAGAGACATTGTAAGAGTGTGAGATTTGTCAGGATTGAAAGACATGTTCCACTTGTTTGACCAGTCTGTGATTTTGTCCAGGTCTGCAGAGAGTGAGGAGGCTGCAGACTGCCGATCTGAGGGATGAGGATGGAGCGGCAGATAGTGGCGTCATCAGCAAAGAGATTGAGAGGATTTTCCAGAGAGTCGGAGAGATCATTGATGAAGACCAGAAATAGCACAGGGCCCAGAACACTACCTTGGGGAACTCCAGCCAGAACAGGAAGGGGAGATGAGAGAAATCCATTCAGGGCCACACGTTGCCTACGACCAGAGAGGTAGTCAGCAAACCATGAGTGGAGATTTCCATGAATACCATAGGAGGATAGTTTGGTGAGCAGAGCTGGGTGCCAGACCGTATCGAAGGCACGTGATATGTCAAGAGAGACAGCTCTGATTTCCTGTTTGGCATTGAGGACCTCCATCCATTGTTGAGACAACAGAAGCAACATGTCCAGAGTAGAATGACCTGGTCTGAATCCAAATTGATGATCAGAGATCAAGCCATTGGAGAAGAGGAAGGATTTGATATCCGAAGCAATGATGGATTCCATGACTTTGCTGATAAATTGGAAGCAGGCTGATTGGTCTGTAGTTGCAAGGATCTGTTTTTGCACCTTTTTTGTGTAAAGCGGTAATGTTTGCTGATTTCCAAGATGCTGGCAGATGACCTTGAGCAAAAGAGAGGGTGAAAAGAACAGAGAGAGGGTGAGATAGAGTGGCAGAGCAGGATTTTAGGACCCGTGGGCTGATGCCATCTGGTCCAGTTGCAGAATCAGAGTCGAGGTTTGATAAAAACTTCTCCACCTTGTCAGGAGAGGAGGACACAGAGTTCCAGGAGCAGTTGGGTTCAACTGGGAAATGTAGGAACAGAGAGAGATGGGTTTGGGACACAAGATTTTGAGGCAAACACAGAGTTGAGGCATTCGGCTTTGTCACGTGCGGTGTCAACTGTGTAGCCATTTGAGGTAAGGGAGGGGATGGAGGGGGAACAAACACCAGAAACGGATTTGACCAGATGACACCAGGATTTGGAGGAAGGAGACAGGTTTGAGAGTTCAATCTTGAGTGTGGAGAGATAGTGCTTCCTGGCACTCCTGAGGGTAGACATACACTTGTTTTGAGCTTGGTGGAAGGAACTGAGATTACCTTCAGTTGGATTTGCCATCCAAGAGGCAAAGGCAAGTTGATTCAGGGCAACTGCCTCACCACAAGATTCAGTGTACCATGGATGGGAGGAAGGGTAAGACAATTAAAGACGAGGTGGGATAAATCTGTGCATGAGAGAGAGCAGTTTGCTTTGGAAGAATTCCCAGGAAGAATTGATGTCAGAGGCATTAGAGATGGGAGACCAGTCCAGATGATTGATGGCTGCTTGCAGACCGTGCCAGTCATCCTGAGTGAAATGCCAGACTCGTCGGCGCTGAGGAGGCTCTCAGAGAATGGGAGAGAGATGTCCACTTTAACAAGCACATGATCAGAAGAACCGATTGGAGCAGAAGAAGAACAGCAGACATTTGCAGGGAAGTTAGTCATAACCAGTCCAGAAGAGAAGATACTCCATTGACTGAGATCCGGGTCGGGAAATTGACAGATTGTGTCAGTCCCAATGAGTCGCAGAAGTCCTTTGCTGAGGTGCCATTGCTGGTTAGAGATGTACCCACACCCAGTCAGCTGGCATGATGACAGTTGACGTCGCCACATATGAGGAAGAGAGAGTTTGGATGAGTTGATAGAAGTTGGTCCATGTTGTCCGACAGCGAAATGTAAATGGAGTCATCACTGTTTGGAGGACGGTACAGAACACATATGAACAAAAGGTGGGAGCGGAGAGGAAGCCGTAGACAGAGGTACTCCTGGGGGTGGGGTGGAGAGAGGGCAGTGCAGGGAGAGTGAGGAAGAGAGTTTTTGATAAAGATAGCCACCCCACCACCAGGACGAGGCTCAGGTCTATCGTAGCGGAGGAGGGAGTAACCAGGAAGAGATATTAAGGAATTAGAGACATCTTAAAGGAGGAGAGTTTCTGTTAAGCAGATCAAGTCTGGATTGTCAGAAGCAACCTGAATGGAGAGATCAATCAGGTTTGAGCGAAGGCCCCGGATGTTTGAGGTCCATACCGTTAATGAGGAGCGAGGGGGAGCATCGGGTGTAGGACAGGGGAGGGGAGGGGTAGGGTCAGATGAAGGGTGAGAGGGGAATGTAGGATGAGCAGTTGATAGTGTGTCAGAGATTACAGAAGAGTTCCAAGAAAGGGAAGGATGAGGAGGACGAAAGGTTTGATGGTGATGGGATGAGGCACGGTGAGGGGTTGTTTGAGAGGGGGGGGGGGGCAGAGGAAAGTAGAAGGTTGGGGGAGGTGGAGGTATGACATAGAAGGGAGATGAAGTGGGGAGGAGGCAGCTGTGAGAAGGAGGTGGGAGGAGGGAGAATTTGGGAGGGATGGCTGGGGGGGAGATTTGAAGGGGAGGGTTTGGGGGAGAGTTTTGAATGGGAGGGGCAAGGGGGGAGTTTAGGAGGGGAAGGGCAAGGGGGGAGTTTAGGAGGGGAGGGGCAAGGGGGGAGTTTAGGAGGGGAGGGGCAAGGGGGGAGATTTGGAGGGGAGGGGCAAGGGGGGACATTTGGAGTGGAGGGGCAAGGGGGGGGTTAGGAGGGGAGGGGCAAAGGGGGAGTTTAGGAGGGGAGGGGCAAGGGGGGAGTTTAGGAGGGGAGGGGCAAGTGGGGAGATTCGGAGGGGAGGGGCAAGGGGGAAGTTTAGAAAGTGGATGATTAATGAAAGATGAACATATATAACAAATTGGGTTTGTTGTGATTTTCACGTTAGCGATTCGTTTAAGAACAATGGAGGAGGGATGGAATGAATCAGAATTTAGAGCATGGAGTGATTTGGAATCATAAGAGATTGAATATTTTTTTGAAATGGAATGAGTTGAAGAGGAAATTGAAAGGAGCCTTTTAAATAAGAAGAAAAACAGCGTGTTGTAATAAACCACTGAACAAAACACTGAAGGGGAAAGTTTAAACATATTTAAACAGAACTGTGAAGAACAATCAAGTTCTTATTTAGAACAATGAAGAACAAGAACAAAACAATAACTGTGAAGAATTCACAAAAATACCAATGGGGAGAGGAAGCCTAGAGTGATGACCATGAGTCACTTGAACAGGGAAAAAGGTGGAAGGCAAGGGGAAAATGGGGGTGGGGCGAGACAGCGCACGTGGGCAGAGGCAAAAGCCCACGAGGAGAAAGGGAAATAAAAGTTTTTCTTTGTTTGTTTTTTTGTTTGTTTTTTGGGGGGGGGGGGGTGTGGGGTTTACAACGTTAGACAAATAGTAGATGTTCAGTGAAAGTTTGGGGGAGAAGGGAAAATCAAAAAACCTAGCAAAAAGCGAGGGAAGAAACAAACTTCGACGGGGGAAGCCTGAGGCAGCAAGGCCTCACTCCCCGCGCGGCAAACAAACGATTAATTTATTAAAGATAAACACCGAGAAACATCCAAGGGACTCACTATAAGTTCACACGCCGAAAGATAAAATACAGTTACGACAAAATACAATTGTGAACAGACTTAACTTTGAAAACGTGCTGACCGTGCGGAGCTACGAATAATTCGTGACGTCGTCTCGAGATCTCGCGAGATTTCAACACTCTTATTCTCTCTCTCTGCGCAAGTCCTCAAACAACGCGCGTATCCCCAACAAGTCCTTTGCAACGCTCTCCACTTGCAAGTCCTAATCCTTTCGCCACCACCGTTCAAGTCCTGCTGATAAGTCCTTCTCCCGACAAGTCCTCTGATAAGACCTGACGAGGGCTTTGCCCAGCGCGTTATATAGGCACGCCCCACGAACCTTCTCGAACTCACCAGACGCGCCTTACCACGCCCTCTCACGCCATGCCGCTAGAGCTCTGATTGGATGGTGGCTCTTACCGTCATCACCTCCGCCGCTCCCGATCTCAACGCCGCTCACCCCGACCCCGTGCTCCTCCTTCTCAGGCCTACCTCGTGTTACTCGACTAGTGGTCAGCCGAATGGGGCGCGGGATCAATTACGCCCATAGAGGTAGAATTGCACCCATCCCATATTCGCCCATCGAGGTAGAATTGGAGGTGGGACGCAAAATGAATGGAGGACCTATTCTCATGTCTTTACACAACGCAGGCACTAAGAGGGGAAATGGCCTATTCTTACACATACTAAGACATAACTATACTACAAATGGGCCTTTATGTTGCTCGTGTGACTAACTATGGGGGGCAAACCTTTAACCATTAATGCCTTCAATGTGCCAATCTCAAAACCGCAGCAATATACATACATACACACACACATACATACACCGACACACATGCATACACATATACACATACACACACATGTATACACACATATACACATAAAGACACACACATACACTGATGCGCGCGCGCACACACACACACACACACACACACACACACACATGCACATATATACACATATATACATCCACACACACACACACGTACACACATGTACATGTGTCTTTTGGGCGGTGTATAAGACCATCACTTAACACTTGTCTCTCCCGGGTAGACCAATATCACTCTTTTCGTTAAAGAATACAAAATGACGTTTTAAAAATCAAAGATTTCAAATAATCTTCTTTAAAGTGTACGTGAAACGTGAACCTTTACTTCCGGATAATGCAGTTGAATGAAATGCGAACGAAGAAATATATGTCGGCATCATTGTTGACGTTTTTGTGACGACTGTCATCAAACGGAAAAGTAATACATCTTAACGGAAAAGAAAAAGCAAATTTTTCATATATGTCGACATTTTGAGCTATTTGGGCGGTGTATGATACATAGTCCTGCGTCGAATCCGGTTGTCATTAAAGATTTAAAAGAAACCTATTTAAAGTGTATGTACACATAACTAATAAATAAAAAAACGAAGAAATATCTCTCGGTAATTTCCTGAAACATATTTTACTTCCGGATAATAATGTTGAATGAAATAGGAACGAAGAAATATATTATGTCGGCATCATTGTTGACGTTTTTGTGCCGACTGTCATCAAAAGTAAAAGTAATATATCTTAACCGAAAAGAAAAAGCGAATTTTTAATACATGTTGACATTTTCACTGTCTGTTATTTTAGGCGGTGTATTTTCGTGTATCATCGTGGCACGGTTTTAAAAAATATATCCCTGCATTTTCCCGTGTGTGCGTGAATGTTCTCAATTATTTCTGACACCGAGTCTAAAACCATCGATAAAAATGAAATCAGATGAGGAATTCGAGATAAAATCGTGAGGGTGACTCAATGAATGGGTTTTATTTTACAGGCCTTTGAGAATTCATTTCGTTCTATAAACTGCAACTTTCATGGGATTTTCTTCCTGTTTTTTTTCAACTGAATCTAAAACGATGTTAGCGACTGTTAAAAATGAAATGATATATCGAATTTGAGTTTAAATAAACCTGTGAGAGAGAGAAAGACAGCACGGGCCTAACTTAACAGGCCTCAAAGCTATTCGAGTTAATAAAATGGTGGATATTTGTTTATGTGAAGCCTCTCCCAGAATGGGTGGAGCTACTGTCAAAACGGAGTGAGCCACAACCCCGGACAGACAGACAGACAGACAGAATCACCGTAGCCTATTATAATATAGATACACGATCACCAGAAGTATGCAGACACCCCTTCTAATTAGTGGATTTGGCTATTTCACATTTCAGCCACACTCATTGCTGACAGGTACAATGCATTCAGAAAGTATTCAGACCCCTTCACTTTTTCACATTTTGTTATGTTGCAGCCTTATGCTGAAATCGTTTATATTCATTTTTTCCCTCATCAATCTACACTCAATACCCCATAATGACAAAAGGAAAACAGGATTTTAGAAAACTATGCAAATTTATTAAAAAGAAAAAACTGAAATATCACATTGACATAAGTATTCAGACCCTTTGCTATGACACTTGAAATTTAGCTCAGGTGCCTCCCATTTCTCTTGATTATCTTTGAGATGTTTCTACACCTTGATTGGAGTCCACCTGTGGTAAATTCAATTGATTGGACATGATTTGGAAAGGCACACACCTGTCTATATAAGGTGTCACAGCTGACAATGCATATCAGAGCAAAAACCAAGCCATGAGGTCGAAGGAACTGCCTGTAGAGCTCAGAGACAGGATTGTGTCGAGGCACAGATCTGGGGAAGCCTACAAAAAAATTTCTGCTGCATTGAAGGTTCCCAAGAGCACAGTGGCCTCCATAATTCTTAAATGGAAGAAGTTTGGAACAACCAGGACTCCTCCTAGAGCTGGCCGCCCGGCCAAACTGAGCAATCGGGCGAGAAGGGCCTTGGTAAGAGAGGTGACCAAGAACCCGATGGTCACTCTGGCTGAGCTCCAGAGATCCTGTTTGGAGATGGGAGAAACTTCCAGAAGGACAACCATCACTGCAACACTCCACCGATCTGGGCTTTATGGCAGAGTGGCCAGATGGAAGCCAAACAGTTCAATCTTGGTTTCATCAGACCACAGAATCTTGTTTCTCACAGTCTGAGAGTCCTTTAGGTGCTTTTTTTCAAACTCCAAGCGGGCTTTCATGTGTCTTTCACTGAGGAGAGGCTTCCGTTGACTTATAGTGCTAGTTTGAATCCAATTGAGCATTTATCCAGACCAGATCTGAATCCAATTGAGCATTTATGGGATATTCTGGAATGACGTCGAAGACAGCGTTCTCCACCTTGATTAAACAGGAGTGAGTTGATTGACTTTCTCGTGGAAGAAAGGTGCCGCATCCCTCCTGCAGAACTCCAGACACTGGCGGCCTTTTTACCACGGTGCATACAGAACGTACTGGCCACATGTGGAGGCCCAACGCCCTATTGACTTTACATTGGTGTTTCTATTGTTTTGTCCAGTACATGTATGTTGTATAAATGTATGTTATATGTTTCATCTACTTCTCCGAGATGATTTGAAGTAGGACGCTGAAACTTTCAGCAATCAATGAGAGCACCCTGAGTTGTGCATGTGCATGTTTCATTTTGTTCCATCAAGTTTCGAAGGTTTTTTTCGGCCATCTTGGAATTGCCCTTCTTTGGGAGGGGTGGGGGGCTGGGGGAGTTGCAATTGTAATATCCAAGCTATACAACCACAGTGTATTATACGAGGGGCAGTCAATAAGTAACCTTAAAAATATATTTTTCACAACTTGTTTATTGCATGTGTTACGTGGTCCTCCCGGTAACTACCTGGTCTTGGTGACCCCCCGGACCGTGGGAGGACCCCGCCAGAAAGATCTCTGATTTATACGCTTTCGTAGCGCAATCAATATGAAAGACACAATAATTCAAGTCAATAAGAAACCCCACATCAAGGATCCGGATTACTCAATAATATATTCCCCAATCAATCAACAACCATCAACAATCAATCACCAATATTACTAAGATGGCCATCTCATATATTTCCCCCCTTTCCCCACTCACGACCCCTCAATGGTCACTGTCCCTCACAATGTCTCCGGGCCCCTCCAGACCAAGGTGAAGGTCGACTTCTCCGCACACGGGCGGTTGAACGAACCCCTGGCTGACGTGCTCCAAACGTGCACGTCGCGTACCGGGAACAGCTGCTGCAGCACACACCTCCTTGCAAATCAAAGCGGGCAAAGCAAGGCGCGGCTCGCAAAGCGCGCGAGGCCCAAGGTGCGACCCGTACGCGTCCTTGTAGACGTTGAGGCGAACAGTGCCGGGCGCTTGGTTCCGTGCACGAACCCACGGCAACTTGACGCGTAACCGGTAATTACCCCGCGCAGGTAACTCCTCTTGCCAGACGGGCTTTCAAATGCAGCGTTCCCCACGCTGCTCAATATCGACACCGCTCGCGTTGGAGCTGGGCGAGGAAGAAGAAGATCGCCGCTTCTCCCGGACCTCGTGTCTTTTTTCTTCTTCCGGTTCACTATCCCGTTTCCGGTCTCCTGTTATCCGGAGCCTCTCTAACCCTTTAACCACAACAACCTTTAATAGAATAAACATTAATAAGCAATGACATGAATAGTAACTCCTCTAAATCCGGGATCCGTAACACTCCCCCCCTTCAAGAAAGAAAGTTTGAACCCCGCGAAAACTTTCTGTGCTGGCCAACTTTGATAAACCAACCCGATACCCCAAATCATCAGTCCCCCCCGGGCACAATTATCGCATCTCAAAAATAAAGCAACAAACTTTCACCAAAACCCCCCAGAGATTCCAAGGTAATTCCCTCTAGACCAAGCGTCAACCACTTCTAGTTGCTCTTGGATGGAGGCCCAGCTGAGTACTCACTACATGGACGCCTTAAGGAATGTGGGGTTCACGGTTAGTCCGGGGAGGAAAGGTCATTACATGGACGCCTTTAAGAACGTGGAGTTCACGGTTAGTCAGTGTAGGAACGTTCCCTACCGGGACGCCTTTTAAGAACGTGGCGTTCACCGTTAGCCCGTGTAGGAGCCCAAGCTCGGCGGCTCCGCCGTATATAGAGTGCTTCCACTTCTCCGGACTCCTAACAGTTACGGTGGGACCCCTTGTCCCAGCAGTCCCCTGACTGGCGGTCTCCTTCTCGGCCAGTCCTCTGCCAATCATTCTTTCGGGAGATGCCGTAACTCTGGGAGCCTCCATAGTAATATCGGCTGCTGCCAACACCAAAACTACCGCCAAGTGGTCCTCTTCTGTAGACCTCTCGACGCCTACAAAATGCCTTCCCTACTGTTATGGTCCGACCCTCCAAATCCTTACCATTCCAATTCTTCTCTGCCTCCCTGGCGTCTTTTGTGCTTGCAAACGTGACAAAGCCGAACCCTCTTGACCGTTGCGTTTCCCTGTCTTTTACCACCCGCACTTCCACCAGCGGCCCATATCTGTTGAAGACAGAGGTCAGAACTTCTTCCTCTGTGTTGAAGTTCAGTCCCCCTACAAATAACTTGGCACTTTTGTCGCCATCCCGAGCTGGGGTGGTGTTATTTCCCCTGCGGGGCTCTTTACCCACCCTCGGGTTACCATAAATTTGCCCCCCGGCCAAATCATTCCCGATAATCACAGATACCCCCTCTACAGGAAGCGTGGCTTGTAAACCGACGGTGACCGGTCCTGACACCAAATCGGATTCCAAATGGATGACATGAAGTGGGGCACTAACACAGCCACCGATCCCTTGTAACCGAACACTATCACCAGTTGCGGTACTCTTTGACAATGGCAAAATGCCTTCAAGCATTAAGGATTGATGGGCTCCTGTGTCCCTCAATACCCTAACAGGTCTTGGGTTAGTCAAGTCTCCCTCGAGTGAGACAAACCCCTCATAAATAAATGGTTGGTAACTCTTCTGTGGGCGATTTATTACGCTAGCCATCGCATTCGGAGTTGTAATAGTCGGACTCCGCTCTGGGTTGTCCCTTTTCATGAGGTAACAACTGGACATCAAGTGTCCAGGTTTTTTGCAAAAGGCGCAAGTAGGCCCAGAGGAAAAACTCGTGGTCTGCCTCGGGCCCCCCGGGAAATAAGTTTGTCTTGGGCCCGTAGCCCTCTGATTTCGAACAGTTGGGGTATCCGCGTTGTCCCCATTATCCTCTCGAGGCCACCGCCATGTATTGTCGTTCTCCGCACCGGGTGTTCCATAACTCCCCTGCTGAAGTCTAGGCGAGGAGCTAGGTGTGTGGACCCCTATCCGGTGTGTTAAGGCATAATCATCTGCCATGGTGGCTGCGTCCCACAACTTTGGTACTTTCTTTTCCTGCAGGTACACTTTGATGTCCTCGTGGACACACTGTTGAAATTCCTCCACCAGCATCAGGTCACGCAATGCTTCGAAGTCGTTCCCGACTCCTTTCGACTCACACCACCGATCAAACATGTTTTCTTTCACTCTGGCAAACTCCACATGGGTCTCACTCTCCCTCTTCCTGGCATTCCTGAATTTTTGCCGGTAAGCTTCAGGAACCAACTCATAGGCTTTGAGGATGTGCTTCTTCAATACCTCATAATCTGCACATTGGTCCATTGGCAGCGCCGAATAAATCTCTTGAGCTTTACCCACCAGCACACTTTGCACTAGTATGGTCCAGGCCTCCTCCGGCCAGTTTAACTGTCGAGCCACTTTCTCAAAGTGTGGAAAAAATTGAGTGACCTCTTTTCACTGAAGGGTGGAACCAGCCTCACATGTCTGCCCACCTCCCAGGTGTTCTGGCTAGGTGTCGATCCCGTCAGCAAGGGTGGTACCTCTCCCCGTTCTCTCATTAAATCCAGCTCCTTGAATTTAATTTCTTGCTGAAGCGCCAGATCACGTTCCTTCAACTCCCTTTCGGCTTTTCTCTCCTCTGCTTCGAGTTCCCTGGCAGCTCTCCTCTCCTCTGCTTTTCTCCCTTCTAACCTTTCCTGGAGTTCTCTTTCCACTCTCCTTTCCTCTGCTTGTTTCTCTTCTCTCCTCTCTTCTGCTTTCCTTTCCTCTTCTTTGATCCGTTCCTGGCTCCGTAATTGCAACTCCAGTTTCCGGAGCTCAACATCTTCTGGTTCTTCGGGTAGCCACTGCCAGGCTAACTCGTCCCATGTTCCTAATCCCACCATAGATTGTATCACCGTGGTCTGCAACTCTGCCTTCCTCAAATTAGTTCGGACCTCCAAGTTTAAATGTTTGGCCAATTTCAAGAGGTCCGATTTTAGTAATGCTCGGAACTCTGCCTCACTAGGGGTTACCGCAAAGTTCTGTGCCACAAACGCCATGGTGACTTCTGGTAACACCTGTTAACCTTCACCCCAGAAATTTCCAACAAAGAAAAGCAACGGTATTACTATTATTGCTATTGTTTTTTTTTTTTTGTTGTTGTTGTTGTTTTGTCGCAGAGCAAAACAATTTTGGGAACGTTGGAAAAGTTCCCACTCTTGGGAATTCTTTCCCGGACTAAAATTTAGAAAATTTTATAGATCCCGGACGTAGACCCAATTGCGAATCCGCAAATCGTAATTTGGACAAGCCCCCAATTCTGTTACGTGGTCCTCCCGGTAACTACCTGGTCTTGGTGACCCCCCGGACCGTGGGAGGACCCCGCCAGAAAGATCTCTGATTTATACGCTTTCGTAGCACAATCAATATGAAAGACACAATAATTCAAGTCAATAAGAAACCCCACACCAAGGATCCGGATTACTCAATAATATATTCCCCAATCAATCAACAACCATCAACAATCAATCACCAATATTACTAAGATGGCCATCTCATATATTTCCCCCCTTTCCCCACTCACGACCCCTCAATGGTCACTGTCCCTCACAATGTCTCTGGGCCCCTCCAGACCAAGGTGAAGGTCGACTTCTCCGCACACGGGCGGTTGAACGAACCCCTGGCTGACGTGCTCCAAACGTGCACGTCGCGTACCGGGAACAGCTGCTGCACCGCACACCTCCTTGCAAAGCAAAGCGGGCAAAGCAAGGCGCGGCTCGCAAAGCGTGCGAGGCCCAAGGTGCGACCCGTACGCGTCCTTGTAGACGTTGAGGCGAACAGTGCCGGGCGCTTGGTTCCATGCACGAACCCACGGCAACTTGACGAGTAACCGGTAATTACCCCGCGCCGGTAACTCCTCTCGCCAGATGGGCTTTCAAACGCAGCGTTCCCCACGCTGCTCAATATCGACACCGCTCGCGTCGGAGCTGGGCGAGGAAGAAGAAGATCGCCGCTTCTCCCGGACCTCGTGTCTTTTTTCTTCTTCCGGTTCACTATCCCGTTTCCGGTCTCCTGTTATCCGGAGCCTCTCTAACCCTTTAACCACAACAACCTTTAATAGAATAAACATTAATAAGCAATGACATGAATAGTAACTCCTCTAAATCCGGGATCCGTAACACATGTACGTGTGCAACAACTGTTATTTTTCAACATAATCTCCATTGCGTTCAATGCATTTTTTCCAGCACTTTACTAAGGCCTGGATTCCTCTCGGAAAAAAATATTTTGGATGATTGTGTTGCCATTAGTGCACCACCTCTTGGACCTCTTCGTCAGATCGGAAAGTGTTTCCATCAAGCGCCTCTTTAAGTGGCCCGAAGATGTGGTAGTCCGAAGGGGCGCGGTCTGGGAAGTAGGGTGAATGAGGAAGACACTCAAAATGCAGTTCCTCGATTGTTGCAGCTGTAGCGCGGGCAGTATGGGGCCTAGCATTGTCATGATGCAGAAAAACACCGGTCGTGAGTAGTCCACGACGTTTTGATCTGATTGCTGGTTTCAGATGATTTTTTTTACGGAGGTCACAGTATGATGCACTGGTGACTGTGGTCCCTCTGGGCATGTAATGCTCTACAAGTGGGCCACGGCTATCCCAGAAGAGCATCAGCATCACTTTTCTAGCAGACGGCTGTGTGCAGATTTTTTTGGGCTTCGGTGAAGTTGAATGGCGCCACTCTTTGCTTGCCCTCTTCATTTCTGGCTGAAAGTAGTGGACCCAGCTTTCATTCCCAGTCACTACGCGCTGTAAGAAAGCGTCGCCTTCTGTTTCGTAACGTCGCAGAAGTTCTTCACATGCATCCACTCGCCGTTCTTTCAGTTCGGGTGCGAGTCTAGGCACCCAGCTTGCAGACACTTTGGGGAACCCCAGCACGTTGTGAATGATATGGTGTGCTTAACCATGGCTAATGCACAATTCGGAGACCACTTCATCTAGCGTAATGCGACGGTTCTCCCTTTGCAAGCGCTCAACTCCTGCAACCATTTCTGGTGTGTCGGCTGTGTGAGGCAGGCCTGAGCGAGCAGCGTCTGCCACACTGGACACTCCACTTTTAAACTTCCTGTCCCAGTTGTACACCTGCTGCAGCGATAAACATGCATGACCGTATTGCATCTTCATTCTGCGATGGATTTCACTGGAATTCACACCCTCACTTCTCAAGAAACAGATGACAGAACGTTGCACCTCCCTGATGCATGCTTATAAGGGAGCCGCCATCTTGGAACTGCTCTACTGACGTCATACACTCAATGTTGCCAGATCTAAAATGGGCAAAACATGACTCTTACCCATACATATAACGTATGTCATCTACAACTTCACACATTATATTCTCAAATTTATATCGCCATTTTAAGGTTACTTATTGACTGGCCCTCATATATGCACATAAGCAGT
Organism: Myxine glutinosa; assembly: GCF_964187855.1. Lineage (NCBI taxonomy): Eukaryota > Metazoa > Chordata > Myxini > Myxiniformes > Myxinidae > Myxine > Myxine glutinosa. Next base: position 56,129,971 of record NC_136261.1, read on the forward strand.
GCACATGTTTTTGCTTAGTATACATAAACCGTGTTATTTTTGGAAGGGATTGAGGCAGCGGTCTGCCGATACACCTCCAAAATAAAGGGATGCGTCAGAAGAACGTTTTGCGCGCTTAGAACACGATCATACAAAGGTGGGCACTCTGTTATGGTATTAATAATCGTAAAGATAATAACATGACCTTTGTTTTGAGGAACGGAATAAAGTTGCAGTATTACGGAATATATATAAATATATATATACACACACCCTACATGGCCAAAAATATGCGGACGCCCCTTCTAATTAGTGGCTTCGGCTGTTTCAGCCACACCCATTGCTGACAGGTATATATAATCAAGCACACAGCCATGCAATCTCCTTAGACAAACATTGGCAGGAGAATGGGCCATACTGAAGAGCTCAGTGACTTTCAATGTGGCACCGTCATAGGATACCACCTTTTCAACAAGTCAGTTCGTCAAATTTCTGCCCTGCTGGAGCTGCCCGGTGAACTGTAAGTATTGTTATTGTGAAGTGGAATTGTCTAGGAGCAACAACAGCTCAGCCACAAAGTGGTAGGCAACACAAGCTCACAGAACGGGACCGCCGAGTGCTGAACCATGTAGCGCGTAAAAATCATCTGTCCTCGGTTGCAACACTCACTACCAAACTGCCTCTGGATGAAATGTCAGCACAACAACTGTTCGTCGGGAGCTTCCTGGAATGGGTTTCCATGGCAAGCAGCCGCCCACAAGCCTAAGATCACCATGCGCAATGCCAAGCGTCAGCTGGAGTGGTGTAAAGCTCGCCAGCATTGGGCATACATAAATGGTTTGTTGAGATCGGTGTGGAAGAACTTGACTGGCATGCACAGAGACCTGACGTCAACCCCATCGAACACCTTTGGGATGAATTGGAATGCCGACTGCGAGCCAGGCCTAATCGCATAACATCAGTGCCCGACCTCACTAATGCTCTCGTCATGAAACATATAACATGCATTCATACAACATACACGTAGTGGACAAAACAATGGAAACACCAATGTAAAGTCAATTAATACGGCGTTGGGCCTCCACGTGTGGCCAGTACGTTCTGCAGGTGCCGTGGTATAAAGGCCGCCAGTGTCTTGAATTCTGCAGGAGGGACCATTCTTCCACAAACAGAGAGGAAGCTGAAACTTTCAGGAATTAATGAGCACACTTTGAAGTTGTGCCTGTTCAAGTTGTGCCTGTTCAAGTTTTGTTTGATTCCACCAAGTTTTAAAAAGGCATTTTCTTCCTCTGCAGGGGCCAGGCATTTCTATTGGAATTATCTGAGCTATACAACCATGATGTACTATATATGCAGATAAGCAGCACAACTTTTTTTGCTTCATATACATAACCCGGGTTATTATTTTTGGGAGTGCTCAAGGCAGTGATCTGTTGCATATACACCATCCAAATAAAGGGATGTGTCGGAAGAACGTGCTGAACACTTGAACCAAGATCGCCCCTTGCACGGGTACTTGGCTAGTCAATATGTTTAATGCGATCCTTGAAAACTGGCTGCTGTTACTTTTCTGAGATAAGTAAATGTGAAGACATCACTTCTTATGGTTCAGACAAACATCAGATACAATGCATTGCTTATGTAAACTACATAAGCTTACTACTGAGTGGGTCGATTCACAGGTTAAATAAGTCCTTCAATCAAGGGCCACGTGTTGTTGCTTTTTCTCACTCTCCCTATTACGGTTTTTGATGCGAGACTATCGTGACTCTCCTGATTGTGAATTGCAGGAAACTATCATGGCTTCTCCTAGCTCTCACTTGGAGAACTCCATCACAGTTTACCTTGCAATTGGCATAAGATCTCAACACCCAGTCGGCAAAGTCAGATCAGACTATTCTGGCTTTTGATATTCAGCATTATTTCAAGAAATAAGCACAAAATAAAAACAACTGATTAAAAAATAAATAAAAAACTCCATTTATTGCTCTTCCAACCATCGGCACTGCACAATGTTAAATCGATGAAAGACAAGCATATTCACAAGGTTTCTCAACAAAATTGGCATCACCATAACAGATGATGAATTTATTAGTAAAAATGATATAATTAATATTAATGGAACCACCTCTGGTATTACCCAACGATGTCCAAAGTGTGCTGGGCCTGAGAACATCAAGGCTCAAACCAGATCCTCCATGGCCGATGCCATGTTTGATTAACCAGCTGACCGGAATACTTCCTCAGCTTGTCACGGCTCACATGTCCTTGCAAATGCTGAAGAAATCAACAAGAGAACACAACCACACAAGTTGTGGGAAATGTAAATGAACGAACATATTTTCCAGGTGAATCAGTTTAATTGCCATTGGGGGAAATAAAGGGAAAGAGATCAGGTTAAGCATTCAATACAGGGATGTACAAGGAGCAAAGTCAAAATCAGTTGGAAGCAAGGTCAAAATCAGAAAGGAGGTCACAGTCATTACTGAAGCGCTTTAATCAATGTTTTGACTTTACTTTTCAATCAATGCTTGAAAGTGAAATCAAAGTGCAGCATTTATAGGGATTTGGTCCAGCACGGTATGCAGGATAAATGCAGCAGACAGGTCAAGACTAAAGGCTGGACTTAACCACACATTTGAATATATTGGTGGGACCGACTACCCCCATTGTCTATACTCTATAGCCAGTGATTCGAGAACTCTGCAATATTTCGAGAATATGCACTTATAAAATGGAACAAGTCAGGAGACGACGATGGTTCACGAGCGAGCGGTATTCAATGACAAAGGACGGACTGTAACCGAAACAGGCCCGGACAGGCCGGGCCCGGAAATGTCAAAACGAAGGTTACTGACCTTGAAATGAGATAGAAAATAATGTATAATCAGTTATGAGGTTAGTGAGCTACACAATACCGAAAATTCGGTGAAAAATGAAATGAAACAAAAAAAAATGAAAAAAATGAAAAATAGAGCTCCGTCGGGCGAGACACATGACATTGGCCTAACCAAATATCGAAACCCCTGTCAGATTCCACCAAACCCCTCGGAGAAGATGTAGCTTGAACTCGATTACCCCCTAAAAAGACATCTTTTTCGGGCGTGGCTCCGCCCACAATGGGCGCAATACGCCCACTCTAGGCAGGACACAACTAGATCGTGATATCAACCTCCCACCCAAGATTCATCAAGATTGGATGATATCATCGGGTAGTTATGCTGCGGACAGACAGACACACACACACAGACAGACGCACACACATGACGAATATAGTGGTCACTTGAAAACTCGTGAACCAACAAGTATTGTATTGTCTCACTTATTCAGCTCCTGCCTTTGCCAGCACTCTATCAACTTGAGCCAATTTTCAAGTCTCTAAGTTCCAACTTCTCATCCACTTTCCATCATTTAACTCAACATGCTACATCTGCTGGAGTTCCAGAGTCTGTGGCCAGCTCGAGGGCCTGTCAGGAGAGTAGCCGTTCAATGGAACCAGCTGTTCCAGATACGGCTGCTCCAAATTGGCATCCATCGTAATGGCTTTGGTCATCGCAACAGTTTCTCCAGGGAAATAAAAGCCGAGAGTAAAAGCAATGACGATGAAATAACTACAAATGATCATTTTACTTCAGCAGCTTACTATTTGAGACTTGAGGGTCCAATGTGCTGACAGCTTAAAGCAGTTTCAGATGAGGAAGCATATTCATGAGACATGATTGGATAGGTACCGAGAACCCAGAGTAAATACTGTTCAGGTCATATGAAGAATTTCTGAGGCCAGAGTACAATTGAAAAGGCCCCGCCACGTTTTGTTTACGCTACATCAAGTTCAAGCACAGGAGACAGAATGCCTAATGCCCCTCCCCCAAATCCACAAAGACAGCACGCTCCAACATGGCGGATCTGATGATACTGTCCTCAAATCTGATTTGGTCTCACAGGAAACGCAAAGGAGCATTGTGCGGGGGTCAGAGGGAGTCTTTAAAAGACAACGATTGGTAGCTACGGCTCCGCAATCCTGACCAAATTCAAGAAGTTAACCTTACGTGAAGAATTTGTTGGTTTGCACACTTCACTTGTATGCTGTGATGAAGCAATCATTAACTCTTTCGTTATACGTCGTGTCTGCACCCCCAATGCATGCACATAAAAGGTTAACTAACTGGCAGTGCACTCATTCATAAAAGACATTAAGACATTCTGTAAAATTACTTATTTATTTATTTCAGTTGCAAAACGAAACCATGATGTGATGACATCCAACTTGTCAATGACAGAAGGTTTTTTTTTGATGGCCAGGATAATGCTCTTTCCTTTTTGCAGTAATCTAATTTCGTGCCAAACTGTACACCCATCTTAACAGACCGGCAGCAGCTCCTTCCCTCTGCTCCGACTTGGAAAGAATCAGATGCGGGTCTGTCGAATGGAATATGTGCCATTCAATCCGGGCAAATTTCATGCTCTCTCACCCCATCTCTCCAGAAGAATTCACAATCAATAATTGAAAGAGGTTGTCTCGTCAACCTCTTTCGGGCCTCAGGTTCAGGCGTGACCTCTCCTGGAGAGACCACGTATCCAAGCTGACCTCCTTGGCCAGCCAGAGAATGGGCTTCCTCCATTGTTCAAGTCCTTCCTTGGTAAATTGAACTTCTCACGCCATCGTCTTTGTTTACAGTTCAATGGAATACTGCTCTGCCATATCAGATGGAGACACCAATTTTCACCTCTCTCCCGGGAACTGTGGAATCCTAAGCTCTCAACATAATTGGCATCTCCCACAAAGAAGTTGAAACACCAGGCCTGCTGATCTACCATAATGGGTAGATGGTTGGTCTACGTTTTCTAAGGACTCTATTCCAATTCTTGCTCCTTCTGCTCTTTCAACCCTTTGACTTTTCCCCAGTTCCTGAAGGGTTCAGGTTACTATGTTTATTACTTTATTTTCCTTCACAATTCATCAATTCCCTTCCTTGTTACATCCAACTTAAGCCTGGTGTTGGCTTAGCGGTAAGGGTACCGGCTTGGGATCCTCGGATCCTGGGTTTGAATCCGGGTCGATCACTGAATTAACGCCAGGGGGGTTGACTCTGCCTGTCATGCTTCCGAGGTCGGCAAATTGAGTACCAGTTCACTGCAAATTCCCTGTGTGGTGCAAGAGGCGACTAACAGGGTTGGCGGCAGGAAGGGCATCCGGCCATAAAACATCGCTCCAAAAAGGGGACCACGGTGCCCGAAAAAGGCCAACCCCCACTCTGCGGGGGAAAATGGCCTCCAAAGGTGGTTCTTGTTACATCCAACAGTTTTCCCCCCATCTTTATTTTGCTTTTCTTCCTTCTGTCAAAGCACTTTCCTGCTATTCCATGAGGCGATCAAAACTGGACGTCATGGAAAGGACAATCATCATGAAGGTTTCAAGGACAAATCAAAAATACGGTATCAAACACGTATCTGGCTGTGCAACCTCAAGTAATCTTTACCTCTCACCATTTGCTGACATCGACAAGGATGTTCTACCCCCCTCGCAAATCAGCAATGTTATCTATGAGTTTAAGTACCAATGCGAAGCTTGGTTAGTGGGCCATACGTGGGCCAATCCAAAGGTTGGCTGATCGTATTAACCAGGATGTCCCCCTGGCGATTTGAGGAATAACTTGGGAGTTAGGACACAACCAGTGTGAGCATGGAGGAACGTTCAAGGACCGTTGGCCATTTCATCTTGTTATTCTGCCATTGCACAGCACTGGGCTGCCAACCCTGTCTGTGCAGACCAGTACAATGTGGATATGTTCAAGATATTGAGCTGAGGTCGGAGTACGTTTCATCTACGTATGTTAGAAGCAACCTTCATCCATTACACGGACCCTATATTGTGTTGTCAAAAGGAATTTGTACATTGTCTTATTCTCTTTCAACATGGAAAGATTAAAAGTGTTACCCAGACCCCTGTCCATGGTATGTCTGAAAATGGTGAGTCTCGGCTCTGGGGGAACCCCGTCCCCCCTCCCTCCAAGGTATTGGTGCAAAAGGTGAGTCATCGCTCTCGACTCCGCTCCAGCCAATGGGAGCCAGAGATAGTGGTGAATGAGTTAACCAATGGGTGTTCCGATTACCAATTACGTCATGCCTGATGAATCAATCAGCGTCAATCTTACATAGACATGCTTATCTATGCACGCTCTTTCACTTCCTTCTTTCTCTTGCGGTGATTTACCTTAAGGAGTACAGCTGAAAAGCTTTGGTTATTATTATTATATTGTGGGAGCTGTGCTCGCACGATAAAATCGGACAAAATGGACGACGCCAGGAATTAGGTTTCTCTGAGCTATTTATTCCCAGCTCACTCAAACGAACTCCAAAGCACTCAATCAGCACATCGAACGGGCGGCAATATATATCAGAAACTCAACACACAAAAGCCACGCCTCTCAGGCGGGGCGTGGTATGCAAATAGATAAGCCACGCCTCTCAACGGGGCGTGGTATGCAAGGCAAGCGTTCGCCCGGTAAAGGCAAGTCTCAACACGCCCGGGCGAGTCCGGACACGTGACCACTCGCCGGTTGCGTCATCGGCCGGTGCAGGGTAATTGTGTCATGCTACCGGTAACCGCTACACGCGCCCCCCCAGAATTAACATGCACCGGGAGAGTCAGTTTGAGGGGGGTCTTGATGACCCGGCCGAAACAACCCCTGACGATTCGTGTGGGGGTGGTAGGTGGCGGGGCGGTGGATGGTCGGGCGGGGGGCCTGGTTGACGGGGGACGGCCCCGACGTGGAGGAAGGGCCAACCGTGGAGGTTGGTCGAGGTCCAAATGGGCCGGCTTGAGGCGGTCCACGGAGATGCGGTCCACCTTGCCGCCGATGTCGATGGTGAACGACTTGTCGTCCCTCTTCAGGACCTGGAAAGGTCCATCGTACGGCGGCCGGAGTGGCCCCCGGTGTGCGTCGTGCCGGATAAAAACGTACTCCGCAGTGCGAAGTGCTGGGGGGACGAGGGGTTGGGGGCAGCCGTGGTGGGACGTGGGCATGGGGGCAAATCTCCTGGCGGCCTCCTGGAGGACCGAGCGTTGGCGAGCCGCGGTCCAGGGGCTGGTGGCGTCAGGGATGAATTTGCCCGGCACGCGCAGTGGCTGGCCGTAGACCAGCTCGGCGGTGGAAGCCTGGAGGTCCTCTTTAGGGGCCATTCGGAGGCCCAATAGGACCCACGGGAGCCTGTCGGCCCAACCGTCGTCCTGGAGGCTGGCCCTGAGAGCGGCCTTCATCGAGCGGTGGAACCGCTCGCACAAGCCATTGGCTTGGGGGTGGTAGGCCGTGGTGCGGTGAAGCTTGACACCCAAGGCCTGGGCGACCGCACCCCAAAGCTCGGAGGTGAATTGCGGGCCTCTATCGGAGGAGATGTCCGAGGGGGCACCGAAACGGGCAATCCAGGTGCCAATGAAGGCCTGCGCCACGTCGGCGGATGTTGTTGATGCCAGCGGGACGGCCTTCGGCCACCTGGTGGTCCTGTCCACCATTGTGAGGAGGTGGGTGAAGCCCCGCGAGGAGGGAAGGGGTCCCACCAGGTCCACATTGACGTGGTTGAAGCGCCGTGCGGGCACGTCAAATGGTGCCAACGGGGCCTGGGTGTGCCGGTGGACCTTCGCGCGCTGGCAGGCGACACAGGTATTGGCCCAGTCGCGGACGTCTTTACGGAGCCCGTGCCAGACGAATTTTGCTGCCACGAGCTTCTGTGATGCTTTCCGGCCCGGGTGGGAAAGGCCGTGGAGGGCGTCAAAAATGTGCCGCCGCCATCCGGTGGGCACGATGGGGCGAGGTTGGCCCAGGGAGACGTCGCACAGGAGAACTGTGCCTGTGTCCTCGAAGGGGACGTCGGCCAACCGCAGGCCTGTGTCCACTGTCCGGAGGGCTTGCACCGTGGGGTCGGCGGTCTGGTCGGCCGCCATGCGGGTGAAGTCCACACCCAGGTGGACGGTGTTCACACCGGACCGGGAGAGGCAATCGGCCACAGCGTTGTCCTTGCCCGCGACGTGCCGGATGTCTGTCGTAAATTCGGACATGGCGGAGAGGTGGCGCTGCTGGCGGGCCGACCACAGCTCCGTAACCTTGGCCATGGCGAAGGCCAGGGGATTGTGGTCCACAAACGTCATGAACGGGCGGCCCTCCAAAAGATGGTGGAAGTGGCGAACAGCCAGGTAAAGGCCGAGGAGCTCGCAGTCGAAAGCGCTATACTTGTGCTCGTTAGGGCGAAGCTGCCGGCTGAAGAAGGCCAGCGGTTGCCAAGCTCCGTTCACCCACTGCTCATGCACGTCGCCCACCGCGTAGTCGGAAGCGTCCGTGGTGAGGGCGATGGGTGCGTCGAGCGCCGGGTGCGCCAGCATGGTCGCGTTGGCGAGGGCCAGCTTAGCGCCCGTGAACGCCGCGTCCATCTCTGTGGGCCAGGTGACGACGTGCTTGGCCGGCTGGCCCCGGAGGGCTTCGTACAGGGGGCGCATGAGTTGGGCGGCGCGAGGCACGAACCGGTGGTAGAAATTTACCATCCCCAAAAATTCCTGTAGGGCCTTGATGGAGCGAGGGCGCGGGAAACTTGTGACTGCCTCCACCTTGGTAGGCAGGGGGACGGCCCCGCGCTTCGTGATGCGGTGCCCCAGGAAGTCGATGGCCGTTACGCAAAACTGGCATTTCGCCGGGTTGATGATGAGGCCGTGCTGGCCGAGGCGCTCAAAAAGCGTGCGCAGGTGGACGAGGTGCTCCGCCCGGGAAGTGCTGGCGATGAGAATGTCATCCAGGTAGACGAACAGAAAGGTGAGATCGCGCAGCACACTGTCCATCAGCCGCTGGAAGGCCTGGGCCGCGTTCTTAAGGCCAAACGGCATTCGGAGCAACTCGAAGAGGCCAAGAGGTGTAATTACAGCCGTCTTCGGAACGTCGGCCGGCCGGACAGGTACCTGGTGGTAGCCCCGAATGAGGTCGACCTTGGAGAAGATCACCGGCCCCGCCAAACGGGCGGAAAAGTCCTGTATGTGTGGTATCGGGTACCGGTCGGGGGTGGTGGCGTCGTTGAGGCAGCGGTAATAGCCGCATGGTCGCCATCCGCCACCCAGTTTGGGCACGATGTGCAGGGGCGAGGCCCACGCGCTATTTGAGCACCGCACAATTCCCAATCGCTCCAGCGCGTCGAATTCCGCCTTCGCTACGGCGAGTTTGGCCGGGTCGAGGCGGTGAGCCCTGGCGTAGACCGGTGGACCTGTGGTCGGGATGTGGTGTTCGACGCCGTGCTTGACGGCGACAGCCGAAAACGTCAGCTGTGTGAGGGCGGGAAACTCGGCGAGTAGGCGGGTGAAATCGTCCACGGCCGGGAGCGCGCAGGCTAGCTTGGTCAGAGCGGAGCCGCTCAATGAGCAAGCGAGCGAGCTGAAGGTCTCCGCGTTGATGAGCCGACGCTGTTTGACTTTGACCAAAAGCCCATGCGCGCAAAGAAAATCTGCACCCAGCAAGGCCATGGGCACGTTCACCGTGATGAAGTCCCACCTGAAGCGCTGGCCCCCAAAGCAGAATGCGACGCTGCGCGAACCGAAGGTGTGGATGTAGGAGCCGTTTGCAGCGACCAAAGCGGGGCCGCAAAGCGCGGCCTGTTTGTCCTCCACCGAGGCGGGTATCACGCTCAGTTGAGCGCCGGTGTCACACAAAAAACGCCGCCCGGACTCCGTGTCCGTGATAACCAGAAGGCTGCCTGAATGGCCGACGCTCATGGCAGGCAGCGAGCGCCGGCCTGGTCGTTTCCCGACCCACCGAAAGTGCACGGTGGGCGGCACGTTCTGGCCTTCTGCCCGAACCTGGCGTGGTAATAGCACATGGTCCGCTCTGGTGGAGGCTCCGTCGGTCGCATCGGGTTCGGTCGACGGGGCGTCGTGGTGGCGCAGCCGTCAGTGGCACGTAACCGCTACAATATCGTGTTTGTTTTCTTGTATTTTAAAGTTCTGTAGAACCAAACATGTTTATTTATCGTGATTTGTTGTCAACAACATAAATTTAATTATCATAGCGTTTACACGTGCGCCTGTTCTTAAAAAGACGGCTTTACTCGGGTTCATTATAAAACCTCCATGTTCAGGCCTCAAGTGATTATGTTGCTTATACACTGCCTGGGTTTTCCCTGGAGCGATTGAGTAATAGGTTTTGTGAATATCGTATGTTGAGGTTGTCGTGATTTGTTGTATTAAAAAAAAAAAAAGAAAAAAAAAAAAGTAAAACTGCGAGTAGCGATGCCGGGAACAAAGAAACCCCACTCTGAACAAGTGAGCAATTACATCATTGACTACTGCAGCCCGGACCTGATTATGCAAAGTATGAACTCAATCAATCGAAAAATGAAGATGTGTTTCAAAGCTTTTCATGAAATTCAATATTGCCGCCATTTCACGTGACCAATGACATCATCAAGAGTACAAACAACAAGTCAAGTGGCATACCATAAGTTGTCCAGGTTTCAACTCAATTGATCGGAAAATGAAGTTGTATTTCAAAGGTTTTGCAGGAAATCTAATATGGTTGCCATGTCATGTCAAAAATAAGTTAAAAGAAGGGGAAAGTGATCCAAGTGCATTTTGCAATGCCAAGATTGGTAATTCATAAGAAACCATTAGGCCAACATTCCCCAATTTGCCATGTCGGAAATATTTAAAGACATTTCATTCAACATCAGCTAGGCAACGCCAGGTACATCAGCTAGTTTACATATTTATTTAAATTGTGACACAATTTATTTTTAGCAGAGAATGGGTGCACCATAGCATACATATACATACATTATATTGTGGCGGGCACAAGAGGCAATAATTCCGCGCACCAGTGGGTGGCGCGAGCGTCCAGGCGGGGAACTAAAATGCATGCCCCGCCTTTCGACCGATCGGCCACGCCCGGGGGCAAGGCATTGCCTCGGGACATATATGCGGGCTCGAAGCTCGAGCCCGCCCAGTGCTGAAGTGCGAGCTCTGAATAAAGACTCTTGTTGTACCAACGCGTTGTGGCCTACCTCTCTGGCAATCGAGTCGTGTGTGCACAGCTCCACACTGGTGACCCCGATTGGTTCAGCCGTTGCTGACCCCCGAACGCGCCATGGCTACCAACGCCGTCGCAATCAAACTCCCGGAGTTTTGGGAAGCGCAAGCCGACGTTTGGTTTGTGCAGGCCGAAGCTCAATTTCAGCTCCGAGGCATCACGGCGGACGAGACCCGGTACTACCACGTGGTCGCCGCCCTCGGGCCCGGCAATGCCGCCCGAGTCGTGTCCATCCTTCGGCGCCCGCCAGGCGACCACAAGTACGAGGCGCTCAAACGTCTCCTCCTCGCCACGTTCGGGCTCACAGAGATCAAACGGGCCGACCGCCTCCTGGACCTTCCCGCCCTCGGCAACACATGACCATCCGTCCGGATGGATTTCATGCTGTCTCTGCTTGGGGACCAGCGCCTGGATTTCTTGTTCCGTGCACTTTTCCTCCGCCAGCTACTGATACAGGTGCGCCTTGCGCTGGCCGGTTCCAACATCACGGAACCCCGCGCCCTGGCCGGAGAGGCCAACAAGTTTTTCGCGGCCTGCGACACGCGGTCGGTTTATGGTGCTGCCATAGTGGCTCCCGGTGCGGAGGCTCCAGCGCCCCCGGCTTCCCTCGTGGCCGCTGCTGCGCCCTGCCCACTACCACCGCCGTCACCACCACTGCCACCGGCACGGCCAACGCGGCCGCCACCGCCGCAAACCTGGTGCTACTACCATGCCAGGTTCGGCCGCAAGGCTAAAACGTGCCACCCGCCGTGTTCTTTTGACGGGTCGGTAAACGACCTGGCCGGCGCTCACTTGCGGCCCTGAGCGTCGACCATTCCAGCAGCCTCCTGTTCATCATGGACACCTTGTCCGGGTGCCGTTTTCTTTGCGACACAGGAGCGCAAGTGTCCTCCCTGCCTCCACGTCCGACAAGCAAACCGCGGGCCGGGGCCCCGCTTTGCTTGCCGCCAATGGTACACCCATCCGCACATTCAGGAAGTGTTGCCTCTCACTGCGGTTCGGAGGGCAGCGCTTCCAATGGTCGTTCGCTACCACCAGCGTGCCAATGGCCCTGCTCGGCGCGGACTTCCTATGCGCGCATGGGCTGTTGGTCGACGTTAAGCGCAGACGTCTCGTCCAGGCCGAAACCTTCAGCTCGCTCGCTTGTTCGCTGAGCGGCTCGTTGAGCAGCTCGCTGAGCGGCTCACTGAGCGGCTTGCCAAGCGGCTTGCTGAAAGGTTCCCTCCCGGCGAGGTTAGTCTGCACGCTTCCGGCAGCGGATGAGTTTACCCGCCCCCTGTTTACCGGCCCTCACGTGGCCCACCTTCTCAGCGGTGGCCGTCAAACATGGGGTGGAGCACCATATCCCCATGGTCGGGCCGCCGGTCTACGCCCGGGCACGCCGACTCGACCCCACGAAGCTCGCCGTGGCGAAAGCGGAGTTCACCACGCTGGAACGGCTGGGGATTGTACGGTGCTCCAACAGCGCTTGGGCTTCTCCTCTGCACATTGTGCTGAAGCCCGGTGGAGGATGGCGGCCGTGCGGTGACTACCGCCGGCTCAATGATGCCACCACCCCCGACCGCTACCCAGTCCCGCATATCCAGGACTTTTCCGCCCGGTTGGCGAACACGACCGTGTTCTCCCAGGTGGACCTCATCCGGGGCTACCACCAGGTCCCTGTCCAACCGGACGATGTCCCAAAGACGGCCGTCATCACCCCTTTCGGCCTCTTTGAGTTCCTGCGAATGCATTTTGGGTTGAAGAATGCGGCCCAGGCGTTCCAACGGCTCATGGACAGCGTCTTGCGCGACTTACCTTTCATCTATGTCTACCTGGACGACATCCTAGTCGCGAGCGCGTCCCGGGAGGAGCACCTGCTCCACCTCCGCACGCTTTTTGAACGCCTGGGCCAGCATGGCCTGATCATCAACCCCGCAAAGTGCCGTTTCGGCGTCGCCGCCATCGACTTCTTGGGGCACCGCATCACCAGGCACGGGGCTATCCCTTTGCCGGCCAGGGTGGAGGCGGTCAGGGATTTCCCGCGCCCCGCGAGATCAAGGGGCTCCAGGAATTCCTAGGCATGGTAAATTTTTACCACCGCTTCGTGCCCCACGTCGCCCAGCTCCTCCGCCCCCTGCACGAGGCCCTCCGGGGCAAGCCGGGCAAAGGTGACATAGCCTGGTCGGAGCCGATGGCCGCGGCGTTTGCGGGCGCAAAGCTGGCCCTGGCCAATGCCACCATGCTGGCGCATCCGGCGCCCGATGCACCGATCGCCCTCACCACCGACGCGTCGGACTACGCAGTGGGTGCGGTGCACGAGCAGTGGGTGAGTGGTGCTTGGCAGCCGCTGGCATTTTTTAGCCGGCAGCTTCGCCCACACGAACGCCGCTATAGCACCTTCGACCGCGAGCTGGTCGGGCTCCACCTGGCGGTCCGACACTTCCGCCATCTGCTCGAGGGCCGCCCGTTCACGGCTTTCGTCGACCACAAGCCCCTTGTGTTGGCGATGGCCAAGGTCGCTGAGCCATGGTCGGCACGGCAGCAGCGTCACCTCTCTGCCGTGTCCGAGTACACAACGGACATCCGTCATGTCACGGGTAAAGACAACCCGGTGGCGGATTGCCTTTCCCGGTCCGTCGCGCACGCGGTCCACCTCGGGATCGACTATGCCCGGATGGCGGAGGACCAGACCGCCGACCCCGGCGTCCAGGCCTTGCGGACCGCCGTTATGGGCCTCCGCGTCACTGAGGTGCCGTTCGATGTCGCGGGCGCGGCCCTCCTGTGCGACGTCTCCCTCGGCCGGCCTCGCCCCATCGTTCCCGCTGGCTGGCAGCACACGGTTTTCGACGCCATCCACGGCCTGTCCCACCTGGGCACGAAGGCCTCCCAGAAGCTCATCGCGGTGAAGTTCGTCTGGCATGGCCTCGGGAAGGACGTCCGTGACTGGGCCAGGACGTGCCTCGCGTGCCAGCGCGCAAAGGTCCACCGCCACACCCAGGCCCCGTTGGCCCCGTTTACGGTGCCCGAGCGTCGGTTCGACCATGTCCACGTCGACTTGGTGGGACCTCTGCCCCCCTCGCGGGAGTTCACCCACCTCCTCACCATGGTGGACCGCACCACACGGTGGCCGCAGGCCGTGCCATTGGCGGCGACGTCTGCGGCTGATGTGGCGCAAGCCTTCATCGCCACTTGGGTTGCCCGGTTCGGTGCCCCCTCGGACATCTCGTCCGACCGTGGCCCCCAGTTCACCTCGGAGCTCTGGGGCGCGGTGGCGCAAGGGCTCGGCGTCCAACTGCACCGCACCACGGCCTACCACCCCCAGGCCAATGGCCTGTGCGAGCGCTTTCATCGCTCGATGAAGGCCGCGCTCCGGGCCAGCCTCCGTGATGGCAGCTGGGCCGACAGGCTCCCCTGGGTCTTGCTGGGCCTCAGGACGGCGCCCAAGGACGACCTGCATGCGTCCTCGGCGGAGCTGGTCTTCGGGCAACCACTGCGGGTACTGGGCGAATTTATCTCCGACTCCACGGCTCCTTGGTCCGTGGCGCAATAGCGCTCCACCCTGCAGGAGACCGCCCGGAGGTTCGCCCCGGTGCCGACGGCACACCACGGTTGCCCGTCCTCCCACGTCGCCCCGGAGCTTCGCACGGCGGAGTATGTCTTCGTCCGGCACAACGCCCACCGGGCACTGCTACGGCCCCCGTACGACGGGCCCTTCCGCGTGCTGGAGACCGGGGACAAATATTTCACGGTCGACATCGGCGGTGCCCCGGATCGTATCTCAGTGGACCGCCTCAAGCCGGCCCACCTCGATCTGGACCACCCCCCGCAAGCAGCTCTGACTCCGCATTGAGGCCGCCCCCCGGCGGTCAGACCCCCGGCACCCCCCAGCCCCGCCGTCCCGCTACCCCCCAGCCCTGCACGCATCGCCAGGGGGCGTTTCGGCCGGGTCATCTGGCTTCCCCGCAAGCTCACCCTTCAGGTGCGCGGGAATTCTGGGGGGGGGGGGGGGGGGGCGCGTGTGGCGGGCACCAGGGGCAATAATTCCGCGCACCAGTGGGTGGCGCGAGCGTCCAGGCGGGGAACTAAAATGCATGCCCCGCCTTTCGACCGATCGGTCACGCCCGGGGGCAAGGCGTGGCCTCGGGACATATATGCGGGCCCAGTGCTGAAGTGCGAGCTCTGAATAAAGACTCTTGTTGTGCCAACGCGTTGTGGCCTACTTCTCTGGGAATCGAGTCTTGTGTGCACAGCACCGCAATATATACATTTATATATATATATATATATATATACACACAAAGAATTAAGTTAAGCACCCCCCCCCCCCCCCCGTTTTTTTACAACCTCGCACATTACAAGTTTGTTGTCGTCAAAACAGTGTAATATACCCATGATATTGCTATATTTTCTGGAGAAGTGATATTATGGTCACATAAAAACATAACAATCATGCCGTTTTCAATATTTTATTCTGAATAATTTAAGGTGAAATTTTTTGGGAATTTTAGGCATATTTTCACCTCAATTTAAGTATGGAGCTATAGGTCCATCACGGACAGTGTGGATGACGTTTATGTTTTCTAACGTACAGTCATTGTTCTGAGAAGACCTCTAGCGATCTTTGCGTCAATAACGTGTGTAGGACCCACGTGATCGGATCACTGACTCAACCAATCACTTTTTTTCACTTTGATCACTCAATTTCATCAATGGATAATTGCTAATGTCATACCAATCATTATTTGATCTCACATACCTTAGAATATATGCCAATGTATACATATACACAAAGAATATATATTAGGGGTTGCTTACCTTAATTCGTTGTGTAGGGGTGCTTAACTTAATTCTTTGTGTATATATATATTATCACCAATTTATTTTTAGTCACCCACCTTCCTCTATATTTTCTCGAAGTCCAGGAACCTAACCCCCTTATTCCCATAGAACATTAGCAGAAACTATTGTGGTTTGGAATATCACGGCATTTTCCAGGAACGCAACCCCCACGATATTTAAGGGTTTACTGTGTGTGTGTGTGTGTGCGTACATACATCTTTATAAATTAAAACATATATATGTATATATAAAAAAAATACAAAATAAAAATTTATATTTTCTACAATTTATATTTTTATATTTATACAAAAACTTTCTTTTATATATATAGGTAATATATATTAATTCATATATTCTTTTTTTAAATTTATAAATATATATTTATATAATTTTATATATATATATATATATATATATATATATATATATATATATATATATATATATATATATATATATATATATATATATATATATATATATATATATAAATTATATAAATATATATTTATAAATTTAAAAAAAGAATATATGAATTAATATATATTACCTATATATATAAAAGAAAGTTTTTGTTTGTTTGTTTGTTTGTTTGTGTGTTTGTTTGTGCACGCTAATCTCCTGAATGGTGAAAGATAGGAGGAAACCTCAAATACAAAAAACGTCGGGACGGGCCACGGGAAGGTTATAGGCTAGGTGTTGAGGCCGGTCGAGGCCGCCTCGGCTGGGCTGGGCCCATTTCGCAATTAAAAGCTGAGCTGAATTTTCGTAGTCAATCCTCTACAGCCGCGAGTAAAAGCTAAATTATAGTAGTTAATTCATTCAAAAAGAACTAAAAATGTCGGGACGGGCTCGGGGAAGGTTATAGCCGAGGTGGCGAGGCGGGTCGAGGCTGCTTCGGCCGGGCTGGGCCCATTTCGCAATAAATCTTCTTCTTCTTCTTTCAAAATTCTCTTCAAGTACAACTTATGCACTTAATAGGAATGTCTGACTGATTGCAACACATGCTTTAAAAATTATCTGTCGCGGGGCCCGGCAGAAGAAAGACCAAGGAATCGTTGAGCAA
The DNA here is from genome assembly GCF_964187855.1 of Myxine glutinosa. NCBI lineage: Eukaryota > Metazoa > Chordata > Myxini > Myxiniformes > Myxinidae > Myxine > Myxine glutinosa. The sequence goes on from NC_136261.1 coordinate 56,146,894, forward strand.
CAACTGATACTGGGCTCGCGTCAGACCTATGTACAGAAGATTAAATTCATTCAAAAAGAACCCGGGCAACGCCGGCTGCATTCAGCTAGTGTGTATATATATATATATATATATATATAGATATATATAGATATACATACATACATACATATATATATATATATATATATATATATATATATATATATATATATATATGTATGTATGTATGTATGTATATATATATATATATATATATATATATATATATATATATATATATATATATATATATATATATATATATATATATATATATATATATATATATATATATATATATATATATATATATATATATATATATATATATTGTTGCGAATATGGAATTTGGCCTCCATATCCGCTTGTAAATATTCCCCTATTTCTCCAATACTCCCCAACTTTCCCCAATCCCCCATTCCCTAGTCCCATTGCATGTAAATAACACTCTGTAGAGCCGACCTTCCCCTTATTCCCCCATTAAATGTCGTGCCCAGGTCCCACCGCAACACACGTAGACAACTATAGGACGTCTTCCTAGTTATTCTTAATCTATGTCAGTTAAGGACTCGTTTCCATTAATTCTGACTCTTCGTTGCACCAGAATGTGATTATATGGCATCAGTAGTGAGTTTAGGACCTTTCCCATACCTCCTTCCATCTTCTTCCCCTACAATTACAACAACAACAGAGGAGATGGCGGCGGCGCGGGGGAGGATGCGTCCTCACACCGGCTCGATTAGCGCCATTGACCACGCGCTCCACGGGGTTACCACGGAGGGGCTGGCTGTCAGCTCCTCCTCAAGGGCGGAGCCTGGTAACCCCCCGCACCCAATCAGAAGGGCGGACCGATTCCATCTGGGGCGGCGCTAGCGAGCCGAGGGCGTGTCACTCCCCGCGGGATATACGTGGCGACTTACCGGAAGTGAAAAAGAGATGCGCCCCCAGCTGGAGAAAGAGGTACCTGCGAGCGCTGAGTCAGATGCGCCCCGCCTGAGAAAGAACGTTGCCTGCGATCGCTGAGAGAGAAAGACCCGCCTGAGAAAGAACGTCCCCTCCGAGCGCTGTGACCTCCCCGCATCTTTGGACCGGACTGTACCCTGCTTTGAGCCAAGAGTGCACCTTGAGCCATCGCTATTTGCCTTTCCTTGCCATCAATCCCCGTGTGAGTCAGCCGTTGTCCCGTTTACCTGTCGTCTGTCCGGGGTTAATATAAGAGTGTGTCTAAGTGCCTGTCTTCCTGTGATATACCTCTAGCCCCTGTAATCTAACCTTTCCTTACGAATATAATTGAGAATCGAAACATTGGTGTCTGTCATTATAACCCAGCCGGGTGTCTTCTTTTTCCTTATTGAGCCAGCGTGGCGCGGCTTCGTCAACGTTCGGGTACAATCGGGTAATTTGTGCGGACACGACGGCCATTCCGCTCGGCCCACCTTAACATCAAAGTCGTGTCTGTAACAATTGGTGTCGAGGAGTGAGATTCGGACCCGGGACTAAATTAGTTAGGCCCAAATTTTGGGAGGGAAAATCGATCCGGAGCGCGTACTGCGCTCGACAAAATCGATCCGGAGCGCGTACGGCGCTCGACAAAATCGATCCGGAGCGCGGTCCCGCGGTTACTGCGCTCGCCGAAATTATAACGAAAAAAAAAAATTTTGGATTTGTTTTACGAAAACTCGAATTTTGCAAGTCGCGCCATGGCGGATCAAGACGGCTGGGGTCCGGTAGGGGAGAGTGAAGCAGGGTCGGTCCAGGACCAAATTGAGGGACATGAGGGACATGAGGAGAGCGAAGCAGTGAGGGCGGCAGGTTCGCGAAATGGCGCCTCGCACATAGCTACGGCGGCCGCACCCGCTGCACAAGTGGGAGGAATGGCCCAAATGCAGGCCCTCATGGAGCAATTTATGGCGCAAATGCAGGCGTCCCTCAACCTACAGGGTGAGCGATTGGAAAACCAAATGGGGGTAATGGGGAACCGGATGGATGCTCAGGGTGAGCGAATGGAGGGCCAAATGGGGGTAATGGGAAACGAAATGGGGGTAATGAGGGACGCAGCGAGGGGTACTGGTGAGAAGTTAGACAATAATTTTGAGAAGTTAGACAAAAATTTTGAGGGGTTAGACAATGGGATAAAAGAGGTGAGACATGGGTTAGAGGGGGTAGAAAATAGAATGGCTGCCCAGGAGAATCAAATAGAGGGAGTGAAAAATGGGTTAGAGGGGTTAGAAAACAGGATGGAAGGCAAATTGAGGGACATGAGGGACCAAGCGGAAAGGGAAGTTAAACAAATGGAGCAGCAGATAGAGGGGGTCAGAATGGGGGTAGAAACCAAACTGGATGCTCACAGGGAGGAAATGGAGCAGATGAGGGTGGCATCTGGGCAGGAGATGCAAGTGATGGGAGAGGAGATCAGAAGAGGAGTGAGTGAGGAGGTCAGAGGAGTGCGCGAGGAGGTGAGGCACTGTAAGGAGCGCATGGAGAAGGAGGTGAGAAAGGGGACTGTAAAATTGCAAGGGGGTATAGAGGAGTTGACGCTGGGAGTAGAACAACTGACAGTGGGACAAAAGGAGTTGGGGGAACAGGTAAAGAAGAACACAGCGGTAATAGAGGGGTTAAAATCAACGCAGAAGGAGATGAAAAAGGACGTAGGGGTAATTAAAAAAGAGTGTCAGACGGTACATGAGGACTTGACGAAAAAAATGAACAAAGTGGTAGAGGTGATGGAGGTTAAAGAGCGGGAGGTGCGGGAGCACATATAAAAAAATAAAGTGGAGTTAGAGGAAGAACTTAAAGGGGCGCACGAGGAGATGAAGGAGGTGAAGCAGAAATTAGAAGAAGTGGAAGAGGGGGTGAGCGAAATTAAAAAGCGACGGAGAGAGGATAAGAAAGAGATAAAAGAGGAGGTGAAAGAATTGGTCCAAAGTCTGTGTTCGGATCGTGATGATGTGCTCATTAACCGGATGAGGGATTCGCAGGTGATGGAGGAGAAGCGAAGAGAAAGAGGACCCGGTGTAAGTGGTGACCAATATGGTCGTGCGTATGATGCGCCAGGTGATTTAATAAGCTTGGGGGTCGAGATAGACCCGGATGTTCGTGAGAGGCCAAGAGGGAGGTGTATGGTTGGTCCGGAGGGTATGGAACGAGAGGTGCGAGGTGTGGGTGAGCAAGGTTGTGGTGGTATGGAATGGGTAGCGGGTTGCGGAGGTGTGACCCATGCATCGACACCAACAGGGGTAGTTGTTGGAGGGACCGGGGAGGCACGAGAGCCCCTTGGGGGTAGTGTACTGTGGGGGCCCGGCCGGTTCGGCCCCGCGCTGACCCCGCAAGGGGCGACGCACGGGGTCCGGCAGGCGGGCAACGACTCACATACGAGGTGGTCCCACAAGGTCCCACTCGCGCCGTATGACGGCAAGAGTGATCTACGCGCGTACCTGGCGCAGTTCGACTGTGTGTGTAAGGGCAACGGTTGGGGTGAGGACGAAGGTGGAGTACACCTGGTGGCCGCATTGCGCGGCGCGGCGGCGGAGGTGCTGACGGCATTACCAGCGGGTGCTCTCACCCTGCCAGCCCTCCGCGACGCCCTAATTAATCGATTCGGCATAGAACAGCAGAGCGAGCTTGTTAAAGCTCAGCTCGCGCTGCGAAAACGCAAGCCCCAGGAAGCCATCGGGGAACTTGCCCACGACATTCGCCGCGCAGTGGGGATCGCACATGCTAGCATGGCAGCGGATTCCCGGGAAAGCCTGGCGCTGGACCATTTTATTCAGGCCCTCCCGGATATTGAGCTCCGGCAACAGCTCGCCATGTGGCGCCCGCAGACTCTGAGCCAGGCGGCTGACGCTGCGGCCCGTTGGGAAGCAGCGAGGCCCCTGGCCCGGGGGGGCGAGCGTCTCGCAATGGCGGTCCGCCAGGTGGGACCCCCGATGGAGGGCGGACCCCTTAGGGGACCCGCCCCCGACGTGGGTCCTGACCTGGCGGGCATGGTCCGGAGGCTGGTGGACCAGCGCCTGGCGGGACCTGGACCATGGCAGGCGGCCCCGGAGGTGGCCCGCGGTGGACCACGAGCGGGTAATCCAATTCGGACCTACAGGGGGGGGGGGATTTGGAATTCCGGAGGCAAGCACCTTATCAGGTGAGGTGCTATACTTGCAACCGTCCGGGTCACCTGGCGCGGCACTGTCGAGCCATGCGCCGGGATGATCCCCGGCAGTTGAGGTCCTCAACTCCGCCCAGGGGGGAGCGGGTTAGCCGACCCCAGACACCCCCCCGCCAGACCCCGGGAAACTAGAAGGTGTCGGGCACGTAGGGCGGTGTTCGGCAGCAGAGGATGGAGGAGAGCCCTCATTGACGCGACAGGTCATTTATTGTGGCCAAATTGGAACCGGTAGCCTGACAATTAGATGCAAAATTGCCGGCGTGGGGGTAGACGCCGTAGTGGACACAGGAGCTAGCGCCACGATCATCAGCCCTGTGGTCCTTGATTCGAGCGCAGGTGGCTGGGATAAGATCCAGCGCCTGCAAAATTATAGTTTGCAGCTTGCTACCGGGGTAACGGCCCCGATCATAGGGCGTGGTTCTGTGACCCTCAAGTTAGGGTCGGTAAGGAGGGAGATAGATGTTTGGGTGGCGGAGGTGTGCGACCCATGTTTAATAGGGTTGGACCTGTTGACTGCCAGCGGTTGTAAAATCGACTTGTGCCGGGGGATCCTGCAGGTGGGAGTAGAAGAGCTGCCGTTAGGGGGAGTGAGCACGGCCGAGAGAGCGGAGCTGGAGGCTTCCGAGGCCGTGACCATTCCCCCAAGGGCCGAGGCGATAGTGCCGGCCCGGTGGGCAACTCGCCCAACATGGCAGGAGTCCTGCGGCCTGGTCGAACCGGTGGCAGCGCAGTCCATACCGGGTTTGATCGTGGGCCGCACCCTTGTAAAAACGGACGGGCCGGTAGTGGCCGTCCGAGTAGTAAATGTGAGTACAGAACCACGCACTATAGTAAGGGGCACGAGGGTAGCTGGCTGCACCCCAGTTGAGGAAGTCGCGACAGTGAGGGGCGAGAACGTCCAGCCGAGCCGACCCCAGGGGGAGCCTTCAATAACAAGTAGGAATTGGCCCGATCCCATTTGCGAGATGGTAAATCGTAGTAGCGTAGAGTTGGGAGGTACCCAGAGGGAGGCCTTACACAAACTGGTTGGGTCCCATTTGGACCTCTTCTCCCTGTCCACCGAGGATATTGGACGTACGGGCCTGGTGAAACATCAGATCCACACCGGTGAGGCCCGGCCTATTCGTCAGGCCGCCCGACGGCTCCCTTGGAGCAAGAGGGCGGAAGCTGACGAGCAGGTTGCAAAAATGCTCGACGCAGGTGTGATCGAGCCCTCGGGAAGTCCTTGGATGTCACCTGTTGTGCTGGTCAAAAAGAAGGATGGGACCACGCAGTTCTGCGTGGACTATCGCCAGCTAAACAACGTGACACTCAAGGACTCATATCCCCTGCCAAGGATTGATGACACCCTCGATGCCGTTGCGGGCTCAAATTGGTTCACAACTTTGGACCTCAAGAGTGGGTATTGGCAGGTGGAGATGGATAGGGCAGGGAAGGAGAAAACGGCATTTTCCACAGGTAAGGGACTGTATCAGTTTACTGTGATGCCGTTTGGTTTGTGTAACGCCCCCGCCACCTTTGAAAGATTGATGGAGCATGTACTAGGTGGCATGCCATGGCAGTCATGCCTGGTGTACCTGGATGACGTCCTGGTACATGCCCAAACGTTCCCCCAGGCAGTAGCTAATTTGGACCAGGTGTTCGGGTGCCTCAGACAGGCAGGGTTGAAGCTGAACCCGAGTAAGTGCACTTTGTTTGCAAGAGAGGTGGCCTATCTAGGTCACGTGATCGGCCGCGAGGGGGTAAAAACGGACCCAGACAAAATTAAGGCGGTAGAGGAGTGGCCCGCACCACGTACCATCAAAGAGGTGCGGGGATTTTTGGGACTCTGCTCCTACTACCGGCGCTTTGTGGCGAAATTTGCGGAGTTGGCCCGTCCCCTCCACCGGCTTACGGAGAAGGGGACGCGATTTAATTGGACCCGGGAGTGCCACGAGGCCTTCCAAAAATTGAAGGGGTGTCTGACATCCGCACCCCTTCTAGCTTACCCCACTAGCGACGGGGCATTTACCCTGGACACGGATGCAAGCCAGGAAGGATTGGGCGCAGTTTTGTCTCAGACACAGGAGGGCGTGGAGAGAGTGATTGGTTACTATAGTCGGGCCTTAAGTAGGCCCGAGCGAAATTATTGCGTCACTCGCAAAGAGTTATTGGCCATGCTGGCTGCCATGAACCATTTCCACCCGTACCTGTACGGGCGGAAATTTTTGGTTAGAACTGACCATTCCTCCTTGCAATGGCTCCTTCGGTTCAAGGAACCGGAGGGCCAAATTGCAAGGTGGTTGGAAAAGTTGCAGCAGTACGATTTTGATGTGGCCCATAGGGCCGGGAAGGCCCATGGTAATGCGGACGCACTCTCTCGGCGTCCTTGTCTGGGGGAAAACTGTAAATTTTGTGCGAGACACGAGGAGAGGGAGCAATTGGGCGATTCTGCCCCGATTCTCGTCGTCCGGGCAACCCGGGTGAGAGGGCCAATTTTGCCACTAACCGCGGACGAGGAATTTGGAGAGTTGGCTTGGAGCACGGCCCAGCAGGAGGATCCTGTTCTGGGGCCGGTGTTCCAATGGGTCAAATTGGGGCAAAGACCAAAGGGGGAAGAGGTCACCCCCCTCGGGGCGCAGACAAAGGCATATTGGGCTCAGTGGCAGACCCTGGAATTGAAAGGCAACATCTTGTATCGCAAGTGGGTGGAGGTTCCCTCTGATAGAACTTCCTGGCTGGTGATAGTCCCTGACAAATTCAAGAACGTCATATTGCAACAGGTGCATGGTACCCGCTCCGGCGGCCATTTGGGCAGGACAAAGACAATATCTCGGGTCCGCCGGAGGTTCTATTGGGTGAATATGGGGCGCGACATACAGGACTGGTGTCGGAGATGCGACGCCTGTTCTGCCAAAAAGGGACCAGCACGGAGGATGAGGGCCCCCCTTCAATTACATCAGGTGGGGGCCCCCCTTGAGCGGGTGGCTATGGATATTCTAGGACCGCTACCCCGCACCCGCCTAGGTAATAAGTACATCCTCGTTGTGATGGACTACTTCACCAAGTGGCCGGAGGCCTACGCCCTCCCCAACCAAGAAGCAGGGGTGGTAGCGCAGGCCTTCGTGGAAGGATTTGTGTGCCGGCATGGGATTCCACAGGAGTTGCACACCGACCAGGGACGAAATTTTGAGAGCAAATTGCTAAAAGATGTGTGCAGTCTCCTGTCAATTCGGAAAACCAGGACAACGCCTTTAAGACCTCAATCTGACGGGATGGTGGAAAGATTCAACCGAACTCTAATCCAACAACTGGCACTGTTCACCACCACCCGTCAGGATGACTGGGACGAACATCTCCCTTATTTGCTTATGGCCTACCGAACCAGCCAGCACGGGGCCACCGCATGCAGTCCAGCGTTGCTTATGTATGGGCGGGAGTTACGGGCTCCCGCCGACTTGCTATGCGGTCCCGTGCCAGACACAGTGGTTAACCCGCCGAGGGAGGGGTACGCACGTCACCTAGAGGAAGGCATGGAGCTAGTCCATGCCTTCGCCCGCCGCCAACTCCATCTGGCGGGGGAAAAGATGAAGCGCAGGTACGACGACCGGAGCCAGGGGAGTCAATACGCTCCGGGGATGAAGATTTGGTTCTTTAATCCCCGGAGGCGGAAGGGAAGGTGCCCAAAACTCACCTCCCCCTGGCAAGGCCCAGGAGTCGTCCTGTCGCAAATCTGTGACGTGGTCATTAAGATCAAAATGGGGCCACGAACCCTCCCTCGGATCGTCCACGCCGACCGGATAAGACCTTACACCGGCGAGCAGGCGCCCCCGTGGATTGCCTCGGCTTTAGATGCCGAGGCGGGACCCAGTACCTCTGAATAAGGGGGGCTTATTAGTGCCAGAGGACTGGGGGATTGAGGAGCGGTAGGCCCAGTGGGTGAGGGTGGCATCCCTGCCACCCTTCCCATGGTGTGGGGCAAATGCGCAATAGTTTATGGGGTGTATGGCAGTGAAAACTAGCCCGGGTGGGTTAGGTTATATCAATAGGGCCCTAGAAGATGACAGTAGGTAACGTTAAGTTTAGTTAGTGACTGATACCTGTAGTGGGGACGCAGGTAGATTAGTGTGGATGATAATGACGTGGGAGCGCAATAGTTTAAAGGGACGACCGGGAAGCGCAAGTTTCAGAAGGGAGTAGTTAGCTGAGATGATGCCGTGTGTGTGAGAATTGAACAGGTGTGATTGCACAGGTGTGCAACTGGACAGGTGTGTGGAGCAGTGTGTGAGTAATGAGTGTTGTGGATCAGCGCGAATGCGCTTGGGGGGAGAAGGGTGCAGGTGGCACCAGGTGTGAGAGCACAGGTGTGCAAGTACAGGTGTGTGGAGAGAGCTGGAGTAAGTGGTACGGAGTGGTGTGCGTGGTGCGAAGGTGTGGATGGGGGAAGAGTGGACCCCTATCACGGATACCCGGGGCGGGTAGTGTAAGTGTTAGGTAGAGGGTACAGGTAAATTGTGGTTGGATATTGGCATTTGTGGTGCGGTTGCAGAATGGTGTTGTGAATGGGTGCATTAGTGTTGTGGAAATGGCTGGGCGTGTAGCCTGTTAGTGTGTGTAGTTGGTTGGGCACTCCACCACTGTGAAGATGTCGGCCAGGTGAGGCCGCAGGTGGGCTCTGGGAGCCGGTAGAGTTGTGGATGGGGCCCGAGGATCCGGAGGACGGACCCGGGTAGCCCAGTGCCAGAGAGGGCACCGAGTGGGGAGAGTGCCAGAGGGCCTTCCCCAGGTAGTTAGGTTAGGGTAAGGAGCAGGTAAGCTCGGAGGCAACTGCAGTGGTGGAGGTGTGCAGGTGGGTAGACCCACTGGGAGAGGTACACGTCGCGGCCCAGAAATTGTGCGAGGGCACCGGGAGATGAATCGGGCGAGTGAGACCCCAAATTGAAGAGCACCACAGTTTGGCCAATGGGAATTGGTTTTTAGAACCCGTAGTGTAAGAGGGCCAATGGTTTGGCCGGAGAAAGACCCCGGGTAGTGTAAAGTTGTTAAAGTCATTTAGGAAATAGTTAGGATTGATGAACCTGTCGCACCATACGCAGCCACTTACCTGTGGTGATGATGATGACTCCACACCTGTGTTTTCTTTGTTTTGTTGCAGGAAATGAGATTGCTGTGGATTTGTGAGACGCATCACGACGTGGATGAGACATTGGGGTGATTCCATCTCTCCCTCCCTAGGAGGGACTGATGATGAATTGGTAATGGCAAATTTTGATGTGCAGTTGGAGATGGCAAATTTTGATGAGAGTTGAAAATGGCAAATTTGATTGGTTAGGAGGGAGAGAAGACGAATTTGGTTTATGGGAGGAACGGGGAAGACAGTAGGGATGTTTGTTGATTTGTAAAGTAGATGTTTATGGGTAGTGTTGTGTTTTGTGGATACAGTAAGGGGTAAGGGAGGGGCCATGTAGGTTACCTGGTGGGGGGGGGGGGGGCGTACGATAGGAACGTACCTGTCTCACCTGGTTCCCATGTGCCCCCAGTGTGCATCACCTTACATTGCGTGCACTTTTGCGCCCTTACCACCTTACTCACTTGTCTGCTTCTTTTGTCTCCCACCTCCGAGGATCTGGCTTTGGGGTAGAGAGAGAGGAGAGAGAGGTGCTGGCTGCGCAGTTGTGGGCCTGCACTTTCGCTGTTTGCTGCCGGGATCGATACACCATATGGACCGCAATGTTTGTGGCCACCCACAATGGACCGCAGTTCGTTTGCGGCCAAGCACCACCCGGGGATGGACCTATGGGTCAACGTGGCACCTATGCCATACAGGTGAACCACTTTTAGTTAACACCAAGTGCACCACAAGAAGAGCAAGAGACACCTGCAGGGTTAGGGGTTGTCGAATTTATTTTTATTCCAATGAACAATGGTGACTGCACCGATTGGTGGTGGGGTGGTGCTTTTGATGCTCGGGAAGGGTGCTCTGCACGTTATTAAAGGCCGTCGGCCACAGAGCACTCGTGGGTTGGTGTATCGATGTTGGCAAGCGCGCTCTCTCTATGCATAACATCTGCATGTGTTCCTCCAAAAACAGGTCCTGGATCGTAGTGTAAATAGCAGCGTAGTCTTGTAAATAATGCTCCCTACCGGCTGTATGTGTAGTTTGAGAATTCTTTCCGGATTCGGTTATCCTGTGGGTGTGTTTCTGTGAGGAGAAGGGTGCAACGTCGCAGGGGGACATATTTACTCATTTGTGAACATCTGTAAAACTGTCGCACTCAGGGTAGAGTTAATAGTAGAGGGACTACATCTGAGTGCCACACTAAACTAGGTAAAAATTTATCGGGTCGGGACGCCCCGAGGGTAGAGAAGGGTGCAATGTTGCGAATATGGAATTTGGCCTCCATATCCGCTTGTAAATATTCCCCTATTTCTCCAATACTCCCCAACTTTCCCCAATCCCCCATTCCCTAGTCCCATTGCATGTAAATAACACTCTGTAGAGCCGACCTTCCCCTTATTCCCCCATTAAATGTCGTGCCCAGGTCCCACCGCAACACACGTAGACAACTATAGGACGTCTTCCTAGTTATTCTTAATCTATGTCAGTTAAGGACTCGTTTCCATTAATTCTGACTCTTCGTTGCACCAGAATGTGATTATATGGCATCAGTAGTGAGTTTAGGACCTTTCCCATACCTCCTTCCATCTTCTTCCCCAACAATTACAACAACAACAGAGGAGATGGCGGTGGCGCGGGGGAGGATGCGTCCTCACACCGGCTCGATTAGCGCCATTGACCACGCGCTCCACGGGGTTACCACGGAGGGGCTGGCTGTCAGCTCCTCCTCAAGGGCGGAGCCTGGTAACCCCCCGCACCCAATCAGAAGGGCGGACCGATTCCATCTGGGGCGGCGCTAGCGAGCCGAGGGCGTGTCACTCCCCGCGGGATATACGTGGCGACTTACCGGAAGTGAAAAAGAGATGCGCCCCCAGCTGGAGAAAGAGGTACCTGCGAGCGCTGAGTCAGATGCGCCCCGCCTGAGAAAGAACGTTGCCTGCGATCGCTGAGAGAGAAAGACCCGCCTGAGAAAGAACGTCCCCTCCGAGCGCTGTGACCTCCCCGCATCTTTGGACCGGACTGTACCCTGCTTTGAGCCAAGAGTGCACCTTGAGCCATCGCTATTTGCCTTTCCTTGCCATCAATCCCCGTGTGAGTCAGCCGTTGTCCCGTTTACCTGTCGTCTGTCCGGGGTTAATATAAGAGTGTGTCTAAGTGCCTGTCTTCCTGTGATATACCTCTAGCCCCTGTAATCTAACCTTTCCTTACGAATATAATTGAGAATCGAAACATTGGTGTCTGTCATTATAACCCAGCTGGGTGTCTTCTTTTTCCTTATTGAGCCAGCGTGGCGCGGCTTCGTCAACGTTCGGGTACAATCGGGTAATTTGTGCGGACACGACGGCCATTCCGCTCGGCCCACCTTAACATCAAAGTCGTGTCTGTAACAATATATATATATATATATATATATATATATATATATATATATATATATATATATATATATATATATATATATATATATATATATAGTTATGTCGGGAGGGTAGCGCAATATCTCGAGCCAGATAGATCTGTGTCGGTAGGTATCCGACTGTCGTGATAGGGAATCTATCTGTAATAAGTTATGTGTGTTTAGGCGGTTTGTCGGGTAAGAGTATACCTGTGAACATACCAGGATGTTCATGTGCTAGGTAGTTGGGGATTAAAGATAACAGCCCCTGTGTGTCACACCTGGTCATCAAACCTTTGTCCCTTATGGCAATGCACACCTGTAGACACTTAGTTAGGTCCTTTCGTGCACGCATTAATTAAATTCCCTTCCCTGACAAGACTTTGGAAGAAAACGGACAGGAAGCCAGTTCAGGGCAACGCTGCATGGGCCGCAGCCAGCTACATCAATGGCAGGCCTCGAGTAACATGCGCTATGACCACGTTACAGGCCTGTGATTCAGTGGAGGGCACTGATTGTGTGGTGCGCCAAGGCTGACGTCACCGCGGCAAGGTTATATAGGGGCACGCCAAACAACATTTTGGAGTTCTCTAGAGTTGCACATCCGGCTCTGACCCTGGCACGTCACTCTCTCGCTTGCACGTCCCTTTGTCTCTCTGGCACATCCAACTCTTGAGAGAGCTCACTTGGACTTGGCTGCTAGCGTGCAGTCGCACTTGCGTTCTCTCCTCCTGCAATTTCTTCGTTCTGAGGTTGTGCCTCGGGTTGGAGATCGACCGTGTGTGGAGCTCGCCGGCCTGCGTTGGACGTGTCGTGCTTGGAGCGAGGCCTGGTGGTGCTTGGAGGCGGACGGAGGGGGCCGCGTGGGAAGTCGACGGACGCAAGACTACAGACGAGTTAAGACGCACCACACTCACAAATACATGACGTGTTCTTTTCGTTAATTCATCCCTTGGCGTATTTGAAGTGCGGTGTGTGGGATCCCAAATTAGGACTTTTATTTGATTACCGTCGCGTTTCTTGTTATCGGGTCCGTAATAAATCTCTATTTTTGTACATTCTAAATCTTGTGTTCGAGTTCATTAATTTCCCTGCAGGATCGGAGCTGCCATTTGAGTTCGTTCGCCCTCCACAGGTACACGCTTTTACCGCAGCTCCCACTTTCCTTCTTCCTCCCGCGTTTGATAGTAAAATCCGTGTTTGGTCGTCACCTCCAATTAAATCCGTTTGGTCCATCCGCGAGCCCTGGTATTAACCGAAGGGTCCGCGCGACAACTGGTGTCAGGAGTGGGATCTGGGCCCGTCAGACAATTTTTTTTTTCCGCGGCGAGACATCGAAACGGTCGGGCGTACATCCCGCCTGCCATTTGAACGCAATTTTTTTTAGTCCGAGGCGAAAATTTTGTTTAGTCGATTGGGTTTACAAGACGCTGACGGCGCGTCATTAAATTTAATTCGATTCTGAGATAAAATCCGCGTGGGGTCGCGATCTTCTCTCGACGGAGGAGAAGGTGAGCTATATGGAGGAAGGGAGGATGGAAGATGCGGGAAGTCTTGGGGGTGAGCCCCTCCTCAGTGAAAGACACATGAAAGCCCGCTTGGAGTTTGCAAAAAAGCATCGAAAGGACTCTCAGACTGTGAGAAACAAGATTCTGTGGTCTGATGAAACCAAGTTTGAAATGTTTGGCTTCTGTCTGGCCACTCTGCCATAAAGCCCAGATGGGTGGGGTGTTGCAGTGATGGTTGTCCTTCTGGAAGTTTCTCCCATCTCCACACAGGATCTCTGGAGCTCAGCCAGAGTGAACATCGGGTTCTTGGTCACCTCTCTTACCAAGGCCCTTCTCCCCCGATTGCTCAGTTTGGCCAGGCGGCCAGCTCTAGGAAGAGTCCTGGTTGTTCCAAACTTCTTCCATTTAAGAATTATGGAGGCCACTGTGCTCTTGGGAACCTTCAATGCAGCAGATTATTTTTTTGGCTTCCCCAGATCTGTGCCTCGACACAATCCTGTCTCTGAGCTCTGCAGGCAGTTCCTTCGACCTCATAGCTTGGTTTTTGCTCTGATATGCATTGTCAGCTGTGAAACCTTATATAGACAGGTGTGTGCCTTTCCAAATCATGTCCAATCAATTGAATTTACCACAGGTGGACTTCAATCAAGGTGTTGAAACATCTAAAAGATGATCAAGAGAAATTGGAGGCACCTGAGCTAAATTTCAAGTGTCATAGCAAAGGGTATGAATACTTATGTCAATGTGAAATTTCAGTTTTTTCTTTTTAATAAATTTGTAAAACTTTCTAAAATCCTGTTTTCTCTTTGTCATTATGGGGTATTGAGTGTAGATTGATGACGAAAAAATGAATTTAAACGATTTCAGGATAAGGCTGCAACATAATAAAATGTGAAAAAAGTGAAGGGGTCTGAATACTTTCCGAATGCACTGTGTGTGTGTGTATGTATATATAAATATATATATATATATATATATATATATATATATATATTAATATATATATATATATATATATATATTAATATATCTATCTATATATATATATATATATATCTATCTATCTATCTTTATATATACAGTGGTACCTCGGCTTACGAGTGCCCCAACGTACGAGTTTTTCGGGATACGAGCCGTCGCTCGGGCGGTTTGTTGCTTTGGGATACGAGCCGAGATCCGATGTACGAGCTCAAAAAATTTATTTTTTTGAATTTTCCGGTTGTGGCTTCCGGTTCCGGTCACGCGGTTATCTTGCCGTGAAAGCATCTCTGCTTGGATATAAAACACGCAATCGTCGAAATACATGAGCGAGGAATCTCCTTGCTCCAGCCGGTGACGTCATCGGCGGGGATCCCCGCCTCCAGAGTGGCTGGTCACGTGACCGCCAAAGCGTGTCGCGCGTGCGGATATAATGAGCTACACCTGTGGATCACGTGACCACGGAAGCACGCCTCGCTTGAGAGGCATGGCTTTCGGTTTGCGTTTTGCTTTATAAGGCGCGATAAATGGGCTTTTGAGTGTTAGCGGTTCATGGCGTTGACGGTTCATGACGGTTCATGACGGTTCATGGCGTTGACGGTCAAAAACCCATTACATCAATTTTACCAGGCACTGTACAGTAAGTACAGTGGACACCAAATGCACGGTGGAAGGCTAGAAGTAGAAGATCGTCCAAGACAAGTGAGAATAAGCCATACTTTGGAGGAGATGACGTCATTCGCTGGTCCGATAACCAAAGATGTGGTATAAAAAACCAGGTGAGCTAACAATGCAGCAATGAAGGAATTCGGCCAAGGCACCGGCACACAACGACCTACCTACATCGAAAGACTCAATGCCAATGGTGACAGAAGCCAAGACGGCCGGCTTAAACACCGCCGAAAGACCACGGTGTACCAACTTACGATGCAGAACATCTTGCACTTAATATGATGACAACAGGTGCCATCCTCTGACGTACCATTACAGGTACAGGTACAGTACACGTGAGCACAGAGCAAAAGTTCACTGAAACCGAGATTAAGAAAAAAGAAAAAACACCTCGTGGTCCGTGCTCGATATCCGAGTTTCAATCTTTTCAAACACATGATGCTCTCGGTCACGGTATCTCCTGCGAGCTGCTTCTCCTTCAACCACACAAACAACAACTTCTCCATATCTTCATGGATAGAGGTCCGGAGCTTTGAAATAATCGTAACGCCCTTGGCTGGCGTTATAGCCTTTATGGACTCCTTCTGCTTCAAAATCGTACATATCGTAGGAGTACGATCGTACTGCCTCGCCAAGTCGACAACACGCACACCTCACCTGGCATGCTCTTCTCCTCTGCTTAATAAAACCAGTTTATTTCTTTACATTCTCTTGTATTATGTACAGTATATACGAGGTCGTGCTTGTTTATACATTATTTGTTATTTATAAAGTACATTTTTGTTATTTAAAAGCACCTAACAAAAAAAATTGGTGTTTTTTTTTTGAGGCTGGAACGGATTAATAGCATTTCAATGCATTTGAATGGGAAAATTTGCTTTGACTTACGAGCGATTTGGCTTACGAGCTCCGTCACGGAACGGATTAAACTCGTAAGCCGAGGTACCACTGTATATATATATATATATATATATATATATATATATACAATCGCATCGCCAGGCAATTAAGATCACCAGATATGGATAGCAGAACCAGCCTCAACTCCCGAGGCGAATCCCAAAAGTGGCGATTAATTTTAGCTAGCGCAGGAAGGAGGAGATGCGGGGAGTTCAACTGAACGGACACATGGGCTTATTCCCGAAACCACGAACAAATAAACATGACTTGATCTTGATCTCTGATCATCAATTTGGATTCAGACCAGGTCACTCTACTCTGGACATGCTGCTTCTGCTGTCTCAACAATGGATGGAGGTCCTCAATGCCAAACAGGAAATCAGAGCCGTCTCCCTTGACATACTGTATCTCGTGAGGTCAATACGGTCTGGCACCCCGCCCTGCTCACCAAACTCTCCCCCTATGGTATCCATGGAAATCTCTACGCATGGCTTGCGGACTTCCTCTCTGGTCGTAGTCAACGTGTGGCCCTGAATGGATTTCTTTCATCTCCCCTTCCTGTTCAGGCTGGAGTTCCCCAAGGCAGTGTTCTGGGCCCTGTGCTTTTTCTGGTATTCGTCAATGATCTCTCCGACTCTCTGGAAAATCCTCTCTATCTCTTTGCTGATGACTCCACTCTCTGCCGCTCCATACCTCATCCCTCAGATCGGCAGTCCACAGCCTCCTCACTCTTTGCAGACCTGGTCAAAATCACAGACTGATCAAACAAGTGGAACATGTCTTTCAATCCTGACAAATCTCACACTCTCACTATGTCTCTCCGAAAAGACCGACTGGACAACCCTCCCATCTACTTTCTGAACAATCCTCTCCAAGAAGTTCTGTCACTCAATCTCTTGGGTCTCACAATCTGCCATGATCTTTCCTGGGAAAAACACATTTCCAAGCTGGCCTCCAAAGCCAGTCGCCGACTGGGCATCCTCCGTCGTGCGAAGTCCTTCCTTGGCACACCTGAGCTCCTCACCACATACAAGGCTTTCATCCGCAGCTCAATGGAATACTGCTCTCCCCTATGGGCTGGTGCTCCTGCCTCACACCTCGCTCGGCTTAACGCTGTTGAAACCAAAGCTTTCAGAATCATTGGAATCTCCTGCGATGAAGTCGATTGTGAGGGCCTTTCACTTACTCACCGCAGGCAGGTTGGTGGTCTTTGTCTTTTACCGACTCCTCTCTGGCCTAGCCCCCCCAGCCCTGTCTGTGCTCTGTCCCCAAAGTACGCCTACAGGTCGCACAAGATCTGCCTGCAACCCTCTTCTGGTGAAACTGCCAAAATCAAGACTCTCTGCTCACCTTCACTCTTTCATTCCTCTTTTCTCCCACCTCTGGAACAAACTCCCTCACTCTCTTCAATCCCACTCATCCCTCCAGGTCTTTAAAACAGCCGTTCACCACCATCTCTTATCGTCCCCCATCCAAAACCTTGATCTTTTCTACACGTGTTAATTCACCCCAGATCCACTTTTCTGAAATACAGACTTCTTTCCTGAAAGTCCTAGCAGTGTCCATGTGTTTTTTTTTTTAACCTCTCCCACCCCCCAACCCCCTTCCCACGCCTCCTCCCCCCAAGCCCTCTACCTCCCACAGATCTCCCGATGTCCCTGCTCTCAAATGTTGTACTTTCTTGTACAAATGTTGTACTCTCCCCATCTTGTCTCCCGCTCCCTTTATTTCGTCTTATGTGTCTGTTTGTTTTTTGTTTTCTTTTTGTCATTGATGTTGGCTCTTGCACGAGTCTCGATCTTATAAAAAAAATAAAAAATTAAGTCAAATAAAATGCACACAAATTATTTAATGAAACTCAAACACGGAAGGAAAAGGAATACTGTGGTAAAAACCAATTCTATATCCCATTATGAGGCGCCTCCATGCAGTTGCAAATGCATACACAAAGGGAAAGGTAAATGAAAAGAAAATCCCCACTTTTTGCCGGCACTTCGCTTTGGCCTCAAAATAGAACCTTTTAGTTTGGTGGCCGTTGAAGCGCGATTCCACCCTGTGGGAAGCGCACAAGATGGCAGTTGAGGTGCCACGTGTAGAGGGCGCACAGGGCCTTGAGGCGAGTGGTGAGGGTGGCCCTCTTTAGCTCCGATTTTTCATGCTTGTGACGAACAGCATGGCCTTCAGCCAACCAAGAGCCCAGCAGTCGTAACCCTCTTTCAAAGTGTCTCCAACACAAGCCAGAGCTCCTCGTTCTCCAAACGCGTGCACAAAAACTGCCAATGCACAAAATGGCCAGCCTTCTTCTTCAAGCAACGGCAACATACAAGCGCACTCTTCTTCTTTTCACCACCAGAAGCAATCGCGTGATTTCGCTCCCAGTTCGCCCCACCCATGTCCTATGGGCCAATCATGTACCTCGAGGCATGGCCTGCCTCTCTGCCCCCCTGATTCCCCGCCTCTTTTGGCTGTGGCCTTTTCCTTCTTAAGTCCATTGGGGTGGGGCTTCGTCCGACCGGCTCGTTCTTGGCTTTGTCGGCGGTTGTTGTTGTTCATTGGTTGTGTAAACAGAGGGAAGGCACGTACTGGGGAAAACTAGCCTTAAACCCTAGAGATAATTAGCACGACACCACCCCTTGCATGATGCACAATAAAACAACCTTAAGCTACAGTCTCTCTCTACTTAATACATCGAAATGCTCCTAGACGTCACTTGGTCCATGCTACTTCCTATACAGTGCTACCTCTCCTATGGTGTTCTTTTATCCCCCCTCCCCCTAAATGTAACAATATATATATATTAAAAAAAAAAAAAATACAGTATGTATAAAGAAAATAAAGTGCATTTACAAACACACATGGGTTTACTCATTTATTACCTTGGGTATTGGGTGTTCTTAGATTTCTTGGGCAACAATTTGCTGAGGGTTGATGAATACTGGAGGCCTGTGAGATGTATGTGGTTACATAGTTTGGAGAGAGTCGAGGCCTCCTTTCTGGCCTAGAACACAATCCACGCAGCACAACACCTCAAACAACCTGCAAAGAACCACTTCCAAAGAGCCCATCTTTATCCCCGTTAAAGTCTCCCCTTGCCTCATTGTCTGCATTACATTTAAACCATTTTCTTTGGATATTTTCCATGATATTCTTTTTGTCGAAGTATACCTCTGATTTTCTTCTCTCCAGCACTCGTTTGCTCTTCCAGCAGTATATCTAAGAGAGATTGGGAAGATTTGAGTGATTGACATAGTCGGATACATCTCATCCAGGATCAAAATAGCTTTACCAGGCTCCACCCACACTTCTCTAATTAAAATACCACTGTATCATGAGTGAACAAAACCTGAGAAAGCTGAAAAGAGGAAGGGGTAGATTGTTCAAAAGCTTGAAAGACAACATGATAAAAATTAATATAAATTTCTTCATTTTGGGGCTGTTCATTGGGAGATATGTTGTCATTGCTTTACTGGTTACAACATAGGTCATGCAAAACGAGGATTTAAAATAAAACCTCCACACACTACACACCACACATCACACACACCAATCCAAGCTTACAGTGGAATGGAATGGATATATGGTGTCCTGCACCACTCTGATTTTATGAATAATAAAAAGCACAACCATAAAGGGGGCAATTCTTCTTCTTCTTCTTCTTCTTTAACGGCCACAATTATTGCCACATTCTTGTGGGGGTTGCCAGAGAAAGCTTGGAGCAAGTCTTTCGCAAACTGCCTGGCAGGGAATGATGTTCGACTAAAGTTAGGGCAGGAATTTGGAATGTAGCCATCCATGGTGCTGGCCATAGCTTGCCTACTCTTCACGAAGAACACCGTGGGTTCTTTATCATCCACCAACTAATGTTTGCAGATGGGATTCCCACTTAACATCCATCCGAGGGACGGCACACACATTGCCGATTCACCCTGCCTATGAAACACCGGGATGACAGTTTATCGCTGGGTGGAGAGTTGAACCCAGGCTAGACAGCTCGGAGGCAAATATGCGTACCTCTGGCCCATCCTGTCAACCCTTACCCCTGTTAACTGTCCCTAAACCCCACCGCTTTCCAGGTTTACAGTTTTCCTTCCTGATAATTTGCAGCTGCATCCATCTTGTTCACCCCATGCTCCCCCCTGCCCTTCTTTCTTCCTGCCATCTCTTATTTATCCAAGTCTCCCTCGATTTTGTCCCTCTACCATGCCACTTGTATGTCCGCCCACTCTCTCTTTTTACGGCATAGCCTATAGGGCAAGGCCGTCTAGAACAGTGTTTGTCCGTCTGTATGTATATATGTCCCTTCAAACGTAAACCAATCAGAGCTGAGGATCTGGTCACATGACAGGGTGATGTGATTACGTCTGATGTCAACACGGCGGAACGGCGGCTGACTCTCCACACCGGCATTTTGATTCCAATTTCATTCAGGCCGAACATATTGTCGAACCTGTCATATATCACAATCGCCATGCTCTACCTTTGTTTTTCATTCAGTGTGAAACACAAACAAACCGATTGTTAAAATGACAATGGAATATCCAAAGCATCGGCGTTATGGCTCTTCCAAAAATACGGTACGTATAGGCCTTAGGCTTCATGCCTCACCTTCGGACCGCTTCGGACAAATTAAGCCCAGGTTTCTCAATACAGTAGTATCGTTTTCGTAATAATAGTAATATAGTAAATATAACCAAAACACTTCAATCCCAATGTTGTGAATGGAAAGAAAGTTAATGGATTAAAGTGATGGATGGTTCATGAATCAATGATAAGCAGTGTAACCACGGAAGTAAGGAATTGGCATCGGTTTTTTAAAATAGTAATATCATTTTCGTAATAATGATAACGTAATGTTAATATTATAATAAATGTAATCGTAACAATTGTCCCTTCGTGGTGACTGCAAAGTTACTGGAGGTTAAAATATATCTTCTATATATTAAAGTAGCGGCAGTTTTGTGTCCGGCCGTCGCACTACGTCATTACGTCCATCTTCAACTAAAGTATCAAACAAGCCCGGTTACGCCGCTGTTAGGCTTTCGGTCTTGTTCTACTTTTCCTTTTGTTCTGGTACGCCCTGATCCATTTTATGTTATAGCTCCTCTACGAGCATCGACTTTGAATACAATTTAAAACAAGACCGAAAGTCTAACAGCGGCGTAGCTGGGCTTGTAAAATATTATAAACCACAAACACAAATGATTGTTTAAAAAGCTAGTCACTAATGCCGTTTATAACATTAAACAAAGAAATGTGGTGGAATCCCGACATCCGTGAGGTAAGTTTTACTTACAGAACTGAGGGAAGATCTACTGTAATCTAGATACCCCACAAGGATTGGGTTAATAACACACTATCAAAAACCGAGGCGAATTCCTTACTTCTGCGGTTGTTAGTCCCGTATACCGCTTATCATTGATTCATGAACCAGACACCACTTCAATCCATTAACTTGAATTCACAACATTGGGATTAAAGTGTTATGGTTATATTTACTATATTATTATTATTACTATTACGAAAACGATACTACTGAAATGATCCACTACTGTATTAAGAAACCTGGGATTAAATAGTCTGAAACGGCCCGAAGGTGAGGCATGAAGCCTAAGGCCTATACGTACAGTTTTGTTGAAAGAGACGTAACGCCGATGCTTTCGATATTTGATGGTCATTTTAACAATTGATTCGTTTGTGTTTCACACTGAATGAAAAACGTGAAGGTAGCGCATGGCGATTGTGATATATGACAGGTTCGACGATATGTTCGGCATGAACGGCATATAAATCAAAATGGCGGTGTGGAGAGTCAGCCGCCGTATTGCCGCAATGACAGACATAATCACATCACCCTATCATGTGACCAGATCCTCAGCTCTGATTGGTATATGTTTGAGGGGACATACAGACGGACAAACACTGTTCTAGACGGCTTTGCCTTATGGGCTCGCCGTAAAAAGGCACCGTGCTGACTGACGGTGTGATCAACAAGCAAGTGAATGAACAAAAAGCAAGAGATAAGAAAGAGGGGGGGGGGGGGGGGGGAGGACATGTAAGCTGCCAGCAAAATGAGTTGTTCTTAAAAGGTGTGTTTGTATGCAAGTTCTCGCCGAATCCAGTCGTACTTACATGGGACCTGGAAGACCAATGGTGGCTTTACGCTTGCTAGTGCGGCTTTGAGGTCCACGCCTAGTTTTGTGTTTTGTGAGGTAGTAATATGCCACACACTCACCTACAGACTTTGTGCGAACCTGCAGAGAAAGACGTGTGGTGATTCAGTTTATAATGTGGAGGTATCATTCGGATACGAGAGTTTTTTTTAATTACCTCATGCACGCAAAGTAAAAAGCAAACACATCATACTGAATTGATTATACCGAGTATTCATTGTATCAGGATATCATAATGCATTTTTATCCACCATGCCATTTTTGTACAATGTTTTGAACTGTACAAACAAATGTGTTAGCAATCCCAAATCTAATAGCCCAAGACCGGCCATCTTGCTGTGCCTCAAAGCCGATCAAATTGTCTAAATAACGACTACCTCGCATACCCCAACAAATGAAGACTCGGTGAGGTGGCCTCCTTAAATGAAACAAACTATCATAAAATAAAATAAATTATAATCGGAATGCATCAGTATCTATAAGAAATTGACCTTGTTAGCCTGGATAATGTTGAAGTCCTTCCCATGTACACGCATTCCCTGTTCAAAGTTCTTCTGCTCCTGCACTGTCCATTTGGCCAGCTCACCTAAAGCACAACCGTCGTAAGGCACACAACTCACGACACATGGATCTCACTTTCAATTCCCATAAAACGTGTAGATTTCTTCATCATCAACTAATATCCTTGTAATTTGTGGAAAAGTGCAACGATCGCCCAATGTCTTTGTCTTACATGTGATGCCCTGCCGGGCGAATGCTTTAAACTTTTAGTGTGAAACTTCAACTCCACATGCTAGAGCCAGCTAAGAGTTGGATGTACAAATGGCTCGATGTTACCTCCCTCGGCGCGTGAGTTAGCCCGCGACCGACGAAGTGCTTCTCGTGCCTTGTAATTACACCTGTGGAGCTCCCACAGCACCTTAAAACAAAAGCAAAAAGACGAGCAATTGTCAGCAACAATATTATAAATGATCAATATCAATAAAAAGTTTCATTACCCGATCAAATCGGGTTATTTAGGCTTCAGTAAAACTCCAAGATTGTAGTTTACAGCGGCAGGAGAAACTCGGGAGCGCAACACCGGAGTGATGGGCCAAATGGCCTCTATGTGCTTGTTCAAGGTCGTGCAGGATCGCGTGACCACTCGTTAGAATCTGTGTATAGCCAGCAGAGACTAAATAAACTTTTATAATATATTCACATCCATTCTGCATACGGAAAACAAATATTTCAATGCAATAGGTTGGATTCTAATGCAGGTTCAAGTCCTACCGCTGCCCCTCGCCACCGAGGGAAGCACCCGATGTACGTTGCACGATGGCCCCCAAAGCACATTTATTTCACGTTTTTAAGTAAATTTGATCACGAATTGAAAGTTTTTATTGTGACATTGACCGTATGCATGCAAAAATAATGTGATGGAGCAAATGTTGGGGCAAATCTTACAAGTCCTTTTTATTGTGATCTAATCAGGTAATGAACGATGCCTTGTGGCGAATGTTTTCACATTGGGATCAAACGACAGAAGTAACAATCTAAATACCGGGTAAGTTCAATGACAACAGCAATCACTGCATTGCACCATCGTCACAATGACTGAATGAGCACTCAAATCAGAACCTGGGGATTGGCATTCCCACACGAATCAGCTCCTGCTCCTGCTCCTGGAGGGTCTGTGGTGGTCTTGGCAAGGATAAATTATGTCCCGGATATGTTCAATTGGACGTAAATCTGGCGAAATGGCAGCCCAGGCTGTCATGACATTAACATTGGCATTGACAACAACATTCCTTGTTCAAATGCCCCCGTGCCTGTGAGCAGGAGCATCATCATGCATAAAGATGATTACTGGACCATGTTGCTGTATGAGCTCCTCAATGTATCAATCTGTTGTAAGATTCCCATGGATATGGATATAGCTGGTGTGAAAGGTTTCAGCAATATCACCCCACATCATGACACTTGTGGTGGAGCGGCTAGGCTCATGAATTGTGCACTTTGGGGTATAAGCACCAAACTACCAGATATGTTTAGGATTGCCCAATCAAATCGAACCTGTCATATACCACAGTGTTAATCACAGTGTTAAGTGTTAATCACAGTGTTAAGTGTTAATCAGTCGCCATTTTCCAAAATGGCCACCAATACAAGTTAGCCATATGGGTGGCCATTTTGGAAAATGGCGACCGTTTTGCAGGCCTGGAACATTTGCCCAATAGGAAATTGAAATGTTCAAGTTCCTCGTGTTAAAAACCCCATACCTAGCCTTTTAAAATAGATCTGAGGCTTCTTTATACGCAAATGTAAGTGCGTTGCCCTGGCTGGCGGCCAAATTGGCAAATAGCCGCTTAGTGAAGAAATTCCAGATGCCTCTATATCTATATTTATTTGAAATATGTTCCTCAACATGTGGCCAAATTTGGTGCTTGTACGCCAAAGTGCAGAATCGTCCCTATGTAGGGTACTTAGATACCTCACTATTTCCTGTCCAAAATTTGTGTCTTCTTGAACACAGACGAAGTCATATCGCCCACTCAGTCTTCCTTCTGTAGATCCGTGCATGCCCATTATACATTTCCAGGAGGAACTTGGATTAGTCGCTGAACATAACACTTACCCACTGCATCCGTGTCTATCAGATGTTCTGATTTGACCACTGCAAGCATGTTTGAATGTGTTGTGGTTCAGGTCTTAGAGGCTGAACAGGACGAGCACAGATCTCTGCGTCACATATGTATATGCCTCAAGGCATTGACACTTATCTTGCGAGGTCCAGGGAGTGTGTTTGCAGTATTATGGAGTTTTGAAACAGATTGCAGATGGGCCGTGCAAATGCATTGGTCCTGAGCAGCAGTCTTTATACTGGGATGTCCCGGAATACGGCCCTACAAATGAGCAGAGGGCGTCCAATATCAGGGATTCGCCATGCATGGAGTGATCCCAGAGTTCATGAGGGTTGTGGCCACGCTCCGCACAGCAGTTGAGCTTTTCACAAGGCGACGTCAACATCTTGCTCTCTTTTTGCTTCACCCTATGAAGAAGTACCTTCCATCTAGTCTCCATAGTCACCATTTCCACAGGTCCATCGCTGACTGAGCCGCACTTCATTTGTGCTACGCCGACCTGCACGGCCACATCAGGCTCCTCAACTAGCTCGTGTCAGCCAAAAGCACTCGCCTGTCCGCATTGTTCATTGTGCGAGAGTCTGGTAAATGGCACCATTAGGGGGATAGGCTTTGTTTATTATCGCCATGCTTTTTAAAGAAAAAACAGGAGGTTGGGGGGGGGGGGGTAGGGGGTGGGGGTAGATATCGCAATCGGTCCCATCAGTCTGTCTGTCTGTCTGTCCTTCAAGTGTGAGCAGCAGTTATTGGTAGTTATGATCACTTCATGGCAAAAAGGTGCAGCAATGACATCATTGGTATATATTTTTGGCCCCATCCACTGGGGCAGTTAAACACCAAAAATACAATTACGGGCCCATTTTAAAACTTTAAAAAAAAATGAAACTGTATATGCAATCAACATTGGGGTCGTACTAAATATAGTGATTTTTTGCATTTGACCCCTGGTTCAGGCCAAGGGACGTGGGGACAAGGGTCAAAACAGAAGTTTTTTTTTTTATCTCAAAATTTGATATTAGGTCATTCCTGGTGGAATTTTTTTTTGCCATCTTTCAACTTTGCATTAGGTGGGATGCATGGGGATTTGCGATGGTGCGCTATCAACTTCGCCCTAGTTTCCTATTATACATAATGTTACATTTGTGGGTGTAGATGATGGAATCCCATAGTACAGGTAGGATTGTATATGAATAGCATGGACCATGGACGTGTGGGAGACATCTTGATGTATTTAAGTAGGAAAACTGCAGCTTAATATTGGTTATGCGTCTTCACACGGGGGGTGAAGCTGTGTTAACGAGATAGGAATTAAGGTTAGTTTTCCCCCAGTATGTGATTGCCTCCTGTGGCTTTTCCTTGCGTTTTTACAACTACAACAAGGCCGGCCATAAAAAACCTCCGTTTAAACAACCACCGGAAACGTCGACAATGCCCGGACAATGCTGATCGGCAAGTAAGCCACACCTTAATGATGCTCACACCAAGCAAAGCCGGCAGACCACGCCCCGAAGTTCGTCATTGGTCGAGCACGACGATGGGGTGATTCGATGGGACTCTGTGATTGGCCAGTGTGACGTCAGAGCGAGAAAGTTCGAGGGAAAAAGGAACTTTGAAAGAAGAATCGCTCTGTTGGGCTTTTTGTGTGGGAGGAGGAGGTTCAGCCATTGTTGTGCGGGTTGGAGAGGAGAGCTTTGTTTGGAGCTGGTAGAACGTTGGCAATTTCGATCTCGAGGAGGAGGTCTTGGCGGCGGTTTGTGGGGCTCTTGGCGCTTCGGACAGAATAGAGAGCGAAAGAGGGCTGTCTCGGCTGCTTGCTCACGCCTGGGCGTTTTTGGCGCCATTTTTGTAGCACTTCCCACGCAAGTGGCTACACCGGCTGCAACGACTACCAAGCCCCTGAAAGCCAATTTGGACCAAAGCTGAGTGCCGGCCAATTAAAAGGGAAACATTTTATTTTACTTTATCATTCCCCTGGGTGTTCATATTTGTGTCTGGGTGGAGGATCCTCAAAGTTGGAATTACCATTAGTTTACTTCAACATTTATTTTGTCTTGCATTTATTTTTATACAAAATCATTGATGTGGCATTTTTCATTTGTTGTGTTCGTTTATTCATTGTGGGTTTGGAATTAAACCCGTGTGCTTCCGTTCAGGTAAGCGCTTTGTTTCCTTCACCGCGCGCAACGGACCAACCGACAATTTCGGCTACGCACCTCGGAATTAAGGACCATTCCGGCTATTCGTCCAAGGCTGGTATTCATCGGCTAACAGACGCAAAAATAAGTTCAGCTTTTCGTGCCTCTCCTGCCACATTTGTGTGGCGTACGTACGTGCATATCTGCATTTTAAAAATAGATTCTCTCAGCAACCGTTGGTCCGATTGAAACAAAATTTTACCCATAGGAGCGCCTCTGCCTGTATAATTTGTTTCATAATTATGACGTCATAAGTCACATGGTACGGACACCATCTTGGAAAAACGTTGCACCTCTATCTACGAAGACACTCAATGGGAAAATTTGAAACAAGGCTCATGGTCAAATACCCCCCCATGGGGAAAAAAAATGTTAATGATGACGTCATTGGTACTACCTTCATTATGACGTCATTGGTACCTTCATTATGACGTCATAATTCGACAAGTACAATGCTTGATCAGATCAGTATGAATTATTTTTTCTCTGGAACTGTTGGTCTGATTGACACGAAGATGATACCATTGGAGCGCCAACTCTGTTTAATTTTCGTGATAATTATAACATCATAGGTCAGGTGGTACAGGCACCATCTTGGAAAAACTTAGCACCACTATATCTCTGAAACCCCCCCATGGAAAAATTGTACAATGGCTCATTGTCAAGTACTCCCCATGTGGAATAAGATATGTTAATGATTTAATCGGTGCCTTCATTATGACGTCATACTTCGACAAATATAACGCTTGATCCGATCAGTATGAATATTTTTTCTTAGCAACGATTGGTCCGATGGACACGAAATTTTCACCATAGGAGTGCCTCCTCCTGTGGAATTTTTTAAAGATAATTATGATGCAATAGGTCATGTGGTACAGGCACCATCTCGGAAAAACCGAAAAAAGTTACACCTCTATATCTCCGAAACCGCTCAATGGAAAAAATTGAAATGTGGCTCATTGTAAAGAACTCCGCTTGGGGAATAAGTGTTCTAACGATGACGTCATTGGTACCTGAATTATGATGTCATAATTCAACAAATACAACGCTTAGTCCGATCAGTTTGAAATTTATTAAGCGTGATCTACAGAAAAAATTATATTAGAGAATGTTAATTTATGATGTTATCGCTCATGTGTTCTGGCAGCCATAATGGATCAAAGAAAAAAAGCCCTTCAAAAACAGAAGAGTTGGCTCACACCAAGTTGACTTCGTGGGGCAATTATTCTATGAATACCATCCAGTCAGATAGGAATTTGGGTTCAAATATCAAAGGTCACACATCCATCAAATGAAAATCATTTTGCAGACCAATTTGTCTCTTTTCTCTCTCTCTCATGTGACCTTTAACCTTTCCTGTGACAATTACTTGGGATCAAACGTAACATTGGCTTTACATACAATGTGGTGGATGCATATCCAGACGCGTTTGTGTCAAATTTTATTTTATAGCTTTATATACAGCACACAAATATTAACAATAATAAAAACAGTACAACAGTCACCACTCGACTTACCCTTTCGTCATCACGAACAGGTGAGGTGTTGCGCAGAGGCAAACAGGATGGAGCTGTGGCTTCTCGAAGGTATGCCTCAACATCAGCCTCAGACACACAACCAAACCTCCACAGAAGGGCCGCTGATTTACATGACACTGCAAAAAAAATGGAAGGAGACACAGATGAACTGTTTTAATGGGGTCATTTTGTACAAGCTGTTCATGATGAACTGACTGGCAAAAGTGGATAGTTGAGATGATAGTCAAAGAAGGTGGCTTCACACGGCCCGCTGGGGGTTAAATGGCAGAACCCCTCCCACCTCCTGATCAAATCCAAAGAGAATAGTTACAAATTATTACTGGCAGTTAATACTTTCCCTTGCTAAAGGCAAAATATTAAGCATGAACTTACATAATGGAGCAAAAGGGGATGAACTGAAACTCCAAATTTGCCATGTGGTGGAGAAAGCGCCATCTTTGGTATTAGCAGGTATTAAAATCATCTTCCTTGACCTTATGATATGGAATATGATAATGACAAAAAATATATAGTGCATGCCCAAGACTGTGCCGCATCACATTGGCCACCGTAGGTGGGCCGAGAGAAGGGTACTCCCGCCCACCTGCTAGTGACAATAATATTCTGAAAGGGAAGCAGCATATGCAGCTTATAAATTTATCTATTAAATCTGATCAAAACTAAAATAATTAAATAAAGTGAGGGCTTTAGTAAAAGGACTGAAAGATGGTGAAGATGGGTGACCAGTTGCATGAGGTTTCACGCAAAGGCAAGATGACTGCCAGAGTGCTCACATTTCACATCCTCCTGGTATGGAGTTTGAATGTCTGGAATATCAGCCTGATAACGAGGGCCCACCAAAACCTACAAGACAAGAGGAAACACAAGCTTGCAGTTTGAATGTGGTAATTCATCAAAAATTGGTGGGTTGATTGTTAGCACTGCTTTATCTTCAGGAGTATGAGCATTGGAGATTGAGCTGACCAGCTCTGGTATTACCTTCTTACGCCCACGAGGAAGCCAGCTATCATCTTCTGAGTCACTGAGACTGTCACTCCATCCTCCTACGATGAATAATAATATTAAAGAATTTTAGAGATTATCGAAGAGAGCGAGGATTCACAGCTATGATACAAAACAAATATGAAGAGAAGACTGTGCAGTGTGCAGGCAGAGACAAATGAATACCAGGACTCACGAGTGTGGGGAGGCGACATCATCCGAGAGCCATGAGGTGAGCCAAGGATGGATGGTGTACTATGTTGAGAAAAGCGCCGTACCCCTTCATTCTGTCAAGACAATGAACACAAAGACTGATACCAAACTCAACAGGAAGCCAAAAACCGATCATTCGATTCTGATTGATACTTTACAATATACGGGTAGTTTAACTTGTAATGAATGCGGTCTCTGTGCCATTGAACTTTGAGCCTGTAGCATGGTTAGTTTTTTTTAAACAAAGTGAGGGCTCATGGAAGAGCTAGTACGTACACTGAATGGATCAGGACGTAACCGAACAGAAGGAACAGCGGAAAGACTGGGGAAATACACCAACAACAGGGCCAAGAAACAAAATATAGGAAGAATGAGGAGTAGGAAAGGATGCACATGGTGGACAAGATGGATACAGAAGCAAACTCTCAAGAAGAACAATCTGGAAATTTGGGAAAAGGTAAGCTGGGGGGAGGGAGGAGTGGTTCACTGTCTGAGATGGTGGTGAACAGCTGTCTTGAAATACCTTTTAAGTCAGGTCAGGTCTGTCATGCTACTGATAGGCATGTAATCCAGTATATGCTGGACAGGCATGGTCAGGCTCCTGTTCTGGTCTGGTACAATTGCTTAGGGTCTAGCTGATAGTTTCTTGCTGTGTAAATTTAAATTCACTAAGGCTGCAAATAATACAAATGCTACACTCGTAAATGATTTCTTCTGGAAAATGTTTGATAGTGTACGCCTGTATATTGGAACACAAGAGGTTGAAGCGGTTGATTATGTCTCTGCTACATCTGAAATGATGAAATTTACACTATATTCGTTTAGTGATAGAATGGGTAAGGGAGCTGTTGAAGGTTTTATTCCTGATATGTCAACGGGAACAAATGCTGACCCTGGTTATAGTCAAAGGAAGGCAATGTATAATGATGAAACAAAAGCAGTGAATAGTTTTACCGTAGCAGTACCTCTTAAAGGTATATTTGGATTTTGCGATTATGATAAAGTTTTGTATGGGCTTAAAATTAGATTTCAACTTCAAAGGAATGATAATGTAAATAGATTGCTTTTTGGGGTTGAAAATGCTTTTGGCGACAATAATAAATTTGTTATTAATGATTTGTGTTGGTATATCAGTGAATATACTCCTAATCTTAAAATGGAAGAGATGTTGAATAGAAGACTTAACTCAAAGACCCCGCTAAATGTATCATACCTTAAAAGAAGATGTCAACACGTTAAACTGGAACACACTACCTACACTTGGAATTTGGGTGTTCTTCAAGCAAAGCCACGATACCTATGGCTCATTTTTAAAAAACCAGATGGAGAGGACAGTACTGATAAGAATAATGCGCTGAGTGATAATGCTAAGGTGAAACAACTTCGGGTTTCTCTTGATGGCACATTTTATCCGCGAGATAGATTGGAAATTGATTGGGAAAAAAATGATTATGCGGAAGCCTACAAGTCTTAACAAAAGGTGTGTGAAAGCAACGGTAATAATGATCCTATTTTGGATATGGTTGCGTTTCAAAAACTTTATACGATCTACGCAATTGACCTGAGTTCTCAAAAAGAAACTATAAAGTCTAATAGAGTGGATACTTCTCTATACATTGAAAGAGGGTAGAGTGAAGAGGTTAATACATATTGTTTGCTTTTGGAAGAAACAGAATTACAGATTAATACAGATAATGGTGTTATGATTAATATCACATAGATTTTTTCTCATAAAAAAATGAGTAGGAAAGAACCAACTAGGGTATATGTTAATCAAATCAATCTTAATAAATTAACATCTTGTATTCAAAATCAAAAGCCTTGTATTATTAATGTTAATACAATTCAAAGAAAAGGAGCAGTAAGAATTGATGTTTTACTCACAAGAGAGCAGGTGAAAACACTAAATGATGCTGGATCACTTAAAATTAAAATGACAAAACCTATGTTAAAGAAATATTCAACAAGGGAAACGAGTGGAGGATTTCTCCCGTTTCTAATTCCTTTATTTGCTGGTTTAAGTGCGGCGGGAGCATTGACTGGTGGTATTTCAGCAGCGGTAAAAACCGCTAACAAAAGGAAGGCACAACTAAAAGCTCAAAAAGAATTGGAAAGACATAACAAGGAGTTGGAGAAACAAATTAGTGGAAGTGGTGTAATTGTAGATTTTGCTGAAAAGCTTGAAAGCCTACCTGATAAAGCGAGATTGTTAGTTGGAGATATGCTTTCCTCTATCGCTCAAGCGGGTGTTAAACTAACTAAACGGGGTAATGGATTGTATCTTTCTCATAAATAAATGGATAAATGGTTTAAACAATTTGGAAAGAATACAACGTCAAATATAGAACTAGCTTAGTATTGTAAAAAACTAAAAATTGATAATGTGGTAATCTGTATGAGAGATGAATTAACAAAGTTGTCCAAGAATACAAAGAATATTATTATGAATTTAGACACACAGAATGGTTCTCATTGAGTTTGTATTCATAATAGTCAGGATAAATATTATTTTGATAGTTATGGTATGCCACCACCTGTTGAAGTAATACAATTCTTACAGAATGGTGTTTATCAAACATTTCAAGTTCAAGAAATTAATTCTAAATGTTGTGGTCAATTATGTTTATATGTATTATTTCAACTCAACAATAATGAAAATTTTTAAGATGTCATTTTAAATCTAATATAAATGACTTTTGTTGGAAAAGATGGTTCTATCTTTGGAGAATCCTCTCAGGATATTGATTTATCAAATTATTATACAAAGGCACAGGCTGAACGACAAAAATATAATATGACAAAAAATATTAATATGAAAAATACTTATAAATTAATCAATTATCCAAACCCTACAGATGCGAATGACTTGATTAGATTCAGTGATTTATCACAATATATATCTTTAAATAAAACAGCACGTTTTGTTAAACAAGTAAAATTTACAACCACAACACCTGGTTATACTGACCATACGCCTTTCCTCATTCAATTTAACTATGTGCTTACAATTGAATTTTATAAAGAAGGACATATAGTTAATATGCGAATTAATAAATGGGGGTATCATATGCCTGATTTAGGGTATAATTGTTTTTTTTCAATAAACTTAGAAGACCTACATGATTTTAATCAGTCTCGTAAAGAAGAATATTATATCCGCTTGGTGAGGATAAGGAGTTATGTGGAAGTACAATTAGTGAACAACAAATACATTATTTTAAGAATAAAAAATTATATGATAGTATAGCGATGGTTAGCATGACAAAGAAGGAAGGTAATGAGATAAGGATAGAAAGCCGAGGAATACAAACCGATTTGGTAGTGGGAAGATGGGGTGGTATTACCTGTCATAATATTAATCTCACATAAATTTCTGATACATAATTGGCAGGAAGAAGACTACAAGATAATTATAATTTTTGTATTCAGGGATACCTTCAAGAAAAGGGTGCTCGGTATTACATACCTTATGATTTGGAGCATATACATGGAAATTTTGTCATTAAAAACTGGCCTTATACTGATATTGTTAAACCCACAAATAGAGACTTGATTAAAGTATTAAATAAAAATGAACTGCTCAAAGTTATGAAATATAAAACTCTTTTAGAAATCATCAACAAATCTTATTGGTATCCTATTATGAGAAAAATAATTATAGATACAAGAATATCACAAAATCCAGATGAGTTTTTGTATAATATTATTTGGGGCTCAAACTCAAGGGTAGCAAGGGATGAGGAAGGAGTTGAGGAGAAGGAGGAAGGAGTTGAAGAAGAGAAGGAGGAAAGAGAGAAAAAGGAGAAGGAGAAGGAGGAGAGGGAGAAAAAGTAGAAAAAGGAGAGGGAGGAAAGGGACAAAAAGGAGGAGGAAAGAGAGAAAAGGGAGAAGGAGGAGAGGGAGGAAAGGGAGAAAAGAGAGAAGGAAGAGAGGGAAGGAAGAGAGAAAAAAGAGAGGGAGGAAAGGGAGAAAAAGGAGAAGGAGGAGAGGGAGGAAAGAGAGAGGGAGGAAAAATATAAAAAGATGGAAATCAGTGAGATTCATAAAAGATTGAAGGTATTACAGCAAATAAATCAAACTCAACGCACTGAGGAGGAAAATAAAGAATTAATGACTCTTACGAAGATATTGGTTTATAATATTTGCTGAGATGAGTTCAGGGAGAAGATATACATGAAGAAGAGAAAGGTCATATAGTTGATGATGTTGGGGTTATTGATTTTGGTTAAAGTTTTATTTGTAAATAAATGGAAGAGAGAGTGAAGACATTCCTAAGGATTCTTTATGTTTTAAAAATCAAGATAGAAATGTATATGTTGAAAACCCAAAAGGCTTTGGCACTATGTAAGACTTTTTCTAATAAATAAATGAGTTATTGTGTGAAGTGTAAAAAGAAAACTAATACGAAAAATATATCGTCTGTTAAAGCTAAAAATAATAGAGTTTATCAAAAAGGAATATGTCAAGTGTGTGGCTCTAAAAAGTGCCAATTCATCTCTCCTAAAAGTGGAGGAGACATACAAAAGTTTCTGTCAGGAAGTAAATTTACAACAACTGGAATTCCTGGGGAACTACATCTACCTGGATATTCTTTCTGTCGTCCAGGAACAAACTTGGATAAAAGATTAAATGAGGCTGACAATCCTAAACCTTGGTCTAAACCTATAAATAGGGTTGATGAAGTGTGTATGAAGCATGATATTGCTTATGGGAATACCACTACATTGGATGAAAAACATGAAGCAGACAAAGAAATGTCATATAATTTGTCTTTGATACGAAATCCTACGTTGAGAGAGAAAGTTGATAGGTTTATTGTGAAAAAAATGATAAGTGCTAAATTGAAACTTGGTCTTGGTTATTCACCCTCAAAAAACGATTAAGCTCTAATGATGCCATCAAGACTGAGGAGCTTTTGGCTGATGAATTACACAAACCTATAATCACAAAGTTTAGAAGGAAAGTTTATTCAAAAGACACCGACCACATCTGGTCCGCCGATTTAATTGAATTGAATAATGATAGGGGATACAGGTATGCTTTAACCGTTATTGATTTGAGGAGTACATTTGCCTGGGTTGTTCCTTTAAAAAATAAAAAGGGTGGTACTTTAATGTTAGCCTTTAAGCTAATATTTGATCGGGATAAAAGGAAACCAAAGAAGTTATGGACTGATGAGGGAACAGAGTTCTATAACAATATTTATGAAATTTCTTTAGGGGGAAGGGTATTAAATTATACAGCACCTTTAATAAAGGAAAGGCAGTTGTTATTGAGCGTTTTAATCGTACTTTGAAATAGAGACTATATAAAAAATTCACACAACTCGGTTCTCAACAATGGGGATATTTAATTCAGGATATTGTAGATAATTACAATAATACAGTTCATTCATCAACAAAATCAAAACCGTCAGAATCATTTACAAAATTAGAATATGAAATGGAGATTAATTTGAGAAAACCCAAGTTCAAAGTTGGTGATATTGTAAGAATATACAGATGGAAAAGTCATTTTGAGAAAGGTTATACACAAAAATGGACTAATGAATTATTTAAAATCGTTGATGTAATGGATACAGTCCCTTGGACCTACAAATTATTTGATTTAAATGGAGAAGAAATCTTGGGTTCATTTTACTCACAAGAATTACAAAAAACAAAGATGATAAGCAATTAAACAACAACCATCCATACTTTTATCCACCCCAACCAGATTAGTTAATTTAATTACTAGTAATACTAAATAAAAAAAAATCATAAGCCATGCCCACACAGACCCCGCCCACACAGACCCCGCCCACACAGACCCCGCCAACACAGACCCCGCCAACACAGACCACGCCCACACAGACCCCGCCCACACAGACCGCACCCATCATCCCCCATCCCCGTGTGTGCCCCCACCCTTGATCCTTCACCCCCCTCATCCCACCCCCACCTTCCCCACACACACAAGGGGAGGGGAGGAGTGGGATGAAGGGGGTGAAGGATTGTTGGCAGGGTCGCACTTTCCCTTCTTTTTTCCTTTATTCTCTTTTTGTAATTAATTATTAAATAATTCTGGACAAAACAAATATAATCATATATAAATATTGAAAACATAAAAATCTTTATATTATTAAAACATTTTTCTTGAGGTATATATTCAACTTCTCCCCAGCACAAGCCATCAATTTCTCCCCAGCACAATTCAAATACAGCAGATGTCTTCAGATTTTGAATCTCTTTCTGTTAAAGACAAGAGGGGAGAGAAAATATTAATACAGGGTGAAGCAAGGAGAAGGATATATTATATATGAGGATATGAGGATATGGGGATACACACCTCTAAAAAATCGAGCTTTGTGTCAATGCCGTCGAGTTGAAAATTTAGGGTATCACAGGTTGGCAGTAAATAACCACTCTTTGGGAAAGGTTGTGGTCATCGAGGTCGTGATCGTGGTTGTGGTCATCGATCTTAACAGGTGTTGTATTCTGTTAAAAAAAAAGAAAGAAAAAACATGAGTAGAAATGATTAAAAGATACATCGTATTGTCAATAAATTAATAAATGTCAGCTCCCTTTTATTGGTGCCAGTCAGAGAGATGAATAATGAATTACATGGGGTAGACTCTGATGGTCGTTTTGGACAAGAGACAAAATCTCGTCTGTGTCTTCTTTGACGTTAATACTACAGACAAAAAAAAGAGAAATTACTTTGTTGAAGGAAGCCAAACAAAACATCACACACACACACATTCTAAGGCAACCTCATTTAACATCAACGTATTTTATTTTGTACCATACCTTCCACATGAATCTTCTAAGAACGATGAAACATTGAATTCATTCAGAGACCTCCATCTCCGAGGCAGGTTGTTCAAACCCGTATTCAGTTCGTGGTGAAACTCTTGTGGAACAACTTAAAATTCTGCCAGGACCTCATGAAAGTCATTCACAATATTTGAATTGCTGTAATGAAGAGGAAAATATATCATGAGTCATAAAATTAATCACATACAAAGCTCTCATTAACAGTTTCATTCTGAATGAACTTACCAATGTCCTGGTGAGTTGATATAATCTTCATCAGAGTAAAGAC
The DNA here is from genome assembly GCF_964187855.1 of Myxine glutinosa. Taxonomy (NCBI): domain Eukaryota; kingdom Metazoa; phylum Chordata; class Myxini; order Myxiniformes; family Myxinidae; genus Myxine; species Myxine glutinosa. The sequence continues at coordinate 56,183,429 of NC_136261.1, forward strand.
TGGAATAAGACAAGCTCATCTTCGTTCGCAATGTTTAAAACGGCACGGCAACACGGCTTAAATAATGAACAAAATGTATTTCGGGGAAGTGAACTGCCTGTCAGCATTTGGGGAAATTCGGGGCGTGTGAAAAACAGGAAATAAGACCATGAGATCCTCTGGGAAGTTATCCAAGTTATACCACATGTCATTTCTCAAAAGTGAGCGATTAATTAGAAAAGGTTTGAGTATGGTAGCCTTCGTTTAAAAATGCAAAACATAACGAATGTGAAAAATATCTAAAAAGTTAATGTTAATGTTAAAAAAAAGTAAAAAGTAAAAAAAAAAAGTAAATGAAAAAATTAAATTATTTCCTACGCATAAACAAATATTTGTAGGATCGATGTTTGAGTGGTCTACTAGACAACAATGATCTGCCAGATGATATGGAAGAAGTGTATAAGGACCTGTGCTCAGTGTCAATAGTAGAAGAGCCAGAAGGATCATCTATCTATAATTCCAGTAATCTCTGTGTGTGTGTCTGTGTGTGTGTCTGTATGCGACCGCTGTTTCTCGACAACCACGGGTCCGATATACTTGAAACTTGCCAGGTATATTGCTGGGGACCCGAGGATGTGCCTTTTCAAGGTTTCATATTAATCGGAGAAGTAGTTACCGAGCTATGGCGATTTCTTTACCAAACTCCGCAAGCCGTTCGCTTTGGACCAAACCATTTCATGTAAATAGAGGGGGGGGATTGTCACCGTACTCGCAAGCCGTCCGCTTTGGACCAAACCATTTCATGTAAATAGAGGGGGGGGATTGTCACCGTACTCGCAAGCCGTCCGCTTTGGCTTTGCGAATGGACCAAACCATTTCATGTAAATAGAGGGGGGGGGATATAATTTTGTACGGGCATGCCCTAGTAGGTTCATAAAGCTAGAAGGATCATAGGTTCATAAGGCTAGAAGGATCATAGGTTCATAAGCGTAGAAGGATCATAGGTCCATAAGGGTAAATGTTAGGAGGTTCATAAGGGAGTAGGGGTAGCAGTAATGGGGGTGTTAAGGGGAAATTAAGAAAAGTGAGGGTGAGAGGAAAATTTACATGGAAGTGAATGGAGATTTGGGGGTGTCCCAGGAACAACATTTATCATCTACTCCCGTCGGACAACCATTTTGTCCGCGGCGAGACATAGACACGGTTGGGCGTACATCGCGCCCGACGTTCGAACGAAAAATTTTTATAGTCGGAGGCGGAAAATATTATATACTCAATTGGGCATACGAAGCGCGATATCGCGTTTTCGGGCAATTTAAATTCAGTCTTTGAGGGAAAGCCGCGCGCAAAACGACCTCCTTTACGGAGGAGGAGGTGAGCGGTATGGAAGAAGGGATGGAAGATGCGGGAATTCTTGGGGGTGGGTCGGAAGTAGAGGGGGTAGAGGGTAGTGTTGGAGCATTCCCCGCCATTGGGACGGCCTCGACAACCGACCAGATGTTGGGTCAATTGCTTAGGGAAATGAGGGAGCAGAAGGGTGAAATGCGGGAAATGAAGGAGGGAATGAAAAACAACATGAGGTCTCAGAGTGAAAGCAGTGAGCGAGCCAGTGCAGAATTGAACAACAAAATTGAGGGAATGAGTGATCGATTGGAGGGACAAATTGAAGGAATGGGAAATATAATTGATAAATGTACGAATAAATTGAGTGAAGGACGAACGAATGGTGCCGTCGGGGCACAGGAGAAGCCAATGGTGGCAGAAATTGAATCTGAACAAAGGGAAGCCAAAACGAAAGAAACGAAAACCCCATGTGAGCAAACGAATGAAATCTGAATAGAACAAAGGAATGATTTAAATGAGGCTCAGGAGCCGGGAATGGCCAAATTGGCCATACGTATCCAGTTGTCTATCATTGGCAAAAATGGCAATTGAAGGAAATGGGGAATGTGAAGATTGTAATGGGGAAAATTTGATTGCGGCATGCGTACAGGTGAGCGTGGAGTGCCCACAGGTGAGCGTAGAATATGAAATTGTAATGGCAAGCGAATTGGAACGGGAGACTGCAAATTCACAGGTAGATGGGGAATGACTACGGGTAAACGGGGAGTGCGCACAGGTGAGCGTGGAGTGCCAAGAGGTGAAGGGAGAATTAAATTGTAATAGGGAATGCTTCCCACATTCTGGCCTAGACTTTTATCGGGACCGTGTGGATGTCACAAAACCCCAACCGGGGGATGAATTTGGAATTGTGCAGCACCAGGGCGGTGGTGCAGAGCGAGAAGGGGTAACATTATTGGGGGTCCGTGTAATGGAGCCGGACCGGGTATTTATTGGGGATATTGGGCAAGACCTGTCGGAGCCAGAATTAATGGGGGATGATGTGATTCAGCGGCTGGGGACCTGGGACAGTCCCATGGAGGACGAGGTTGACCTGGTCCAAAGGAGTTTGGGGGATGAGGTGAGTTGGTCCGAGGAGGTGGTTGAGGTGACCAAGGGGAACCCTCACCACGAACACAAATTGGGTGCAAGAGGCTCCCAAATTGAAGAACCAGTTGGGGGAGTGTGTTGGCTCCGGGCTGGATTCGGACATTGGAGAATCGGGAGATCGAGCCTCCGATGATTTGGTCCCCGTAGGAAATGTGGACCAGCTGCAGGGAGGGGAAAAACAACCCGAGGGAGTTGTTACCTGCAGCTGCGGTTTGGGATGGAAAATCAAAATTTCTAAAAGGAAATTTAAAATTAAATTAAAATGGGAAATGGATTTGGCACAGCCATGGAGGGAGTTGGTCCCCCGGCTGTGGAATTTGGACAAGGAGAGGTCAATGGTGATGGCCTCGGGGAAAATTTGCCCCTTTCAAAATTTGGTGATGCCAGACAGCTGGGGGGCTGTGCTGGTGAGATTTGGACATGGGGTCCAGCCATGGGTGGCATGGTACTACATGGGCCCCATGGGGGGTGTGGTGGAGTGTGGCGTCCCTTGTCTGACGGGGAATCGTCCGGGCGTGTGGCTCGGGCTGGCAGGGTCACCAGACCCTGGTGGGGGTTAAGACCTCCAGGGGGTCCGAGGTGGTTTCTCAAGCCTGGGATGGCAAATATTGAGGACCACTAGGTGGAGGTGTTGGTGTCAGGAAGGGCATCCGGCCATAAAAACATTTCTTCAAACAGGGAACCATGATTGTCATGGGGCCCGCAAGGCTAACCCCCGCTCTAGCGGGGAAAATGGCCTTAAAACGATCATTCATACTAGGGGGAGGTGTTGTAGGTCGCGCTTTGGTGGTGGCATCGCGGACGGCCAACTTGGGCCTGATGTGGTGACCACCGGGCATGCGGCCTGACACCCTCCTCCTGAGACTCTGGGACAGCCGGCATGTGGTGACCTGCCATGCCGTGCTGGGCTATGGACGCGGGTCAATCCGCATGGACAGGGATGGAGATCGAGACTGTAACTGTAATACTCATCTCATCGTAGCTCATCGAGACTGTAGCTCATCGAGACTGTAATATCAATTATAAATCTCCCCATTTCATTCCAGTCTTTCTTCACAACAATGCGCATTATGATACACATCTATTTATCAATGAACTTTCAAAGCCATTTGGAGACATTTCAGCAATCCCCAACACGGACCAGAAATACATCTCTTTCACAAAACAATCCGTACAAAAATAGGATTTGACTTTGAAAAAAATAAAGATAAATATGATATGACTCACATCAGGTTTCTTGACTCATTTAAATTTATGGCAAGTTCATTATATACCTAGGTATCAAATATTAAAAACTTTCCAATTCTTTCAGAGTATGCATCAAATCAAAAAGAACTTGAACTCTTATCACAAAGGGGATATATCTGTATGATTACATGGATTCCTTTGAAAGGTTTAAAGAAACACAACTTCCCTCAAAATAACATTTCTATAACGAGTTAAATAAAAGTCATATAACTGACAAAGATTATACTCAAGCACAAAATATTTGGAAAACGTTTAACATAAAGACCCTTGGAGAGTATCATGATTTGTATTTTAAAACCGACGTCCTACTACTGGCTGACGTCTTTGAAACCTTTAGAACAGTCTGCCATAATAAACAATCATATGGGTTAGATCCTGCCCACTACAATATGTTAACTTCACCGCTCCTGGATTGGCTTGGAGTGCTATGCTAAAAATGATGAAACAGAATTTGGAGTTAATCAGTGATGCAGAAATGCTTTTGATGATAGCAAAGGCTCAAAGACGAGGAATATCACAAGTATGTTCTAAGAGATATGCCAAAGCCAACAATAAGTATCTTCCTCATTATGATGATACGAAAGATAGTTCTTACCTGATGTATTATGATGCTAATAATTTGTATGGATGGGCTATGTCTCAAGCTCTACCGTATGGAGGACTCAAATGGGTCGAAGAGAAAGATTATGAAAAGGTTTTACAAAACATTATTACATCCTCACAAAAATAATTGGATGATTCGAAAGTTGGTTATTATTTTGAGGTTGATTTAAAATATCCTGAAGAACTTCATAATAAACATGAAGATCTACCATATGCCCCTACTAAAGAATGCCCGAAAAAAGAATGGTTAAGTGATTAATCAACTAACATTTAATAACAAGCATTCTGAGTATTGCGCTGCAATACATGTCCCCTACCGGCAGTCTGTCGTCTGGAAAACTGTTGGGGAAGTTACCAAGGGTTATTTACACACAGGTTCTGAATCGTTCCCAATCGCTAATTACCTCAGGACGGGCTCACCTGTGATTCGCACTCGGGACTTCGCTTTATACACATTGCAGACAGGTCAGCAGAAGCACGAGAAAATAAGTTGTTGATAAAGAACCTTTCGAGTCGCTAAATATCAGTAATTTATTATATTTTCCGGTTCACGATCAATGATCGATGTGTATATATGTTGCTCGGCTTGGCTCCGCCCCTCCCGAAAGCGCACGCTTTGTCGCGCTTTTGACGTTCGCGAGACGAGGCTGAGGGCGCGCGGTGCGGCTTGAGGAGAACTCGAGAATAAACAAGAGATATCCATTTTTAAATATTTTCGTTTAATGAATGATATCTGCCAAACCACGTGCCCTATCACAAATTCCAAAAGGACATTTTAGTGCTGAACAGATCTGTGAAGTTTCCCCTCGATTGGATCAAAAATGAGGGAGGAGCTCGGTTTTAAAGGTTCATGCTTAAAAACGTCATAACTCTGAAACCATGTAACGCATGACGTCATGCTCGCTGACTTTTTTGTTTGTCATGGGTATGCGATTCTGCCTGCAATGTTTGGCCTCAATCTGTTCAGCCGTTGCAGAGAAAAAGGGGTTTTCGTGTTTTCACGAAAAACAATATGGCGGTCGAACCACGTGATCTGTGAGGTCATTAATACCATTAAAATATTCTACAGACCGAGTCCCCCCCTATGGTGAAAATTTGATCTCATTCGGTCCTATTATTGCAGAGAAATTGGTTTTTAAAGGAAATTAAAACTTAAAATGGCACTGAGTTAATGATCATCAGAATTATCAGAATTCCCAAAGTTAAGTGCCATAACTTTGTCAAAAATGATCGAAACGTCGTGAAGTTTGAACTTGATCTGTAACTTATCATGAGGAAACCATGTGCCAAGTTTGAAATCATTAGCGTTAAGCGTTTAGAAAAAAAGTCCGGAAAACTGTTCTTTGCGTGACGGACTGATGGACTGACAGACTGACAGACTGACAGACTGACAGACGGAGGGACGGCGTGCAAACCTATAGTCCCCTCTGGTGTACACCGGTAGGGGACTAATAACTGAAGGAGGCTGCAGCTTCGCCCTGAATCTTTGCCGCTCCCCGTCGGGAGTCCCTCCATTTTTTTCTCTCGGTCGGGTCTTCTCCTCGAACGGGGTGACCGGCACGGACGTGTCGACCGTGAGCGGGCTTGTGTGCCGAGTGTCTCCGTGGCCCGCTTCACCACGGCGTGCTTTACCCAACGTGTCCGAGCAGTTTCACCGGTGGTCGTGTCGTCTGTGACGAACGAACGACCTCAGGTTTCCGTAAACCCGGCCGCCCCAGGGATCGACGCTCGCCTACTAGTCGTAGACGTGCCCCGTCTTTCCTCGAGCGGCCGAAGTTGCGTGCTTCTTTTTTTTTGGACGATGCGATATGCGCAGTAACGACGATGTACAGGCAGGCATTTGCAAATCCATGCACATGTGCACATGCACATGTCGATCGGTTCGTCGACGCCGGATGACGGCGAAGTGCCCGACGAGGCACCCCGGCTCGAGGCATGACACGGTCGTTCGTTTCAGATGGGCCCTGGGGCCTGACCTCATCGCGGACACTGCACACTCTGCACGGTGACGTGACGTGACGTCTGCCGCGGACGGTCGTCCGAGCCGGCATCGTCGTCATGTTTCGCCGTTGCCATGTTGCATTGGTTGTTTTACACAGTCAAGGAAACTTTACACAGTAAAGGAATAATCACAAAAATAACAGCGAAAGGCAAAGCAAGCACGAGACCACAGCACAGGACAAAATGCATATGGTGTTGCCTTTGTTTTGAATGAGAACCAGCAGCTATGCGTACGTATACTGTACGTACATTTTAAAAATATTTTTAATGTGCTTTTATTGTTAATTTTTATGTACTATTTTATTTATTTTAAATAATTTTTTTTCACGTCCTCCTATTACGTTCGCTGAACTGAAATTTACTCCAGAAGAGAGGCGTAAAGTCGGATTTGACGTAGGTCTAAATGGCGTAAAACGGGGGTATTGCTGTATATTGATTTTAACACTCAAAGGAGAACCGAAGCAAAAACTGATTTTGAGAAAGACTTTTATAAATTGATGAATAATTCTGTATTTGGAAAGACGATGGAAAATCTTAGAAATTGACAAAACATAAAACTTGTTACATCATGGAAACAAGCATCAAGATTCATTAATAAACCCAGTTTTCAAAGAGAATCTCAAAGGAGGATCTCGCGAGATCACGGCGAGGTCACGTCTTTTCGAAGCTGCTCCATGCGCTCACGCTCTCGAAGCTAAGTGATCTATCACAATCGTGTTTTTGTCGAGACTGTATCTATCTTTCGGTGTGTGTACCTACAGCGTATCTTTTGGAAAATTTTCGGTGCTAATTTTTCGTACATGTATACACAATCGTCGGTTAATGGTATCGAGTATTCTGCGGCCTAGTACTCGCAGGCTTAGACTACCGTACCGTCTCCGACCTTGTGGTTTTTTCTCTCAGCGATTCGTCGAATGCGCTGAAATTATTTTCGTTCTCTGTTTCGTACCAGTCGTTCACCCCGTACCTCCTTGTTTAATACCTGTACTCACAAAAAAAAAAAAAAAAACCCCAAAAAAAATATTTCCTTCCCCAGGTCTTATTCGTTTATTTGTTGTTCTTTTTGTTCGTTCGTTCTTCGTTCGCGATCTCGCGGCTAGAAATGTATAATCTCTCCCCTGAACAACTATTTTCTCTCATATATTATAACACCCTTTTCTTCTTTTCCTACAAAAGGATGCTTTCGTCTTGCTCACCAAATCTATTCATTCCAAAAAATATATATAATACCATCTCTTACAGTTCCTCCTTTCTACATTCCCTAAACTATCCAGAACTCCACCCCTCCTCCAGTGTCCTCAAACGTATTTTTGACTCGAAGGTCTCAAACTCATTTTGCAAAAAATGTTCGTTTCCCATGAATCGTACACTTTTCAAAATCCAATCTCACCCCTCCCCTCCAAATCCTCCCCATCACCCATCCCTTTCAAATCTCTCCCCTTGCCCTTGCCTCTTGCCCCTTCTCCCCCCTTGCCAATCTCACCACACCCCACACCTCCACACCCCACACACTAAACTCCCCCCACAACCCTCCCCTCCGAGACTCTCCCTCGCTCCTCCCCTCCTAGACTCCCCTCTCACCCCTCCTCCTCAAAGCATCCTCCCTGCTTCTTCCCCCTTCCAACTTTCACCTTCATCTCCCCAAACCTTCTGCCTCGCTCTTCCCCCTCCTCAAATAACACCTCACTGTGCCTCACCCAATCTCCATCAAACCTTTTGTCCGCCCCATTCTTCACTTTCTCCAAGCTATTCTGAAATATCTGAAATCTCTGACACACCTTCAACAGCTCTCCCTACCTCTTCCACATCTTACCCTACCCCTCCCCCCCCCTGTTCTGGACCCGATGCTCCCCCTTCCTCTTCATTAACGGTATGGACCTCAAACATCCGGGGCCTTCGCTCAAACTTGACTGACCTCTCCATACAGGTTGCTTCTGACAAACCAGATGTGATCTGCTTAACAGAAACTTTCCTCCTTCATGATGTCTCTGATGCCTTGGTATCTCTCCCAGGTTACTCCCTCCTCCGGTATGATAGACCTGAGCCTCGTCCTGGAGGTGGGGTTGCTATCTTTATAAAAATCTCTCTTCCTCACTCGCCCTCCACTGCCCTCTCTCCACCTCACCCCCAGGAATACCTTTGGCTACGGCTTCCCCTACGCTCCCACCTTTTGTTCATATGTGTGTTGTACCGTCCACCAAACAGCGATGACTCCATCTACATCTCACTGTCTGATAATATGGACCAACTTCTATCTACCCATCCCAATCTCTCTTCCTCATATGTGGTGATTTCAATTGTCACCATGCCAGTTGGCTGGGTGTGGGTACCTCTCTCACCAGCCATGGCTCTTCAGCAAAGGACTTCTGCGACTCACTGGGACTGACACAATCTGTCAATTTCCCGACCCGGATCTCAGTCAACGGAGCATCTTCTCTTCTGGATTTGGTTATGACAAACTTCCCTGAAAATGTCTGCTGCTCTTCTTCTGCTTCAATCGGCTCATCTGATCATGTGCTTGTCAAAGTGGACATCTCTCTGACCATTCTCAGAGAGCCTCCTCAGCGTCGACGAGTCTGGCATTTCACTCAGGCCAACTGGCACGGTCTTCAAGCAGCCATCAATCATCTGGACTGGTCTCCCATCTCTACCGCCTCTGACATCAACTCATCCTGGGAATTCTTTCAAAGTAAATTGCTCTCTCTCATGCACAGATTTATACCATCTCGTCTTCAGTTGTCATACCCTTCCTCCCGTCCATGGTACACGGAATCTTGTGGTGAGGCTGTTGCCCTGAAACAACTTGCTTTCGTCTCCTGGAAAGCAAATCCAACGGAAGGAAATCTCATTTCCTTTCACAAAGTCCGAAACAAGTGTGTGTCCACCCTCAGGAGAGCCAGGAAACAATATCTCAACATTCTCAAGACCGAACTCTCTTATCTGTCTCCCTCTTCCAAATCCTGGTGGCGTCTGGTCAAATCTGTTTCTGGTGTTTGTTCCCCCTCCATCCCCTCCCTCACCTCAAACGGCTTAACGGCTGACTCCGCACGTGAAAAAGCTGAATGCCTCAACTCTGTGTTTGCCTCTAAATCTTGTGTCCCCAACCCCATCCCTCTCTGTACCCACCGTACCCAGTCGTACCCAGCTGCTCCTGGACTCTGTGTCCTTTCCTCCTGACAAGGTGGAAAAGTTTCTGTCAACCCTCGACTCTGATTCTGCAACTGGTCCTGACGGCATCAGCCCACGGGTCCTAAAATCATGTTCTTCTGCTCTTTCACTCCCTCTTTCTGTTCTCTTCACCCTCTCTTTTGCTCAAGGTCATCTGCCATCTGCTTGGAAATCAGCCAACATCACCGGTTTGCACAAAAAAGGTGCAAAAACAGATCCCAGCAACTACAGACCAATCAGCCTTCTCCCAATTATCAACAAAGTCATGGAATCCATCATTGCTTCAGATATTAAATCTTTCCTCTTCTCCAATGGCTTGATCTCTGATCATCAATTTGGTTTCAGACCTGGTCACTCTACTCTGGACATGCTGCTTCTGCTTTCTCAACAATGGATGGAGGTCCTCAACGCCAAACAGGAAATTAGAGCTGTCTCCCTTGACATTTCACGTGCCTTCGATACGGTCTGGCACCCTGCTCTGCTCACCAAACTCTCCTCCTTTGGTATCCATGGAAATCTCCACGCATGGCTGGCGGACTTCCTCTCTGGTCGTTGTCAACGTGTGGCCCTGAATGGGTTTCTCTCATCTCATCTTCCTGTTCAGGCTGGAGTTCCCCAAGGTAGTGTTCTGGGCCCTGTGCTTTTTCTGGTCTTCATCAATGATCTCTCTGACTCTCTTGAAAATCCTCTCTATCTCTTTGCTGACGACTCTACTCTCTGTCGCTCCATTCCTCATCCCTCAGATCGGCAGTCTGCAGCCTCCTCACTCTCTGCAGACCTGGACAAAATCACAGACTGGTCAAACAAGTGGAACATGTCTTTCAATCCTGACAAATCTCACACTCTTACAATGTCTCTCCGAAAGGACCGACTGGACAACCCTCCCATCTACTTTCTCAACAATCCTCTCCAAGAAGTTCTGTCGCTCAAGCTTTTGGGTCTCACTATCTGCCATGATCTTTCTTGGGAAAACCACATTTCCAAGCTGGCCTCCAAAGCCAGTCGCCGACTGGGCATCCTCCGTCGTGCGAAGTCCTTCCTTGGCACACCTGAGCTCCTCACCACATACAAGGCTTTCAGCCGCAGCTCAATGGAATACTGTTCCCCCCTCTGGGCTGGTGCTCCTGCCTCACACCTTGCTCGGCTTCACGCTGTTGAGGCCAAAGCTTTCAGAATCATTGGAATCTCCTGCGATGTAGTCAACACCGAGGGCCTTTCACTCACTCACCGCAGGCAGGTTGGTGGTCTTTCTGTCTTCTACCGACTCCTCTCCGGCCTTGCTCCCCCAGCTCTCTCTGTGCTCTGTCCCCCCAATATTCCTTCAGGTCGCACAAGATCTGCCTGCAACCCTCTTATGGTTAAACTGCCAAAGTCTAGGCTCTCTGCTCACCTTCACTCTTTCATTCCCCTTTTCTCCCGCCTCTGGAACAAACTCCCCCACTCCCTTCAATCCCATTCACTCCTCCCTCCAGGTCTTTAAAACAGCTGTTCACCACCATCTCTTATCTTCCCCCATCGAAAACCTTGATCTTTTCTACCCCCGGTAATTCACCCCAGAGTCCTTGCAGTGTTCATATGTTTTATTCCTCTCCCACCTCCCCCCAAGTCCTCCCGATGTCCCTGATCTCAAATGTTGTGTTTGTGTCCTTCCCCCTCTTCCCCCTCTCTTTTGTGTCCTTCCCCCTCTCTCCCCATCTTGTCTGCCGGTCCCCTTGTTTTTTGTGTTTTGTGTGTCGGTTTGTCTTTTTTGTGTGATTAATGTTAGCTCTTTCACGAGCCTCGATCTTGTATACAAAAAAAAAAAAAAAAAAAAAAAAAAGAAGTGGTGTTTTCAGAGAACTTTGTTGCTATCCATTTGCAAAAGGAGAGTATTGAAATGGATAAACCTATTTATATAAGAACGACGGTTCTTGATTTATCAAAGAAATTAATGTATGATTACTTTCACAATAACTTGAAGAAGAAGTATCAAGATAATGTTGAACAACTTTATATGGATACGGATAGTTTTATTTTGGACATTAAGACGGAAGATGTTTATTCAGATATGCTTGAGGATAGTGACTCGTATGACACGAGTAATTCTAATTCGGACGATAAGTTGTTTTCCTCAAAGAATAGAAAGGTTATTGGAAAGTTTAAGGATGAATTAGGGGGAAAGGTAATGACTGAATCTGTAGGATTGAGATCTAAGGCTTATGCTTATAAATATCTTCATAATAATATTGGAAGATGTGATAAGAAGTTAAAAGGAATAAAGAAAGGTTTTATAAAAGAAGAAATAGAGTTTGAACATTATTATAATTGTTTAACTTTAAAGAAAGAGGAGTTTAGAAAAATGAATATGATAAGAAGTTATAAACATCAATTACATACGGAGGAGGTGAACAGAAAGCTCTTGGGGCTTATGATGATAAAGGGTTTATTTTAGACGATGGAATTGATTATCTCCCGTATGGGCATATAGACATAATTTAAAAAAATAAAAGAATCTGTGTGAAAATGTGTGTGAAATGAGTAATGAGTGTGAAAAAACACAGCATTCTTGATTTCAATACCATAACCCTAACCCCTATAAAATAAAATAAAACTCACTCCCACAATATCCCTAACTTATTGTGAGTAGTGTATGTGATATTAGTCATAACACCATTATCCATATTAATCTGCAGTTCTGTTTCTTCCAAGAGTAAACAATATGCGTCAACTTCTTCATTCTCTCCTCTTTCAATGTATAGGGAAGTATCCACTCGATTAGACTTTATAGTTTCCTTTTGAGCGCTCAGGTCAATCGCGAAGATTGTATATAGACTTTCAAACGCAGTCATATACAAAATGGGATCCCTATTACCGTTGCTTTCACACACCTTTTGGTAGGACTTGTAGGCTTCAGCATAATCATTTTGATCCCAATTAATTTCCAATCTATCTCGTGGGTAAAATGTTCCATCTAGAGAAACCCTAAGTTGTTTTACCTTAGCATTATCACTCAATGCATTATTCTTATCAGTAGCAGTATCTCCATCTGGTTTCTCAAAACTGAGCCATAGGTGTCGAGGCTTTCCTTCCAAAACATCAAAATTCCAATTGTAGGTAGTGTGTTCCAATTTAACATGTTGACATCTTCTTTTAAGGTACGATACATTTAGCGGGGTCTTCGAGTTAAGTCTTCTATTCAACATCTCTTCCGTTTTAAGATTAGGGGTATATTCGTTAATATACCAACACGTCATTAATAACAAATTTATTGTTACCACCGAAAGCTTTAGCAACCCCAAAAAGCAATCTATTTTCATTATCATTCTAAGCAGTTGAAATCTAATAGTCAGGTTCACTATGTCAATAAATTATATTTCGTTCAAAATCATGGTAGATGAGCAAACCTATACATTTTTTGAAAGGTTATAGCATAAGGAAACTAAAAATCAATGTTTACATTTGGAGAGATACCTGTATGGCGGCCATTTTGGATTTTCAAAATGGCCACTGTAAAATACATATTTTGTTCTATTTCTGCCTCTAATTACCCTAAAAACTTTTTAAAATATACTAAACCTATATTTTCAGGGACAAGGAATCCAATGAAAGTATCAAATTAGTGCTATGGGGAATGGTAAGACACGAATCAAAGGTTTTGAATTGCAAAATACTGTCTTTATATTCGCGATAAATTGCATAATCAAATACATGTTATCATTTTGTACAGGCAGTTAATAACATCAAAATGTGTCACAATAATTCATATCACCAAACATACACAGGCAGTCAGCAAAATCATATATACACATGCAGTCAGTATAACTTCACATCTACACAGGCAGTCAATGACAAAATATACACAGGCAGTCAATGGCATCAAACATACACGATTACAGAATATGCCATTTAGAGTTCGTCATCACTGTCCTGTGTGTCGTATCCGACAATATAGTCCGCATCGTTTTCACAGTCCGTTCCACACAAGCAAAGGTCGGTCAAATTGATTGGCAAATCGAATTGGTCGAATGGTCGATCGAATCGAATTCGATGAATCGAATCGAATCGAATCGATCGAATTGGTCGAATGGTCGATCGAAGCGATTGGTCGAATGGTCGAATTGGTCGAATGGAATTGGTCGATTGGTCGAATTGGTCGAATTGGTCGAATCGAATTGGTCGGAATTGGCAAATGTAAACATTGATTTTCAGATTTTCCATGTAATATCGTTTCCAAAAATGTATAGGTTTGCTAATCTACCATGATTTTGAATGAAAAAACATAGTGAACCTGACTATAATTTTAAGTCCATACAGAACTTTATCATAATCACAAAATCCAAACATACCCTTAAGGGGTGCTGCTATGGTAAAACTATTCTCAGCTTTTGTATCATTGTTATACATTGCCTTCCTTTGCCTATAACCATGGTCATCGTCTTTTCCCGTTGACATATCAGGAATAAAACCCTCAACAGACCCCTTACCCATTCCATCACTAAACGAATTTAGTGTATATTTCATCATTTCAGATGTACAGTCACGTGAAAAAGTAAGTACACCCCATGTAAAGTTTTGACTTTTTCAACATATTTCAACATACAGCGATTTGATCTTCATTTCAACAATATTGATAGATAAAGGTGATATAATATAACAAATATCATGAAACATTTACATTTTGTAGTCCATTGTATAATTTAAATAAACATAAATGCAAATTTTGCATGTGGAAAAAAGTACACCCCTAGATTTATCACTACTTCAAATAACTAAAATTAGAATCAGATCCACCAGCTCAGGTGCAAATGATTAGAACATCATTAGAGAGGATCTTGGAGGAACCTGTCTTATTTAAACCTCAGACATTTAGTTTGGTTTGCTCTTTGTTGTTGAAGTGTGCGGCCTCACCATGCCTAGATCAAAATAGCTCTCTGAGGCCTTCAGAAAGAAGGTTATAGATGCCTACTGTTATGGGGTCCTCACCGATCTCCTGGTCTCGGTAAACCTCCGAACCCCGCGAGGAGCCCCGGCAGAAAAAATATGTTTTCCGGTGTCAAAAACAAATCAATAGTGGAACCACACCCAAAGATTATAAATGAACAGATTGTATTAAAAGCACACAGGAAACCATACAGCAATGAAAGCAATCAGTCATACAATTAATCTCAAGATGGTACCACCTTATTAAGTAACATTAACTCACAGATCCCATTCCCAGCTCAGCAGCAGCTCGGCAGTGATCCGCGCTCCCAGTGAATGGAGCCCAACCCTTCAATGTCTCTATAACTCAACGGAGATGAGGCGAAGACGCGAAGAGGCGAGTACGGCGGTGTAGGCAAGGCATGGACCGTCACGTGGTCTAATCCAACAGCAACCTGACCGTGGGCAGGGAATCCCAAATAAGCGATCCGGATGTGCACCTTCCCCGTTCAGTCAACGAACCGCAGGGCAATCTTCCGACGCCGCTTTAGTGCACACACCTATTTCGGTAAATCACCGGATGGCGGGACCCACGGATGTGGCTAACCCAGGTTCCGCGAACGACGCGCGAGGTCCTGGTAATGGCAGCCGGCTTGTCCTCGAGCCGTCGCTGCTAGGCAAAGATTCTCCAGAATCACACCTGTACCTGGCTTCGCCGGCTTTTCCACAATTCCAGCGATCACCAATCGCTCAAGATTCCCTTCCCGGACTCAAAGTTCTCTCGCCATGTAAGCTCGCCCACGCCAGGTGCGGAGCTTCGTCAGAACCCCTCCTTTTTTCCTTTTCTTCACATCCTCCTCCTCTTCCCTCGACCTCTTCCGGCCCACTATGCCATTTCCGGTATTATTTTATCATGAGCGCTTTTAAACCTTTTAACTATAATAACCCTTTCCCTTCAACCACAATCACCAGAATACTTAGAACCAACAACAATAATCATAACAACAATCATTAGGGCCGAATCCGTAACACTACGAGTCTGGGAAGGGATTTAAAAAGATCTCCAAACAATTTGAAATCAATCATTCGACTGTCCGGAAGATCATCTACAAGTGGAGAAGATTCCAAACAACTGCCAACTTGTTCAGGCCAGGCCGCCCCAGCAAGTTCAGCCCGAGAGCAGACCGCAAGATGCTGAAAGAAGTCTCTAAGAACCCCAGAATGTCATCACGGGACCCACAGGTAGCTCTTGCCACTGTTGATGTCAAAGTGCACGAGTCTACCAATAGAAAGAGGCTGCACAAATTTGATCTACATCGGAGGTGTGCCAGGAGGAAACCTTTGCTGTCCAGAAAGAACATCAGGGCAAGACTAAAGTTTGCCAATTAACACCCAGGCAAAGACCAGCACTTCTGGAACAATGTGCTCTGGACAGATGAGTCAAAGGTCGAGCTATTTGGCCACAGTACCAGAAGACATGTTTGGCGAAAACCAAAGACAGCATTTGACCACAAGAACCTGATACCAACTGTAAAGCATGGTGGTGGAAATATTATGGTTTGGGAGCAGCTTTGCTGCATCAGGGCCTGGGCAGCTCACCATCATAGAATCCACTATGAATTCTTCATTGTACCAGAGGGTGCTTGAGGATAATGTGAGGCCATCTGTCGGAAAGTTGAAGCTCAACCGAAGGTGGACCTTGCAACATGACAATGACCCTAAACATACCAGTAAATCCACCAAGGAATGGCTGAAAAGAAAGAAATGGAGGGTTCTGGAATGGCCAAGTCAAAGTCCGGATCTAAATCCCATCGAGATGTTGTGGGGGGATTTGAAACGAGCTGTGCATGCAAGAAACCCCTCAAACATCGCACAGCTGAAAGAATTCTGCATGGAGGAGTGGGCAAAAATTTCTCCCAGTCGATGTCAGAGACTGGTGGACAGTTATAAGAAATGCCTACTTGAGGTTGTTTCTGCCAAAGGGGGCAATACCACCTATTAGAGCCAAGGGTGTACTTACTTTTTCCACATGCAAAATTTGCATTTATGTTTATTTAAATTATACAATGGACTACAAAATGTAAATGTTTCATGATATTTGTTGTATTATATCACCTTTATCTATCAATATTGTTGAAATGAAGATCAAATAGCTGTATGTTGAAATATGTTGAAAAAGTCAAAACTTTACATGGGGTGTACTTACTTTTTCACGTGACTGTAGCATAGACATAATCAACCGCTTCCACTTCTTGCATTCCAATATACAAACGAATACTATCAAACATTTTCCAGAAGAAATCATTCACGAGTGTAGTGTTTGTGTTATTCGCAGCCTTAGTGAATTTAAATTTGTACACCAAGAAACTATCGGCTAGATTCAAGTAAGTTTGTTGATTATTTATCTCAAAACTTTTTGTTCCATTCGTATTCCAATCTGTTCCGGTTAGAGCATTTACCTTGAAATAATCTTCTTTTCTAGTAGAGTTGAAAATTATAATCATATCATCCAAATCATAAATACTGTCAATTGCTTCCATTCCTTTTTTATATAACAATAAAAAATATAATAAATAAATTTATTATATTTAAGAATAATAATATAAATATTTAAAACTTTTAAAAACCCGACCCAAATAATTTAATTAATTTTTGTTTTTCTTGCGGAGTTATTGAAGTGTTACCTTTTTTAATTTCTTTGATCGCTTGTAATTTATGAGACTCCTTCTGAGCGTCTTTTATACTCTTAACAGCACCCACTACATTTCCCACGGCAGAAGAGGTTGAAGCAATTAGGTCTTTATGTTTAAGAATAGTTGAGCCAATACCTATTAGAGTATCAATTATCCTATCTCCTTTGTTTCTAAATTGATGTCCTATACCCATTTCTCTCCTAGGTTTATAGTATCCTCTTCCAAGAAACATACCTTCACCCTTATAGTATGGTGAAAGATACATACCACAGCATCTTTCGTAATTATTTTTTATTTTCTCAACTTGTGTTTTCTCACAACAACCATCGTGTTTATATTTAACTTTTTTTTCAATTTATCCACTGATTTTTTGTTCTAATCGAGAATAATTAGTATCTGGCCAAAACAATTTTTCAAAATATAATTTATCCTCTATTGAAATAGAGGTATGAAATGAAATAAAAATTCTCCGCTCAACGTTAACATAACCTCCCCTTTTTCCCCGAGTAAATATAAGACCTATTTTTCCAAATGCCAAATCCTGGAAAGTTTTCTTTATATATTGTTCACTAGTGTTAAAACTACATTCCAAAAAAAAAAACAGTTGGAAGTTCATTTATTAATAGTTTTATATTCTTTATTTCATTAACTGGTTTTTATTTACTAAAAACTTCACGTAGTTCAATTCTGATGGATATAATTTCATCATTGAAATAAATCATACGATAATCTTGATAGGTTATCTGAAAATTTACTTTACTAATGGTTTTTCCTGAGACGGGTAAATAGATGGGATTATTTGGTTCTATATTGAATTTATAACCTATTGGGGTTGAGTAAGCGGTGAATGAAAATATTGTATTTGTTTTCACTCCGTCGTTATAAGCACCATCAATCAAATCACAGTTAATCAATACCGAATTTATACCTGAGGATATGTCAATGACATTATCGCTGAAAAATATCTTATTAGTTTCAATCTTTTTGGGGGAGAAACCCAAATATGAATTCTGATTTGAATTATTGAAAATTTGAAATTGAAAATTTGAAAATTTGATTTGAAAAATTTGAAATTTGAATTTGAAAAGATTTGATTTGAAAAATATTAAAAAATTCAAATATGAAAAAAAAATATCTCTCTGAATGAATTATCAATTGTGAAATCAACTTTATAATTATTTTTAAGCCTAACAGTTGATTTCGAAGTATGTGTTTGAATATCTATTTCAATATTTTTTGGTTCATCACCTTCTTCTTTCATAAGACGATTAATTTCAGAAGATATTCGAGAAATCTCGTAAGCTCCGGGTGAAAGTTCTCTAGTTTTATATCCATTCCCTGGATTATAACTAAACTTGATATTTTTTTCTGTGATATTAAATAATGTATTATAAGTTTCTATAGACATTAACGCCGCTTCATATTCTTTTGTGGGATCAAGTTGTAATGGGTATCGGAATGAAGCCGTGTGATCACTCTTTCTAAAATCAAAATTAAGTGGTATACTTCTCATTTTATTTAACATGAGATAAAATATCTTTGTATTGACATTTATTAATTTTATTTTCCTATTCAACAACTGATCTAGAATGGCTGATGCTTCATTAAAACAATTGTTGTCTCCCACCTCCTTACTACCCAACAACAGTAATAGTATATTAACTAATTGTGATGAGTCATTTGGAAGAAAACCAACGCCGGAGCCTGAACTCATTCCAAGCTGAGTTAAATCCTGAATAATATGTTTTTCCTTCTCATTCTTCTTATATTTAACAGCAAGATAACCCTCATAACCAAGCGAGTTTAGCAACTCAATATACTCTCTATCTTCCTCATTTTTCATATTCAGCGGGTCATTAAAATATTTTGAACCACTGAGCCCGGTGTTTGTGAGAAGAAACATTAATCTGGGGGTTAATTTAACATTTGGGTGAACAAAACTCAAAAACATCAACTCATCATTATATACCAATACCTCCTCGTTAACAAGATAAAACTTTGCTGGTTCTTCTGTTGGAATGAGACCCGCTTTGGTTTTTGAACCTGTTGAATATTCATTGTTTTGAAGAGCTTCCACAACATAATCAGGAGGTTGATTTATCTCCTCAAGGTGTTGGAATGATTCTTCCCCATCTGATTTTGATGCTTCTATACTTTCAAGTTCTTGCTCCGTCATTTGACTAAAATCTTTTATCATTTGAAGTTTTTTGGGGGTATATTCCAGCGTAGAATTTTGAAATGAAACCGCTTTTTGTTCGGAAGATTTTAAAAGAGGTTTAAAAAACTTCGCTTGTTTTCTTTCAAATAATTCTTCACCCGATAGTTTCTGTCTCCGTTTC
This sequence comes from Myxine glutinosa, assembly GCF_964187855.1. Classification (NCBI taxonomy): domain Eukaryota; kingdom Metazoa; phylum Chordata; class Myxini; order Myxiniformes; family Myxinidae; genus Myxine; species Myxine glutinosa. The sequence goes on from NC_136261.1 coordinate 56,202,849, forward strand.
TTCTTTATCTCTTCCTGTTGTTTAACAAGTTTTGAAACTAATTGATTATATTCCTTAAATTTTCTTGCTCGTTCTTCGGCGTTCATTTTATTTATACAAAAAATTATTGGTTATTATATCATCTTCTTTAACAACAATATATTTATATTTTTCAACTGTATGTTTCATAACACCCTCAAATTCCTTTTTACTACATAATGTAGAACAATTATCCCTCCAAAAATTATTTAAAACTATTGAATTTAGTTTGAATAAAATAAAAGTATTAGCATTATTTCTTATTGAGTGACGAGGGAGTTGAAAGTATGATTGTCCGTGATAAATACAATTACAAGAAGAATGTCGCCCCCTTGTATAGTAGCTGTCCATAACTGTTTGATTTTTCTCATTAACACAATCGTCAAAGATAATGAGATTCTTTTATGTTTCATTTAAATCTTGTGGTAAAGATATATCATCCGTATTATCACTTAGAATACAAGTTATGGTCGTAGGTGATGCGAGTTTTGATTTATTTCTACCCTTTTGTGGAGTATCACAAAATAGTTGTATTAAATCTTTAATGTTGTACTTATTTAGTTTGTGTTGCCATTTAAATGAACCGATTAGATCTTTTTTTTGAAGGCCCGCATTAAAACCTTGTGATAGTAGTTGATACTCTGGTTGAAAACTTGATTTTGTGAAAATTATTAACTATTCATAATCTAAAAAGTTTGGAGTAAGGAGCATCTTTAAAAGCAAACAGGTTTTCCCACATCTGCTTGAACCAACTATTAGGCATCTTAATGAATTTGGGAGGTTATTATGATTATTAAATTTTATCTTACTTTCCCAAATGGGTAAAAAATCATCCATTTTATATATATTTGAAAATATTTATCGTTTAATCATCCAGTCTGTGTGTTATCCCTATTATAATTATGTATACATATTACAATTGACTCAACCAAACGTTTCATTGAGTTAAGTATATCTTGAAATATTTTGAAAATGGGTTCATCCATTTTATATACCCCAACAAAAAAAAAAAAGTTTTTTTTTTCATATTATATTTTATTGCATAGTATTGTAAAAGTATAACATAGATGTTATATTTCTATAATTTTAACTACAACTTACCCACAACCCATCGTATAAATTTAATTACATATTTTTTCATATTATTTATCTATGCGACGTCGCTGGTACGATCATCGTTAAACATACATGTCGCTGCTGCTCCCATAATTATATTTTGAGGTGTAAGATTGCCAATATTAATCATTAGCATGTTTGTTTTCCCAAATAGTTCTTTTTTTGTGTACTGAATCGAGGCTCGTGAAAGAGCTAACATTTATTTCACAAACAAATCAACCAGACAAACAAAATATATAAACAGAGGGAGCAGAAGACAAGATGGGGAGAGAAGGGGAAGCACACAAACACAACATTTGAGAGCAGGGAGATGTTCTGGAGGGACAGGGCTTGGGGGGAGGAGGCGTGGGGAGGGAGGTGGGGGGGGGGGGTGGGAGAAGTATAAAACAAGGACACCAAGGACTCCCAGGACAGAAGTTGGTATTTCAAAAAAGTGGATTTGGGGTGAAATTAGCGGGGGTAGAAAAGATCAAGTTTTTGGATGGGGGAAGATAAGAGATGGTGGTGAACAGCTGTTTTAAAGACCTGGAGGGAGGAGTGGGATTGAAGGGAGTGGGGGAGTTTGTTCCAGAGGTGGGAGAAAAGAGGAATGAAGGAGTGAAGGTGAGCAGAGAGTCTTGATTTTGGCAGTTTAACCATAAGAGGGTTGCAGGCAGATCTTGTGTGACCTGTAGGAATACTTGGGGGACAGAGCCCAGAGAGAGCTGGGGGGGCAAGGCCAGAGAGGAGTCGGTAGAAGACGGAAAGACCACCAACCTGCCTGCGGTGAGTGAGTGAGTGAAAGGCCCTTGGAGTTAGCTTCATCGCGGGAGATTCCAATGATTCTGAACGCTTTGGTTTCAACAGCGTGAAGACGAGCTAGATGTGAGGCAGGAGCACCAACCCAGAGGGGAGAGCAGTATTTCATTGAGCTGCGAATGAAAGCCTTGTATGTGGTGAGGAGCTCAGGTGTGCCAAGGAAGGACTTCGCACGACGGAGGATGCCCAGTCGGCGACTGGCTTTGGAGGCCAGATTTGAAATGTGGTTTTCCCAGGAAAGTTCATGGCAGATAGTGAGACCCAAAAGCTTGAGTGACAGAACTTCTTGGAGAGGATTATTCAGAAAGTGGATGAGAGGGTTGTCCAGTCGGTATTTTCGGAGAGACATCGTAAGAGTGTGAGATTTGTCAGAATTGAAAGACATGTTCCACTTGTTTGCCCAGTCTGTGATTTTGTCCAGGTCTGCAGAGAGTGAGGAGGCTGCAGACTGCCGATCTGAGGAATGAGGAATGGAGCGACAGAGAGTAGAGTCATCAGGAAAGAGATAGAGAGGATTTTCAAGAGAGTCAGAGAGATCATTGATTAAGACCAGAAAAAGCACAGGGCCCAGAACACTGCCTTGGGGAACTCCAGCCTGAACAGGAAGAGGAGATGAGAGAAACCCATTCAGGGCCACACGTTGACTACGACTAGAGAGGAGGTCCGCCAGCCATGCGTGGAGATTTCCATGGATACCAAAGGAGGAGAGTTTGGTGAGCAGAGCCGGGTGCCAGACCGTATCGAAGGCACGTGATATGTCAAGGGAGAGAGCTCTAATTTCCTGTTTGGCATTGAGGACCTCCATCCATTGTTGAGAAAGCAGAAGCAGCATGTCCAGCCCATTGTTGAGAAAGCAGAAGCAGCATGTTCTTGAACAACATCATTTACTTTCAATTGAATGGATGGACCCGCACCATGGATAAAAACATTTGATATCTCAATAGCGCAAACAACTTTACATTTTGCACCCATCAATTTCTCTGGTTCGATACGATGATCTTCGATGCATGATTCTTTGCTGATTTTGTTATCGTAAAACGAAGTTAGCATTTCAGGAGGTTTGCCCTCTTCCCTACACTTTTCGTATTTGATTAAAAGTTTAGGATACATTGTTGGTGGGATGCCCTCAATAGGAATTTCTCCATCACGTTTCCGATAAAATATACAAACTTGACATTTAATATGGCATTTTTTTTTTTTCTTGACTTGGGTTTACTTTCTTAACTCAGTATATCAATCTGGTGAGTTTCTTTTACACTTTGGTGATTTATTTGTTAAAATAACCATGTCACTGATTGTCTGTCGCAGCAAGAAGTCAACAACAGGATTTTATCACAGGTGGCGTGACAAAATGTACGGACAGGTGCATTTGATGATTGGCTTCACAGTCGGGTATACAAGGGTTGTTGCGTTCTGTATTAGTGGAAAACAACTGCTGCACGTCTCCAAACGTTATTGCTGCTTCCTCTGGAGATGGTCCGTCAACTCAACAATGCTGTTCGTCATGGAGTGGTGGCTTTACGAAATTACGGCATGAAACAGCGTGCTATTGCTCGGCAGTATGGCATCACTCAAGGTCAGGTGTCAAAGATCCTGAAACGAAATGCTCAGAGGGGTGTCCCTACTCCAATACCGAGGCCAGGACGTCCCCGCAGAACCACAAGGAGGGATGGTCGCCAGCTGCACCGGTTAGTCCGCAATAGCCGTACCAAGTCAGCTAATCGGCATAGGGCTGAGTGGCAGCAACTGACAAATGTGCCTGTATCCAGAAGGCTAGTCAACCAACGACTGGTTCAAGCAGGCTATCGTGCCAGGTGTCCCCTGAGAAAGCCACGCCTGACCAGACAACACCGCCAGCGCCGATTGCAGTGGGCCAGAGAGCACCGTCAATGGCAGCCAGGACACTGGAATCACGTGATCTTCAGTGACAAGTCTAGATTTCTGGTCTATCGTCAAGATGGCCACGTCCGAATGCGCAGACAAGTGCATGAAGCCTTCAACAAAGATTGTGTAGTGCCAAGAGTCCAAGCTGGAGGTGGTGGGGTGACCGTTTGGGCTGCTTTTCATGCAGGGGGCAAAACTGACCTTGTTGTTCTGAATGGAAACCTGAACCAGTTCAAGTACAGGGCCATTCTGGAAGAAACATTGCTTACATTTGCTCGTGCAGCCTTTCGAGGAAACTTTGTCTTCCAAGATGACAATGCACGGCCTCATCGTGCTCGCATGATCCAACACTTTCTTGCTGACCGTGGTGTAGAGCATATGGAGTGGCCTGCCATGTCCCCGGATATGAATCCGATAGAGAACTTGTGGGCAGAATTAACGCATCAAATCGACCACTTGGACCAGCAGCCGACCTCTGTGCGTGAATTGCAGCAGGCTATTGTCACTGCATGGCAAGCGATTCCTGTCCAAACATTGGCAAATCTCGTGAACAGCATGCCTCAATGTGTACGTGCTCTCCTGAATGCTCGTGGGGGTTACACGAAGTACTGAACTGTAATTTTACTGTCCGTAATCCCAGTCGTAATTTAACTTTTGTTTTTGTTTAAAAAAAATTTGGCTTATGTGCAAAATAAAGAGATACTTCTGGAAAACGTACAGAAGTTTAACACAGTACTGTCCATGAATTGAGTTCGATATCAGTTTACATCACTTTCAAGGATTAATTTATTTGTTTCGAAATGTCAAATGTGGTTTTTGTTTCTTTTAAAGGTCACATTAACAAAATCTAGAATAATTTCAACATAATTCCAATGAACTTTTGGTTCTAAGTCATCTTGAAAAGTAAGTTCACCCCCACAAAAAAAAATATTCCATATTAAATGCCAAGTCTGTATTAAGTCCATTAACAAAGGCTTTAAACGTGTTCTTTTCCTTTTTCATCTTTTCAATAACATCGTCTCTCATCAGATGTGTTTTAAAGGCGCTAAGAATTTCTTCAAACACTTCTATTGTTTTTGCTTCCTCCATCGTCATGGGCATTTGTGAATTATGCATAACAAGAGTCAACGAATATGATTCAACTCTACGGTTCTTCGCATTATTTACATTCGCCTTAATACCCCACGAAAACAACGTTGGTGTTTCGATAAACAGTTTTCTAATACCACTTTGTGCGTGAGTATGATCGTAATTATATTTAATCATAATACGGTGATAAATAATTCCATTGTTGTTGTAATACTTTGGTTTTTCAAAGATAATATTTTTAATATCAAAATCAAGATAAGTTAATGATATATATATATATATATATATATATATATATATATATATATATATATATTTTATAGTTCTCACCCTTTAAGTTAAAATTTCAATTTTTTTAGAATTTTTTGGATTTTTTTTTACTTAAAGGAATAATTTCTAATATACAAGGGGTGGGGGTTCCTATATAGCGACTGATTGCATTACCCATGGTTAGCCTGGGTTTTTGCGTACCCGCTGTAGGAATTCACATTCACAATCACAAACATTCACAAATATTCATAAATGTTCGCAAACTTGCAATATGTTGTTCCTAAAATATTTTTTTAACCATGTGGTAAAAAAATTGGTTTTTAAAATTATTTAATTATTTTAGAATAAATTGAAAATTTGTGAAAATCGAGAAAATCGTGAAAATCGGAAATTTTGATTTTGTTTTTTGATTTTTTTGAACATAAAAAAAAAAAAATTGGCGGTTCTGCCCCAAAAAGAGGAAGTGCACCAGCTCTCTCATTTTATATCTACTCCTAACCCTGCTTTTCGCTTTGCGAGTGCAGGGTAACAATACATTGTACACACACAATGGCAGTTTCACAATAGTCCAACTATGTAATGCCGTATGAGTGATTAACTCAAAACAGAGATTTAACAGTGCTATCAAAAAGCAAAATGATATCGTACTACTACTATACTATGACAAATCGACCATACATGTGCACTTGCCTCTGAGCACTTTAGCCTGGGTTTGAATCTCGGCACAGCTATAAGCTGTCTTCCTGGTGTTTTGCATGCATGGTGAGGCATCAATGTATGTGCCGGTCCCTTGGATGGATAGTAAGCTAGGGGTTCCATTTACTCGCATTAATTGGGGGACATTAAATATCCCACGGTGTCCTTCACAAAGAGGAGGTGAGCTTTGGCTGACACCTTGACCAAATCCCAAAGTCTGCATAAGTATCCTACGTCGGAGTGGCGGCCCGTCCCAGATTGAATAGAGCATGGTGCATCAGAATAAGACTAACCACCATTACTACTAACTTCTTTGATGGCCCCAGATGTTCTGACCTTTTTGTGTGTTTAACAGTGGAAAGTTTTGGGCTCAGGTGTTTCACAAAATGGCTGCCCCGGCCTGGTGTTCGACTGGAGGTTGGAGGAAGAGTTTGTAATTCGCTCAGGGTGCCGGCAATAACTTGCCACCTCTTTGTGAAAGACACTATGGGATCTTTAAGGCCTCAACAATTACCAGTGCTGACAAATTAACATCCATCTGATAGATGCGCACCCATCGATGCATTGCTCTGTATGAGAAACATAATGACAGATTACAGATTGGTCGATTCACACCCAGGCGATATAACAATAGGTTATCTCACCAGCTCTGCAAATGATGTTAATTATAATTAAATAGTTTCTCCATCAAAGCTCTTTTATGCAGTGAAAATTATACTTGACATTCCAAGTGTCTTGAGAAATATTCCTTTTAAAAACGTCACTTAGAGTAGAAACAAGTACAAAAAGTTTTAATTAAAACAAAAGCCGCGTCGATGTTACACAATGCCTAGATGCAGCTGTGCCTATAACGTCGATATTATAGGCACAGGACATTCCTATTGATTCGATTACTTGATGTTATTTTTGTGCAAAGTGAAAATATATCTCGGCAATTTCCCGTGTGTGGCGACAAATTTTTAATATATCTCGGCATTTTCCCATCTGTTATTTCAGGCGGTGTATGACTGACCATGCCGCGATTTAAAAAAATATATATCTCGGCAATTTCCCGTGTGTGGCGACACGTGAACGAAGCTATGCTCCTCTCTCCACATTATTGTGACGACGTATAAATTAAATATTTCATCGTGACGATTGTCATCAAATGGACGAATTTTAAATATATCTCGGCATTTTCCCGTCTGTTATTTCGGGCGGTGTATGACTGACCATGCCGCGATTTAAACAAAATATATCTCAATGGACTTGAAGTTACAGGCCTTTGAGAATTCATTTCGTTCTATAAAGGGCAACTTCCATCGGATTTTCTTCACGTTTTTTTTCAACCGAGTATAAAACTATGTTAGCGACTGTGAAAAATGAAATGATATATCGAATTTGATTTGAAAGAAAACTGTGTGAGAGAGTAAGACACCACGGGCCTACGAAACAGGCCTCAAAGCTATGCGAGTTAATAAAATGGTGGATATTTGTTTATATGAAGCCTCTCCCACAATGGGTGGAGCTATGGTTCCCAGAATGGGTGGAGCTTTGAGGTTTTGTCTTCTCTGCAAGAACAACAACAACAACAAGAAGAAGAACAAGAAGAAGAACAACAACAACAGCAGAGGGCACTCTATGAGCAGCGTCTGCGACGCGGCTAACAAGATTCGTACATTTTATCAATTCATGAAATAAAAGACCAGTGTGTGGTCGTGTTCCAATTTTGAAACTATGAAATACAGGTCAATGTAAATATATAACACCATAAAAAGCATGTTTCATCTCTATGGACACAGAGGACTACTGAATTTAAAGTTTAATAAAACCTTAACTTGGCAGAATTTGAGAAAAGTATTTACATTGGTGGAACCAACAGCTGCTTCGGTGTCCCAGTCCCAGTCTCCAACAGGCATATCAGTCTCATAACCGTAGAAGTTCATCAGCTCATCAAATGGCATGTCATTCTAAGGGAATGTGGGAATTAGGGAAGTCATCATTATAATTATGAACATCAGCATCATGTAACATGTAGGTATACAGTTCTGCGAAAGCAGTTTCTTTCGCTGGGGTTGCAATCCGGGACAAGACACCACAACCGTCGTAGGATAATCGAATGAGGGTGCAGTAATTGTTACTTTGGCCAGAGTGTCGATGATAGCTCACCTACTCTTCGCAAGAGGATATTGTGGGATCTTTAACATCCACCAACTAGAGAGTTCATAGGACATGATACTACATGCAGCTTTCAAGTCTAATACTTCATTTTAATAAAATAATAATTTTAAAGATCGTTAAAAAAATCTGTAAGTTCAGCGCTTCTGAAGCAGTCTTCCAGACATCACTTTTCTACCCTCGTTAACCCATCCCAGTCCCTCCTTTTTCCAAATTTCCAGTTTTTCTTCCTGAGAGTTTCCTTCTGTATTCATCTTGTCCACGCCATGCATTTTTTCTCATGCTCTCATTACCCTCCGCACCCATTGTTTGTACAACAAGTCTGCCTCTATGTTGGTCTTCAACTCTGCTGTTGGTGTTTTCCCTCCTTGCTCAACTGCTCCTTTTGTTCTGTTGCGTGCTGATCCATTCTGTGTTTTACCTTTTCCACTAGCCTAGACTTTGTGTTCGAAAAAATAAAAAAATAAACTGACCAAACAGGCGGCCGAAAGGCAGACGAAGAGGAAGCACACACCTTTACGGCAGGAAAAGTACTTTAACACAAACTCCAACGATACCAGAAACAAACCGTTAAGTCAAGGAGAAACAGTCGAGGACTTGAGCTGGCACAAGCATGTCTATGCTGCATGAAAATCTGTCGTGCAGATAGGCGCGGTGCAGGACGAAGGTGCGACTCTGGGCAGGAGACGAAAGGATGGCGATGAGATGGCATTCACTCTGTCTACCAAACTGGTCCTTTGTGGGGAACGACGAAGCAGAGAGAGATAATTTATACCAGTCCGATCCCAACCTTCACCTGGCCGCACATGTGCAGACGCAAATTTTTTAAGCCCCAAGGATTGCCATCTCGTCCTGTCATTGGCTGCTCACTGCTACTGAGCGGTGCTGCCTTCTTGGCCATCCCACCCTACAGGGTGGCCCTTCGTAAAAGTATTCCGTCCTCAAACAGGACCCTCTGCAACTTACTGCACCACCATGGCCGGCTGTCATTGGCCGAACTGCCTGTGATGATGTCCATTTAAGTGCATAGCGCTATCCTGGTTCCTTTGTGCCAAAGTTCTCCACCTGGCCTCACTTGGGGCAGGAGATTTTACACAATACAACTGTACACTATTCTGCCCTTAGGTATATAATCACTGGCCATGTCAGTGCACATATTACATACAACTTATCCCTGACAGATCGGATGCAGACCAAGCTATTCTTACCACAATCTAGCTGTGGATCCCCCCCTTCCACTTAGCAATATTTTTTATATTAAACAGTCCACATTAAGGGATAATAAATGTCAATTAATGGTCATTGATTTGGTTACTTGCACAATTTCCAATGCATAATCAATCAATGACAACAGGCGTGCATTGTCACCTCGAAAGCTGGGTTATGCCATGTTGTGCTTTGAGCTGGAGACGCCAAATCCTTCATGGTCACGAACTTTGTGTGGCACTGTACAGGCTCACCCAGCCTGACAAAGCAGGCAGTGGGTGAAAATACTAGTGGTGAAAAAGGTGGAAAAGCAGAAAAGAAGTGTATTGAAAACACAAAAAAGTAGTTGCATATGCAAGTAGTGTGATCAACATCAAATTCTGGATGGGACAAACATGAATAACAAAAGTATATATTTTGTGAATTTTTGATCAATGGTTTGCATTCAAACTTAAGCACTTGTAGGGTTTTATAAAGGAAAGATATTACCTGCCAAAACTGATAAAGGGATGGGAGACTGATAGCTAAAGTCAAAAAGGAAAGAGCGAGTTTAATTTCAATGATAGGAAAATTATATAAAACCATAGGTGACCTAGTTGGCCAGTACTTAAAAGCTTAATGTGATTTAGGGCATTCACCATGGGTTTCTGAAGGGTATATCATGCCCAACACATTTGTGAGAGATTATTGGAACTACAACTCCATGAGTCAGCAAAGCTCAAGTAGTAGCATGGTTACCATTGAACTGTAATCGAGGCTTAATCCTCGATGAGATTGAATTCAACTAAGAATTGCAGTCAGCAAAATGTGCTGAATCTCGGAACAGTAATGACAAGCGTTATGCCTAGGTCCCCCGTCGGTGAAGTGATGTGAGTTGACAAAGTGGAAGACGCAGGAATCATGGAAGAGTCGATAATATTTGCGAGTGGGTTGGAGACACACCCACACACCAGATTAGAAGTTAGTAGTTCGTTTATTTTTCAAGATATTCCGCTCACATGGTTCAGACATATATGGTGGCGGCCATCTTGGATTTTGACGTGGCGACCCAATTTTCAATGGCGTTCTTCCTTATGCCTAGGTGCACCCACACACCAGATTAGAAGTTGGTACTTCGCTTATTTTTCAAGATATTCCGCTCACAAGGTTCAGACATACATGGCGGTGGCCATCTTGGATTTTGACGTGGCGAAGCAATTTTCAATAGCGTTCTTCCTTTTGCCGAGATACACCCACACACCAGATTAGAAGTTGGTACTTCGCTTATTTTTCAAGATATTCTGCTCACAAGGTTCAGACATACATGGCGGCGGCCATCTTGGATTTTGACGTGGCGATGCAATTTTCAAGAGTATTCTTCCTTATGCCTAGATACACCCACACACCAGATTAGAAGTTGGTACTGAAGGAGCTGCGCTCCAACGCGAGTCGAAAGAATTGACGCGACCAAAGACGGAATTCGTCCGAGTTGCTTTATTGAAACAAAACAGCTCAGGTATTCTGACAAGCCCGTTTATCGGGCAGCAATATATATACACATTTATGCCGGGGCGTTTGCCCGGGAAAACCGAGACCGGGCATGCCCGGGTGTCAAGGGCGAGTCCTGGAAAGGCGAGTCTGGACATGCCCGGGCGTCCTGGACACGGCCTGGCAAGTCGAGGCTGGGCGTGCCCGAGCGCTCTGGGCGAGCCCTGGAAAGGCGAGAGTGGGCATGCCCGGACGCTCTGGGCGAGCCCTGGAAAGGCGAGTCTGGACATGCCCGGGCGTCCTGGACACGGCCTGGCAAGTCGAGGCTGGGCGTGCCCGGGCGCTCTGGGCGAGCCCTGGAAAGGCGAGAGCGGGCATGCCCGGGAAAGACGAGACCGGGCGTGCCCGGGAGGTCCGGGCGTGCCCGGGAACAGCGAGTCCGGGCATGCCCAGGAGAGGCGCGTCTGGGCCCGTCCGGACGAGCCCGGCATGGCGATCGCGCCCTGGCCGCGTCCTGGCAGGTGCAAGGCGATTGTGTACATTCAGCGGGAACCGCTACACACGCCCCTCCAGAATCGACCTGCACCGGCAGGGTCAATTTAAGGGGGGTCCGGATGACCCGGCCAAAGCGACCCCTGGAGGGTCGTGGGGGGGGGGGGTCCGATCTGGTGGTGGGTGGTCGAGCGGGGGGAACTGTGGACGGGGGACGGCCTCGCCGCGGAGGAAGGGCCAACCGTGGTGGTCGGTCGACGTCCACGTGCGCTGGTTTGAGGGGGTCCACAGAGATCCGGTCCGACCGGCCGCCGACGTCGACGACGAAGGACTTGTCGCCCCGTCGTAGGACCCGGAAGGGCCCGTCGTACGGCGGCCGGAGTGGCCCCCGGTGCGCGTCATGACGCACAAAGACGTACTCCGCTGTGCGAAGCGCCGGGGGGACGTAGGACTGGGGGCCACCGTGGCGGAACGTTGGCACGGGGGCAAATCGTTGGGCGGCCTCCTGGAGGTCCGAGCGCTGGTGTGCGGCGGACCAGGGACTGGTAGCGTCGGGAACGAACTCGCCCGGGACGCGGAGCGGCTGGCCGTAGACGAGCTCGGCGGCGGACGCCCGGAGGTCCTCCTTGGGGGCCGTGCGGAGGCCCAAAAGGACCCACGGCAGCCGGTCGGTCCAACCGTCGTCCTGAAGGCCGGCCATGAGTGCAGCCTTCATGGAGCGGTGAAAGCGCTCGCACAACCCGTTGGCTTGGGGGTGGTAGGCCGTGGTGCGGTGCAGCGTGACCCCCAACGAGCGGGCGACTGCGCCCCAAAGTTCGGACGTGAACTGTGGGCCGCGGTCGGACGAGATGTCCGCCGGTGCGCCGAAGCGCGCGACCCAGGTGGCGCTGAACGCCTGCGCCATGTCAGCGGTGGTGGTGGAGGTGAGGGGCACGGCCTCCGGCCACCTGGTGGTCCTGTCCACCATGGTGAGCAGGTGGGTGAACCCCCGCGATGGGGGCAGGGGACCCACCAGGTCCACGTGGACGTGGTCGAAACGCCGTGCAGGCACGGTGAAAGGTGCCAGCGGGGCCTGGGTGTGGCGGTGGACCTTGGCCCGCTGGCAGGCCGTGCAGGCGTTGGCCCAGTCGCGGACGTTCCGTTGAAGGCCGTGCCAGACGAAACGCGCCGACACCAGCTTCTGAGAAGCTTTCCGGCCCGGGTGAGAAAGGCCGTGGATGGAGGCAAAGATGCGGCGCTGCCAGGAAACGGGCACGATGGGGCGAGGCTGGCCCTGGGAGACGTCGCAGAGCAGGACGGTGCCCGCGAAGGGGATGTCGGCCAGGCGGAGGCCCGTGTCCGCCGCCCGGAGGGCCTGCACCGAGGTGTCGGTGGTCTGGTCAGCCGCCATGAGCGCGAAGTCCACGCCGAGGTGGACTGCGTTCGCGCTGGCCCGAGAAAGACAGTCGGCCACGGCGTTGTCTTTGCCGGCGACGTGCCGGATGTCCGTGGTGAATTCCGACACGGCGGAGAGGTGGCGCTGCTGGCAGGCCGACCACGGCTCCGTGACTTTGGCCATTGCGTAGACCAACGGCTTGTGGTCGACGAAAGCCGTGAATGGGCGGCCCTCCAGGAGGTGTCGGAAATGGCGAACGGCCAGGAATAGACCGAGCAGCTCACGGTCGAACGTGCTGTATTTTAACTCGTTCGGCCGGAGTTGCCGGCTGAAAAAAGCGAGTGGCTGCCAAACCCCGTCCACCCATTGTTCATGGACGGCGCCCACCACATAGTTGGAGGCGTCCGTAGTGAGGGCGATGGGAGCGTTGAGCACCGGGTGAGCCAGCAGCGTTGCGTCGGCGAGGGCCCGTTTTGCACTCGCGAAGGCCGCGTCCATGGCCGCGGACCAAACGATGTCATGCTTGGCCGGCTTGCCCCGGAGGGCCTCGTAAAGGGGCCGCATGAGCTGAGCAGCGCGGGGCACGAATCGGTGATGAAAATTCACCATGCCGAGGAACTCTTGTAGGGCCTTGATGGAACGGGGACGCGGGAACGTGGTGATGGCCTCGACCTTGGTCGGCAGCGGCACGGCCCCGGTCTTGGTGAAGCGGTGGCCCAAAAAGTCAACGGTCGTCGTGCCGAAGTGGCATTTGGCCGGGTTGACAATTAAGCCGTGCTCGCTGAGGCGACCGAACAGTGTTCGGAGGTGCTCGGCACGGGACGTGCTGGCGACGAGGATGTCGTCCAGATAGACGAAAAGAAATGGCAGGTCGCGCAGCACGCCATCCATTAAGTGCTGGAACGCCTGGGCCGCGTTCTTGAGGCCAAACGGCATCCTCAAAAATTCGAACAGGCCGAACGGCGTGATAACGGCCGTCTTCGGGACGTCGGCCGCCCGGACAGGTACCTGGTGGTATCCCCGTATCAGGTCAATTTTGGAAAATATGACCCGTCCCGCCAAACGGGCGGAAAAGTCCTGCATGTGCAGGATCGGGTACCTGTCGGGGGTGGTAGCGTCGTTGAGGCGGCGGTAGTCGCCACACGGGCGCCATCCACCCCCCGGCTTTGGCACGATGTGCAGTAGTGAGGCCCACGCGCTATTGGAGCGCCGCACGATGCCGAGGTGCTCCAACGCGTCGAACTCGGCCTTTGCCACGGCGAGCTTGGCCGGGTCGAGGCGGCGGGCCCTGGCGTAGACCGGCAGGCCCGTAGTGGGTATGTGGTGCTCAATCCCATGCCACACTGCGACGGCCAAAAACGTCGGCCGCGTGAGGGCCGGGAATTCCGCGAGCAGGCGAGCGAACTCGTTCGCCGTCGGGAGGGTGCACGCCAGTTCGGTCGGCGCGGAGCTGCTCATCGTGCACGCCAGGGAGCTGAAGGTCTCGGCGTTGACAAGGCGACGTCGTTTGACGTCGACCAGCAGCCCGTGCTCGCAGAGGAAGTCGGCACCCAGCAAAGCCATGGGGACGCAGGCGGTCACAAAGGTCCACTGAAAGCGCTGGCTGCCGAAGCAGAGGGTGACATCACGCGGGCCGAAAGTGCGTATGGCCGAGCCATTAGCAGCGACCAAAGAGGGGCCGCAAACGGCGTCCCGCCTGTCCTGCTCGGAGGCGGGTATGACGCTCAGTTGGGCGCCGGTGTCACAAAGGAAACGCCGCCCGGACGCTTTGTCCCAAATAAAAAGCAAGTTGCCTGAGTGGCCGGTGCTCATGACTGGGAATGAACGCCGGCCCGGCCCTTTCCCGACTTCCCGAAAGTGCACGGGGGTCGGCATGTCCGGGCCTTGTGTCCGAACCTGGCGTGGTAATAACACTACGCCTGGTCAGGTGGAGGCCCCGGCCGTCGTGTCGGAAGCGGTTGGCGCGGCGTGGCGGCCGCCAGTTGCACCGGCAGTTCGGCCTCCAACCGCGCAGGGCGCTCGGGCATTGTGGGCGTCGCCTCGGACGGCGGCAGGCTCCAGGTAGCCGCGCCGATGTGTTGGCCCGCCGAGGAGATCTTATCGGCTTCCCTGGCGAGGGCGCGGGGATCGGTGATCGACGTGCCAGCCAGGGCGAGGTATACCGGGTGAGGCAGCTGGCGAAGGAACAGCTCGCGGAACAGAAAAATCCGGAGAGTGCTCACCGAGCAACGAGAGCATATAGTCCATGCGCTCGGACGGGCGCGTGTTGCCGAGCTCGGGCAGGTCGAGCAGGCGCCGTGCGCGTGCCGCCGGAGAGAGGGCGAAAGCGTCGAGGAGGAGCGTCTTCAGCACGTCATACTTGTCAGCAGCCGGCGGGTGCTCGAGGAGGCTCAGGGCGCGGGCCGCGGTGGCGGAACCGAGCGCTGCCACGATGTGGTGGAAGCGGGTGTCGTCCGCGGTGATGCCTCGCAGGACGAACTGGGAGTCCGCCTGGGCGAACCAAACAGCTGCGTGAGCCTCCCAGAAGGTAGGCAGTTTAAGAGTCACTGCCGTGTCCATGTCGGTAGGTCACCAGGGAAGGAGCTGCGCTCCAACGTGAGTCGAAAGAATTGACGCGACCAAAGACAGAATTCGTCCGAGTTGCTTTATTGAAACAAAACAGCTCAGGTATTCTGACAAGCCCGTTTATCGGGCAGCAATATATATACACATTTATGCCGGGGCGTTTGCCCGGGAAAACCGAGACCGGGCATGCCCGGGTGTCAAGGGCGAGTCCTGGAAAGGCGAGTCTGGACATGCCCGGGCGTCCTGGACGCGGCCTGGCAAGTCGAGGCTGGGCGTGCCCGAGCGCTCTGGGCGAGCCCTGGAAAGGCGAGAGCGGGCATGCCCGGACGCTCTGGGCGAGCCCTGGAAAGGCGAGTCTGGACATGCCCGGGCGTCCTGGACACGGCCTGGCAAGTCGAGGCTGGGCGTGCCCGGGCGCTCTGGGCGAGCCCTGGAAAGGCGAGAGCGGGCATGCCCGGGAAAGACGAGACCAGGCGTGCCCGGGAGGTCCGGGCGTGCCCGGGAACAGCGAGTCCGGGCATGCCCAGGAGAGGCGCGTCTGGGCCCGTCCGGACGAGCCCGGCATGGCGATCGCGCCCTGGCCGCGTCCTGGCAGGTGCAAGGCGATTGTGTACATTCAGCGGGAACCGCAACAGTACTTCGCTTATTTTTCAAGATATTCCGCTCACAAGGTTCAACGCACGCACACACACACGCACGCACGGATGCACACATCCATAGTCCCCCTTTCGCTCCGCGGTGCGACGGGGACAAAAATGCCTTAGGGGGTAAGGAGATTAATTAAATGGTAATCTCATAATGGAATAAGTTGTCCAAAAATTACCCAAATTTGCAAAATCAGGATCTATTTTGTGGGCAGACCCTTGTCTTCCCAAGTGCTCTCTATACTTTACCTCTTACTGAATATATTAATTTCCTCTTGCCTCCTTTAATTTCTGGTCATGTGCTCTCTTCTTAATTGCATCAAGCGGCGGGACATTTGGCAAGTGAGGTCATCAGGGCTCAGTGTGCGGGGAAGTCACATGGTAAGAGTGGGGCAAATGGAAGAGCCGTGGTGACGTCAAGTGCAAAGCCTATAAAAGCTGCCATGAGGGTGAGCTGAGGCAGTCGGTGTGCAGCAGAGTCAAGGTGTAGTCCGGCATAGCACAGCCAGATCCAGCACAGTCAATGTGTAGTCAGGGTGCAGCACAGTGAAGGGCATTGCGTGGTGCAGTCAGGGTGCAGTTGGAGTCTGCGTGTTTTGCCAGTTACCAGTTAAAATTGGGGACTAGACCGAAGTGATATCAGGTGGAGTACGAGTCAGACTCAATAAGCAGTGTTGACATGCAACAAACTGAGCCTGAGCTGCAGCGACCAGAGAAAGGCAGATGGACACCGAACGAGCACGCCTCCAGTCCTGTCCAACTCATCTCATGCTGCGCCAGCCTACAGCACCTTATAACGAGGGAAGCGTACCCTCCTCTAACTCCACATCTTATCTCTCCCCCACTCTCAGGTGCTGTATTCTTGAGTGCATCTCTGTAATAGAAAGGAGCTTCAAGGTAGGGGTTGAGGCTGTATTTGTTTCGATTAAGCAGCACTGTCGGGCTCCTTGTTCCTGTCTATTAATTTTCATTCTGATTTCAATCGATTTATTGCATCCATATCCCATAATAGTAATAAAACTCATTTTTCCTCCTTATCCACCGTGTTCTTTGGATCGCGAATGCACCTTTGGCGTTACAGGTTATTGTTTGGGATAAGATAAGTCAGAGATAATGGGGATAGAAAATATCATGCTTTTGGATGGGGGATGACTTGAGATGGTAGGGAACAGCTGTCTTGAAGACTGAAATTGAAGGGAATGTGGATGTTCGCTCCATTGGAGAAAAGGGAAGAAGTTGGAAAAAAGGAACAGATAAGTGGAGGCAAGCAGAGATTCTGGATTTTAGGAGTTTCACCAGAAAAGGGTTGATGGTGGACTGCGTGCGCTCTGCAGATGTTTCTCTCAATGTTGGATTTCATATCGAAGACAAATTGGATAACATTTCTCTATCGGCTTCGTGTTTTTCATCCAATGCTCCATGGTTTAGGATTGTTAGCTTCATCTAATCTTTTATCCAAGTTTGGTCCTGGACCACAGAAAGAATATCCCGAAAGGTGTAATTCTCCAGGTGTCGCAGTTGTTGTAAATTTACTCCCCAACAATTTTTTTTGAATATCTCCTCTACTTTTATCTTCAGAGATGAATTGACACTTTTCAGAGCCACACACTGAACATATCCCCGTTTGTATAAAGCTATTATTTTTACTTTTAACTTACGAGAAATTTTTAATATTAGTTTTCCTTTTATACTTGGGACAGTAACTCATTCTATTTATTTATAAGAAATATTTACAGACTTTCTTTTGATTTTTCTATCAGCGTTTGTAATAATATCATAAGCATTTTAAACATACCATAAACGTTGAATCCATATCTATTCCTTCATTTAAAGCTTTTGACTTTTCAAAATATTCCTCATTCAACTTTTCTAATTTCAAAGTTTTTTCTTCACCTAAAACAATCATAATCATGAGATATTTCTTTGAAAATTATTGGTCTAATTCCTCTAACCTTTCCCAAATTTCCTCTTCATTACCCTCGCCAGAGGAGAGGGTATTGCATTTGAGTCCGTTTGTTTGTTTGTCTGTTTGTCCGCACAGAATAAATATGATTTTCTCTGCAACCTTTGGTCCGATTGACAGGAAATTTTCACCATAGGTGCAACTCCACCTGTATAATTTTGTAATGAAAATTATGACGTCATAGGTCACGTGGTTCGGCCGCCATCTTGGAAAAACCGAAAAATTTTGCACCTCTATATCTCGGAAAGCGCTGAATAGAAAAAATGGACACATGGCTCATTGTAAAGAACTCTCCATCGGGAATAAAATGTGTGAATGATGATGTCATAGGTCCCTCCATTATGATGTCATAATTCGACAAGTACAAAACTTCATCCAATCAAGTTGAAATTTATT
This sequence comes from Myxine glutinosa, assembly GCF_964187855.1. Lineage (NCBI taxonomy): Eukaryota > Metazoa > Chordata > Myxini > Myxiniformes > Myxinidae > Myxine > Myxine glutinosa. The sequence goes on from NC_136261.1 coordinate 56,220,985, forward strand.
GAGCGCCATGTCGGCATAAACTGGTGGAGAAAAAAATAAAATGTCATCGGTCACTTGGTTCGGCCGCCATCTTGGAAAAACCGAAAAACTTTGCACCTCTATATCTCCGAAATTGCTGAATAGAAAAAATTGAGACATGGCTCATTGTAAAGAACTCTCCATGGGGAATAAAATATGTTAATGATGATGGCATAGGTGCCTCCATAATGACGTCATAATTCGACAAGTACAAAACTTCATCCGATCAAGATGAAATTTCTTGAGCATAATCTAGGACTAAATTAGGTTAGGGAAAAAAATGACGTCATCGGTCACGTGGTTCGGCCGCCATATTTGTTTTAACACAAAAGCCTTAAAAAGCACTGAAAATACATCCTGGCGAGGGTTTGCAATCTCTGATTGCTTTTTCTTGTTTAATATTTTAATATGTGCTTCCTGATCAACCCTTGAACCATTCACCCCTAGAATATCATACATATATTCATCCATATTTCGAGATATTCCTGTATCCAAACTTTTTTTTTTATAACAGGAAACCAATAATATTTGTTCTAAGTTTCTAAAAGATCTTTATATCTTAACTTTAAACCCTTTTCATTATTTGTCATTTTAATTAAATCTACATTTGTAGGTTTATCAACATCAGTATAAAGCCATTCTTTTTTTGGGAAAACACCCCATTCTTATGTTGTAGAACATATTTATTAAAATACAGAACACCTTTTTCTTGAAGGTATGCCTGGATACAGAAATTATAATTTTCTGGAAGCCTTCTTGCTGTCATTTATATATAACAAAAATTATGTTTCAGAAATATATGAGAGATTAATATGATGTCAGGTAATACCTCCCCATCTTCCTGTTATTAAATCGGTTTGTATTCCCCGACTGACTATGTAAAATCCTGTTGTTTGGGTTTTCATTTTATAAACTATGGCAAATCTGTTATTGATTTTAGCCTTATTAAATTATTTTATTTGTCGGAAGATAACGGTGCTTCCACATATCTCATTATCCCCACCAAGTGGATAATATTCTTTGTTACACGATTGATTTAATTATTGTAGGTCTTGTCAATGGCGTCCATTCATCTACGTAAGATGGTGGATAGGCAATTCTTCTTGGTGAGGTCAGTCATGCGTTCCACTTCCGTTGGTGACTGTACAAGCCAATTTGGGAGCGACAGAGTCTACTGCAGGTGCTACATTTGAAGTAGTTGGTGAGGTTGGCATCTCCTCTAGTTGTGGGATGATGTTTGCGGTGACAGTGTCTGTTGTGCAGCTGCTCTAACCACTGGTCATCGTGATAGCCCAAAAATCATCATCATGATAGCATCATGATATTCCAGCCCAGCCCAGGGATTGGGTCCACCAATACCCACATCACTCGTACCCGCATCACTAAGCACATCGCTTGAGTTTGCAGCACCACCTGTGCCAACCAGATGATCGTACATGCGCTTTGCCTTTTCACGAATCAGAAGACCACATAAAGGCACGTTTTTCAGGGCATTGTCCTCCAACCGGGATTAGAGGGATTTTCGAAGCTCCACACGGTCTCCACGTTTTTCGAAGTTAAGTCTGTTCACAATTGTATTTTGTCGAAACTGTATTTATCTTTCGGTGTGTGAAGTTATTGTGTGCAACTTTGGTTGTTTCTCGGTGTTTATCTTTCATAAATTGATCGTCTGTTTGCCGTGTCGTGTCTTGAGGCCTTGTACAGTGTGCACTGTACAACCTTGAGGCTTTGTTTTTCTCTTAGCGGTCCGTCGTTTGTGATCCAATAACTTTCGTTCTCTGTATTCCCAGTCTTTTCACCCATAGCCTCCTTCCTTGTGTAAATCTCAACTCAAAAAAAAAAAAAAAAAAAAAAAAAAAAAACCAAACATTTCCTTCTCTGTTCTCATTCGTTTATTCATTCTTATTCGTTCGTTCGTTCTTCGACCACGTGTTTCTCCCCCATTTCCCCAGATAGTTTTCACTCATTAACCTTCAATGTTTACACTTTCCCCTCAAGTTATGTATTCCGTCATATTTTATAACACCTTTTTCTTCTTCTTCTTTAAAAGGCTGCTTTCGACTTGCTCACCATATCAATTCATCCCAAAAAAAATATCCATCTCCTATAGTGCCTTTTTTCTACATTCCCTAAACTCTCCTGCACTCCATCCTCCATCCAGCGTCCTTAAACGTATTTTTAACTCGAAGGTCACAAGAAACTCATTTTGCAATAAATGTTCGTTTCCCATAAATCGTACACTTTCAAAAATCCAATCTCACCCCTCCCCTCCAAATCATCCCCATAACCCCTCCCCTCCAAATCTTCCCTATCACCCCTCCCCTCCAAATCTTCCCCATCACCCATCCCTTTCAAATCTCCCCCCTTGCCCCCTCCCTCCTAAACTACCCCCTCACCCCTCCCCGCCAAGACGCCCCCTCGCCCCTCCCCTCCTAGACTCCTGCCTCACCCCTCCCCTCCAAATCTCCCCCATATCCCATCCCTTTCAAATCCCTCCCCTTGTCCCTTCCCTCCCAAACTCCCCCCTCACCCCTCCCCTTCAAATCTCCCCACCCTCATTGCTTCTCAATTTCCCCCCTCTCACTCCCCCTCCTCAAAGCGTCCTCCCCGCTTCTTCCCCCTTCAAACTCTCACCTCCATCTCCCCCAACCTTCTGCCTCGCTCTTCCCCCTCCTCAAATAACACCTCATTGTGGCTCACCCAATCACCATCAAACCTTTTGTCCGCCCCATCCTTCCCTTTCTCCGAGCTATTCTGAAATCTCTGACACACCTTCAACAGCTCTCCCTATCTCTTCCACCTCTTCCACATCTTACCCTACCCCTCCTCCCCCCTGTTCTGTATCTGATGCTCCCCCTTCCTCTTCATTAACGGTATGGACCTCAAACATCCGGGGCCTTCGTTCAAACTTAACTGATCTCTCCATACAGGTCGCTTCTGTCAAACCAGACGTGATCTGCTTAACAGAAACTTTCCTCCTTTATGATGTCTCTGATTCCATAGTATCTCTCCCGGGCTACTCCCTCCTCCGGTATGATAGACCTGAGCCTCGTCCTGGAGGCGGGGTTGCTATCTTTATCAAAAACTCTCTTCCTCACTCGCCCTGCACTGCACTCTCTCCACCTCACCCCCAGGAATACCTCTGGCTACGGCTTCCCCTTCGCTCCCACCTCTTGTTCATATGTGTGTTGTACCGTCCACCAAACAGTGATGACTCCATCTACATCTCGCTGTCTGATGATATGGACCAACTTCTATCTACTCATCCCAACTCTCTCTTCCTCATATGTGGTGATTTCAATTGTCACCATGCCAGTTGGCTGGGTGTGGGTACCTCTCTCACCAGCCATGGCTCTTCAGCAAAGGACTTCTGCGACTCACTGGGACTGACACAATCTGTCAATTTCCCGACCCGGATCTCAGTCAACGGAACATCTTCTCTTCTGGACTTGGTTATGACTAACTTCCCTGAAAATGTCTGCTGCTCTTCTTCTGCTCCGATCGGATCATCTGATCATGTCCTTGTTAAAGTGGACATCTCTCTGACCATCCTCAGGGAGCCTGCTCAGCATCGACGAGTCTGGCATTTCACTCAGGCCAACAGGCACGGTCTTCAAGCAGCCATCAATCATCTGGACTGGTCTCCCATCTCTACCACCTCTGACATCAACTCATCCTGGGAATTCTTCCAAAGTAAATTGCTCTCTCTCATGCACAGATTTATCCCATCTCGTCTTCAGTTGTCATACCCTTCCTCCCGTCCATGGTACACGGAATCTTGTGGTGAGGCTGTTGCCCAGAAACAACTTGCCTTCGTCTCCTGGAAAGCAAATCCAACGGAAGGAAATCTCATTTCCTTTCACAAAGCCCGAAACAAGTGTGTGTCCACCCTCAGGAGAGCCAGGAAACAATATCTCTCCGTTCTCAAGACCGAACTCTCTTATCTGTCTCCCTCTTCCAAATCCTGGTGGCGTCTGGTCAAATCCGTTTCTGGTGTTTGTTCCCCCTCCATCCCCTCCCTTACCTCAAACGGCTACACAGCTGACTCCGCACGTGAAAAAGCTGAATGCCTCAACTCTGTGTTTGCCTCTAAATCTTGTGTCCCAAACCCATCCCTCTCTGTACCCACCATACCCAGTCGTACCCTGCTGCTCCTGGACTCCGTGTCCTTTCCTCCTGACAAGGTGGAAAAGTTTCTGTCAACCCTCGACTCTGATTCTGCAACTGGACCCGACGGCATCAGCCCACGGGTCCTAAAATCCTGCTCTGCCGCTCTATCTCACCCTCTCTCTGTTCTCTTCACCCTCTCTTTTGCTCAAGGTCAACTGCCATCTGCTTGGAAATCAGCCAACATCACCGCTTTGCACAAAAAAGGTGCAAAAACAGATCCTAGCAACTACAGACCAATCAGCCTTCTCCCAATTATCAGCAAAGTCATGGAATCCATCATTGCTTCGGATATGAAATCTTTCCTCTTCTCCAATGGCTTGATCTCTGATCATCAATTTGGTTTCAGACCAGGTCACTCTACTCTGGACATGCTGCTTCTGCTGTCTCAACAATGGATGGAGGTCCTCAATGCCAAACAGGAAATTAGAGCTGTCTCCCTCGACATATCACGTGCCTTCGACACGGTCTGGCACCCCGCTCTGCTCACCAAACTCTCCTCCTTTGGTATCCATGGAAATCTCCACGCATGGCTGGCGGACTTCCTCTCTAGTCGTCGTCAACGTGTGGCCCTGAATGGGTTTCTCTCATCTCCTCTTCCTGTTCAGGCTGGAGTTCCCCAAGGCAGTGTTCTGGGCCCCGTGCTTTTTCTGGTCTTCATCAATGATCTCTCTGACTCTCTCGAAAATCCTCTCTATCTCTTTGCTGATGACTCCACTCTCTGCCGCTCCATTCCTCTTCCCTCAGATCGGCAGTCTGCTGCCTCCTCACTCTCTGAAGACCTGGACAAAATCACAGACTGGTCAAACAAGTGGAACATGTCTTTCAATCCTGACAAATCTCACACTCTTACTATGTCTCTCCGAAAAGATCGACTGGACAACCCTCCCATCTACTTTCTCAACAATCCTCTCCAAGAAGTTCTGTCGCTCAAGATTTTGGGTCTCACTATCTGCCATGATCTTTCTTGGGAAAACCACATTTCCAAGCTGGCCTCCAAAGCCAGTTGCCGACTGGGCATCCTCCGTCGTGCGAAGTCCTTCCTCGGCACACCTGAGCTCCTCACCACATACAAGGCTTTCATCCGCAGCTCAATGGAATACTGTTCTCCCCTATGGGCCGGTGCTCCTGCCTCACACCTAGCTCGGCTTGACGCTGTTGAAACCAAAGCTTTCAGAATTATTGGAATCTCCCGCGATGAAGCTATCTCTGAGGGCCTTTCACTCACTCACCGCAGGCAGGTAGGTGGTCTTTCTGTCTTCTACCGACTCCTCTCCGGCCTTGCACCCCCAGCTCTCTCTGTGCTCTGTCCCCCAAATATTCCTACAGGTCGCACAAGATCTGCCAGCAACCCTCTGATGGTTAAACTGCCGAAATCTCGGCTCTCTGCTCACCTTCACTCTTTCATTCCTCTTTTCTCCCGCCTCTGGAACAAACTCCCTCACTCCCTTCAATCCCACTCCTCCCTCCAGGTCTTTAAAACAGCTGTTCACCACCATCTCTTATCTTCCCCCATCCAAAACCTTGATCTTTTCTACCCCCGCTAATTCACCCCAGATCCACCTTGTTTGAAATTCCAACTTCTTTCCTGGAAGTCCTGGCAGTGTCCATATGTTTTATACCTCTCCCACCTCCCCCTTCCCATGCCCCCCCCCCCCCCAAAGCCCTCGCCCTCTCTCAGATCTCTCGATGTCTCCATGTCTCTCTGTCCCTGCTCTCAAATGTTGTGTTTGTGTCCTTCCCCCTCTCTCCCCATCTTGTCTACCGCTCCCGATGTTATATGTTTTATGTGTCGGTTTGTCTTTCTGTGTGATTAATGTTCGCTCTTTCACGAGCCTCGATCTTGTATACAAAAAAAAAAAAAAAAAAAAAAAAAAAAAAAACGCACATTCATTACCTTCTCCATTGTTTCCATGTGAATGTCCCTGACCTTGGTAACCACTTTCGTGCTGGGTACTGAGCCAGGAGCGGCACTTTCATGAATCGCCTTATTAGTCCCCTACCGGTGTACACCGAAAGGTTTGCACGCCGTCCCTCCGTCCGTCAGTCCGTCAGTCCGTCACGCAAAGAACAGTTTTCCGGACTTTTTTTCTAAACGCTTAATGCTAATGATTTCAAACTTGGCACATGGTTTCCTCATGATAAGTTACAGATCAAGTTCGAACTTTCGATCATTTTTGACAAAGTTATGGCACTTTGAACTTTGGGAATTCTGATAATTCTGATGATCCTTAACTCAGTGCCATTTTAAGTTTTAATTTCCTTTAAAAACCAATTTCTCTGCAATAATTGGACCGATTGAGATCAAATTTTCACCGTAGGAGGGACTCGGTCTGTAGAATATTTTAATGGTAATTATGATGTCACAGGTCACGTGGTTCGGCCGCCATATTGTTTTTCGTGAAAACACGAAAACCCCTTTTTCTCTGCAACAGCTGAACAGATCGAGGCCAAACTTTGCAGGCAGAATCGCATACCCATGACGAACAAAAAAGTCATCGAGCATGACGTCATGCGTCACATGGTTTCAGAGTTATGACGTTTTTAAGCATGAACCTTTAAAACCGAGCTCCTCCCTCATTTTTGATCCAATGGAGGGGAAACTTCACAAATCTGTTCAGCATGTCAGTCTACTAAAATGTCATTTTGGAATTTTCGATAGAGCACGTGGTTTGGCAGACATCGTTAATTAAACGAAAAAAAAAAAAAAAAAAAAGGATATCTCTTGAATCGCCAGTACCTCAGACCATGAGTTGGTAATAATTTATATAATTCACACAGTGCAATACATGCAGGCCGCTGCACGGAGCGACCTTGCGGGCTTATCAACGAGGTGAGGCGTGACACACGTGTCTCAGCATACCTCAGATCAAGTTTGAAAACCAGCATCAACCGTGCATAAATTTGCATATTCGATCATTTTTGACAAAGTTATGGCACTTTGTTTATTCTAGAGTTCTCCTCAAGCCGCAACACGCGCTTCTCGCGTCTCGTCCCTCAGCCTCGTCTCGCAAACGTCAAAAGCGCGACACAGCGTGCTCTTTCAGGAGGGGCGGAGCCAAGCCGAGCAACATATATATACACATCGATCATTGATCTTGAAAAACAACGTATTTTGTCGTGCTACTGCTGACCTGTCTGCGAGGTGTATAAATCGAAGTCCCGAGTGCGAAGCACAGGTGAGCCCGTCCTGAGGTAATTAGTGATTGGGAACGATTCAGAACCTGTAGGTAAATAACCCTTGGTAATTTCCCCAACAGTTTTCCGGACTATAATTTGGAGTGCGGTAAGTCAAAGCTGTTAATATTCCTTGTGTACAATATGCTGTAATCGTGGACTGTTCTTTAAAATGCTTTCCTAGAATAAGCATCAAGTCAAAAACGTTTTCACTGAATTTTGTTTCCATTGACACAATTCTTCATATCAGGCAAGAATACATTGAATTCACATCGTTTACCAATAAATCAACAATACATCTAGGGAGGTTGGAGTGTCACTTTACCATATGCTTCCTGTGCGTATAATCTGCGTGAATACTTTAAATATGTATCTGATACTCTGCCCTCTTAGCAGTATACACAGTACGCGTCAGAAGTAGCCTAGCTTCCACGGTCCGCGGATAACCTGGTCAGGATAACCCGGTCAGGATAACCGGTCAGGATAACCCGGTCTCACATCATCCGCGCCCACATTCAACCGTGCATAAATTTGCATATTCAATGAGATTCGTCTGTCACACTTTGGTTTCGTGCGATAACTCCACCAAACATTGGCTGATTTCAACAAAATTTTGTACACACGTGTCTCAGCACAACTCAGATCAAGTTTGAAAACCAGCATCAACCGTGCATAAATTTGCATATTCAATGAGGTTCGTCTGTCACACTTTGGTTTCGTGCGATAACTCCACCAAACATTGGCTGATTTCAACAAAATTTTGTACACACGTGTCTCAGCACAACTCAGATCAAGTTTGAAAACCAGCATCAACCGTGCATAAATTTGCATATTTAATTAGATCCGTCTGTTCGTCTGTCACAGTTTGGTTTCCGTACGATAACTGCACCAAACATTCGCTGATTTCAACAAAATTTTGTACACACATGTGTTTCAGCATAACGCAGATCAAGTTTGAAAACCAGCATCAACCGTGTATAAATTTGCATATTCGATCATTTTTGACAAAGTTATGGCACTTTGAACTTTGGTAGGGGACATGTATTGCAGCGCAATACTCAGAATGCTTGTTGTTTTTGTATATGTAACAGACAGTCGAGTCGTTCACACCATAATGCCTGCCCAGAGGCCACGCTCTCACCTCTTGATAGCCAGTCTATTAGCCCTACTCTCCGGCTCAGGCTCATGACTTTTTCTGCCATTTTGAAGCAGACGCATCTCCTGCACAACTCTTGTGCTTACTCCTCAGTCACATTTGCTCTACGGCTAGGATACGGCGGCCGTACCCCCCCTAAATTGACAGAAACGTGCGGCGGCCGCCGCGTTTCTGAGGTGGCCTCAGGGTGGCCCTAGGGCGTATGGCTATCTTTTACAGGCCGTAGGGGTCGCCGTGGAATTATAGCGCGGAGTTATAACTTTTTTCATTTCTAGGTTGGCCGTAGCAATTCGACAAGCCGTAGCCATGACGATATGAGATATGATATACATATGAAACAGAACTGGTATATATACCCACTCGTTACCGTCCGTCTGGCCGCACGTTCGCCTTAGGGCCCCCCTGCGGTCACCTGGCGGGCACCTTGAGGCTACCTTGCGTCTGCCTTGAAAATTCTATGGCCGCCGCAGGGACGCCCTAAGGTCACCGTGCGACATCAAATCAAAGACCGTACGGCACCCCCACGTTTTCAGTCTCCACAATTTCTATATACCCCGTGCGGCTACCTGAAAAATAAAAACATATGTGACTGCTACATTGTGTGACCGTGGAAATACTGCGGCCGCCCTAGAATTGCTAGTGGCCATAGATTTTTTAGACCCTACGGCCGCCGAGCCAAATGTGACTGAAGCATAAGGAACCATTATTGAACAATAAGGGCAAAATGTCAATGAGCACGACGAATCGCAGCAGGTAATGGCAGCGGGATGAACAATGAGTGCAAAAAGTCCACAAACATAATGAATCGCAGTAGGTCAAAGAAGCAGTACGAGAAGAAAGAATGAGACCCAGGAGAAGCTTCACGGTACTTACAACAGTTAGTACAGTTGGACCGCGACATTTGCGGCCCAAACATTAATGGGCCCATGTATTCGCGGTTGATAAAATGCGTCCTGCATCGACATTCACGGCCCTGTGCTCCGCGCATTCGTGTTTTTTTTTACGGGAGCAAAAAGAAAAAAAGGAAAAAATCTCCCACCAGCCATGCACATGACACTTCTAAAAACATCTTCCACACGTCACACATAAAACCATTTCCAGCTATGCATAAACCATTCCTCACCAGCTGTGCACATAATAGTTCGAGAAGCATTTTTCACAAGTCACGCATATAACCACTGCCAGCCACACATAAATCATTTCCCACCACCTGTGCATATTACAGTTCGAAAAGCATCTTCCATGCATCATGGAAAAAGCCACTGTACACCTACAATCACATGATTCGACATTATTTTCATGGTGTAGTCACGGTTTTTCGCGGCCGTATATTCGCATTTACTTTGATGCTGAAGGCTCCAGTTACAAACTATATAGTTCTCATCGAGGCCAGGCCTTAAATTAAATAACTGCATTGATAAATGTGAAGAAAGATAAATAAACGGTAGAAAATTTAAAGGTGAGCAGGGGTGTAGTCCAGCCGGAGCGCACCGTGGCGGAGCTCCGACACGTCAATCCATCGGAGGTGGAGCTTAGCTCCAAAATTGTTTTAAAAAAAAACTATTAGTATTAGTGTCTTGTTAGGGGAGTATAGTACCCGTAGGAGGCAGTTTCATCAAACACTTTTCTGTTATCCTAGTTGTAAATTCTTTCAACACTCACTTGCCACACAGACCCACCATTATCAGCAGTTACCGCGAGGACTATCCCAACCAATTCAACCACCTTCTAATTTTCATTGCCAGCAACCCCATCTCGCCTCTCATCTTCCACCACCAAAGGTCTCTCTCTGTCCCACCCTTGTCACCCAGCATCTCAGCCCCTCCCTTCTCCTCCCCAGACTCGGCCCTCCCTTTTTATCGTGCCTGTCAGCGTTCGCCTTTAAAAAAAGCAAATGATGTACTGTATATATATATATATATATATATATATATATATATATATATATATATATATATATATATATATATATATATATATATATATATATATACATATATATATATACACAGTGCATTCAGAAAGTATTCAGACCCCTTCACTTTTTTCACATTTTGTTATGTTGCAGCCTTGTGCTGAAATAGTTTATATTCATTTTTTTCGCTCATCAATCTACATTCAATACCCCATAATGACAAAGAGAAAACAGGATTTTAGAAAGTTTTGCAAATTTATTTTAAAAAACAAACTGAAATATCACATTGACATAAGTATTCATACCCTTTGCTATGACACTTGAAATTTAGCTCAGGTGCCTCCCATTTCTCTTGATCATCTTTGAGATGTTTCTACACTTTGATTGGAGTCCACCTGTGGTAAATTCAATTGATTGGACAAAGGCACACACCTGTCTATGTAAGGTCTCACAGCTGACAATGTATATCAGAGCAAAAACCAAGCCATGAGGTCGAAGGAACTGCCTGCAGAGCTCAGAGGAAGGATTGTGTCGAGGCACAGATCTGGGGAAGCTGACAAAAAAATTTCTGCTGCATTGAAGGTTCCCAAGAGCACAGTGGCCTCCATAATTCATAAATGGAAGAAGTTTGGAACAACCAGGACTCTTCCTAGAGCTGGCCGCACAGCCAAACAGCAATCGGGGGAGAAGGGCCTTGGTAATAGAGGTGACCAAGAACCCGATGGTCACTCTGGCTGAGCTCCAGAGATCCGGTGTGGAGATGGGAGAAACTTCCAGAAGTACAACCATCACTGCAACACCACCGATTTGGGATTTATGGCAGAGTGGCCAGACAGAAGCCTCTCCTTCGTGAACATAAATGCAAATTTCGCATGTGGAAAAAGTAAGTACACCCTTGGCTCTAATAGGTGGTATTGCTCCCTTTAGCAGAAACAACCTCAAGTAGGCGTTTCTTATAACTGTCTACCAGTCTCTGACATCGACTGGGAGAAATTTTTGACACTTCTCCATGAAGAATTCTTTCAGCTGTGCGATGTTTGAGGGGTTTCTTGCATGCACAGCTCGTTTCAAATCCCCCCACAACATCTCGATGGGATTTAGATCCGGGCTTTGACTTGGCCATTCCAGAACTCTCCATTTCTTTCTTTTCAGCCATTCCTTGGGGGATTTACTGGTATGTTTCGGGTCATTGTCATGTTGCAAGGTCCACCTTCGGTTGAGCTTCAACTTTCCGACAGATGGCCTCACATTATCCTCAAGCACCCTCTGGTACAATGAAGAATTCATAGTGGATTCTATGATGGTGAGCTGCCCAGGTCCTGATGCAGAAAAGCTGCCCCAAACCATAATATTTCCACCACCATGCTTTACAGTTGGTATCAGGTTCTTGTGGTCAAATGCTGTCTTTGGTTTTCGCCAAACATGCCTTCTGGTACTGTGGCCAAATAGCTCTACCTTTGACTCATCTGTCCAGAGCACATTGTTCCAGAAGTGCTGCTCTATGCCCAGGTGTTCATTGGCAAACTTTCGTCTTGCCCTGATGTTCTTTCTGGACAGCAAAGGTTTCCTCCTGGCACACCTCCCATGTAGATCAAATTTGTGCAGCCTCTTTCTAATGGTAGACTCGTGCACTTTGACATCAACAGTGGCAAGATATATTGACTTCCGGTCCGGTCTGCGAGAGGACGCTGGCATTATTTGTTCGCCGCTTCTCCGACTGGGACATTGTATATAGTCTGCTTTTCTGGTGGTCGTGGCGGCTTTTTGGCCATTGGTTCTGCTCTCTACTCGGTCCCGGCTCTGCTCCCGGCTTTGCCTGCCCGGCTCTTCCACCGTTGCCTCAGGCCCGCTCCCGGGGCGTCTTACGCCTCTGCTACCCTTTGCTGTCTTGTTTGCAGCTGCGGTTGCACGTGGACGAGGGTGGTTTGCCGCTGGAACACCACGAGGCCGGGGTGAGCAAGACGCCCGGTTTGCCGCTGCGGCCTTTGCTGTCTTGGTTTGCGGCTGCGGTCGTTTGCCGCTGCGGCCTTTGCTGTCTTGGTTTGTGGCTGCGGTCATTTGCCGCTGCGGCCTTTGCTGTCTTGGTTTGCGGCTGCGGTCATTTGCCGATGCGGCCTTTGCTGTCTTGGTTTGCCGCTGCGGTCGTTGAGCCTGGCGTGCACGTCCTTGGCCTTCACGTCCTGCACATCCCGCACTGGCAAGGCCTGCTCGTCCTCCTCAGCCTTGGCCTCGTCCTCGTCCCCTTCGCTCCTGCCTGGCATGGCTCTAAGGTACTCCGCCGCAAGGCTTCTTCTGCTCAACGCTCACTCCACCCCATTATGCATCTCTGCAATCAAATACCACGGACTCCTGCGATGACCCAGATACATTCATAGAGGCTCCGGTCGCAAGTTTGTTTACTTACAAACAGGTCACTCCATTCCCGTACTCTGGTCAGCTCAGCGCACTCCCACTCATCGACTACGTCATCACAGCAACGCACATGATCGCGCCTCCTGTCTGCAAACCCTGGCAAAATCACCCGAGTTCATCCCCACCGTACAAAGCAACATGAAGCTCGCTCTGTTTAATACCCGGTCCCTCAACAACAAAAGCCACATCCTGAACGACTACATTCTGAACAATAAACTGGACTTTCTCTCTCTCACTGAAACCTGGCAACAACCTCTGGACTACTTCTCACTCAACCTCACTACACCCAATGGATATTCATACATCAATAAACCACGCTCGGAGGGCCGAGGTGGTGGAATTGCCGTAATTCACCGACAGGACATCAAGACCAGCCTCATCTCCATCTCATCTGCTCCATCATTTGAACACCTGGCTTTTAAACTCTCTGGTCACACAGTCAGTCATGGCAGTCGTCTACCACCCTCCCAAACCACACCCATCATTCCTGTCTGACTTCTCTTACTTTCTGACCGAGCTCTGTTCCTTCTCCCCCTCAATCCTCCTCCTCAGTGATTTCAATATCCACATGGACTCCAGACTCCACAATAACCACTGACTTCACTGATTTACTCACCTGCTTTAACCTCACTCAACATGTCAACTTTCCTACCCATAACCGTGGTCACATTCTCGACCTTGTCTGCTCTACTGGACTAATTTTGCACCATCTCTCTAGCTCCGACCTCACCCTCTCTGACCACTTAGCCATCACTATGACCATCAACATCCCCACCCCAGCACCAAGGCATTATCGCATTATCAACTTCCGTAAGCTAAACTCTCTTTCACCGACCTCATTCTCATCCACCCTCTCTGAAAAAATATCCACTTCTCCCTTTGTTGACCTCCACACCCCTTCTGACCTCACTGACTACGACAACCACACTCTCGCCTTCTGCCTCGACCAGCTTGCGCCTATAAAAACCAAAACAGTTTCTTTCACCCATTCTGCTCCCTGGTTTACCCCTGAACTCTGCGTGATGAAAACTCGTGCTCGCCAACTTGAAAGACTCCGCAATAAAACAGGTCTCACAATTCACTCCCAAGCCTACAAGGACCACCTGCAGCACTACAAAGATGCCCTCTCCCGTGCCCGCTCCGCCTACTACTCTCAAATTATCCACTCTGGCTCCGGAAACCCAAAAGCACTCTTCTCTACAATAAAACTCCTCAGCCCCCTGGACACCACCACCCAGTCATTCACAGTAGACAACTGCATCTCCTTCCTTTCATTCTTCCAAAGCAAAATTGACAACATCTACAACAGCTTAACCACCACCACACCTGCTCCCCCTCAAACCACCTGCCCCCCCTTATCCTGCCAACCCCTGTCTCAGTTCTCCCGTCTCCCCGACTGACCTCTCTGAACTCCTCATAGGAATGAAAACTGCCACCTGCACTCTGGACCCCATCCCCTCCAGCTTTGTCAAGGCCTCCCTTCCTGCTCTCTCTCTCCACTTATCACTGCAACAATAAACTCCTCCCTGTCTACAGGCATCGTCCCACCATCCCTCAAAATTGCTGCTGTTACCCCCCATTCTGAAAAAACCTGGACTCAACCCTGACACCCTAAATAACTTCAGACCCATCTCCAACCTACCCTTTCTGTCAAAAGTTTTGGAACGCGCTGTAGCCACTCAACTCAAACATCACCTCTCTGCCAATAACCTGTATGAAACATTCCAATCCGGATTCCGCTCCAACCACAGTCCTGAAACTGCTCTCCTCAAAATCACCAAGGACCTTCTCCTCTCCTCTGACGCCGGCAACCTCAACATTCTCATCCTCCTCGACCTCAGCGCCGCCTTTGACACCATCAATCACACCATCCTCCTCACCCGACTTGAAACCACCTTTAACATTACCGGCACTGCCCTCTCTTGGATCAAATCTTACCTCTCTGACAGACGCCAGTTCATCTCCATCAATAACTGCAAATCCCCCACTGCTCCCCTCCCCCAAGGTGTCCCCCAAGGTTCAGTTCGAGGCCCCCTCTCCTCTTCATCCTGTACCTGCCCCCCTTGGTCACTTAATCCGCCGTCATGGTCTCCAATTCCACTGCTTCGCCGATGACATCCAGCTTTTCATCTCCACCAAGTCAATCTCCACCGCCACCCACTCTATCCTGACAAACTGCATCACTGAAATAAAATCCTGGCTTCAAATCGACTTCCTCAAACTTAACTATGATAAATCTGAAATAATCATCATTGGCCCAAAAACGCTCACCAAATCCACCCATAACTTCGCCCTCAACATTGACGGTTTCCCAGTATCCACCTCCCCTCACATCCGGAATCTTGGCATCATCTTTGATCAAACCCTCTCCTTCGACAAATACACTAAACAAATCACAAAGACAGCCTTCTTTCACCTGAAAAACATCGCCCGTCTCCGTCCATCCCTCTCCTCCACGGCTGCAGAAACCCTCATCCACGCCTTCATCACCTCCCGTCTGGACTACTGCAACAGCCTCCTCTATGGTTCACCCTCAATAATCATCAATAAACTCCAATACATTCAGAACTCCGCTGCCCGTCTACTCACCCATTCCCGGACCCGTGACCACATCACCCCCGTCCTTTATAAGCTTCACTGGCTCCCCATCCCCAGAGAATCCAGTATAAAATCCTCCTCTTGACCTACAAAGCCCTCCATAACCTGGCCCCATCCTACCTGACTGACCTCCTCTCCAGACACACTCCCACCCGCAACCTCCGCTCTGCTGGCGCCAACCTCCTGTCCCCCCCCCCCCCTCCATCCAGACCAAATTCAGATCCTGAGGGGACAGGGCCTTCTCCATCGCTGCTCCCACCCTCTGGAACTCACTACCTCACACCATCAGAAACTCCTCCTCACTCACCACATTCAAAACATCACTCAAGACCCACCTGTTCAACACTGCATTTAACATTTAACCCACAGCATTTAACCCCTGACTATCTCTCCTCCTTCTCCTTCCTTTTGCTTTGATTATTTACCTATTTATTTTTGTCTTTTTGCGCTTGTTTTTTGTACTCTGTCAAAGCATCTTTGGGATTCTTGAAAAGTGCTATATAAAATAAATGTATTATTATTATTATTATACCTGTAGGTCCAGTGATGACATTCTGGGGTTCTTCGAAACTTCTTTCAGCATCTTGCGGTCTGCTCTCGGGCTGAACTTGCTGGGGCGGCCTGGCCTGAACAAGTTGGCAGTTGTTTGGAATCTTCTCCACTTGTAGATGACCTTCCGGACAGTCGAATGATTGACTTCAAATTGTTTGGAGATCTTTTTATATCCCTTCCCAGACTCGTAGGCATCTATAACCTTCTTTCTGAAGGTCTCAGAGAGCTCTTTTGATCTAGGCATGGTGACGCTGCACACTTCAACAACAAAGAGCAAACCAAACTGAATGTCTGAGGTTTAAATAAGACAGGTTCCTCCAAGATCCTCTCTAACGATGTTCTCATCATTTGCACCTGAGCTGGTGCACCTGATTCTAATTTTATGTATTTGAAGTAGTGATAAATGTCGGAGTGTACTTCCTTTTTCCACATGCGAAATTTGCATTTATGTTTATTTAAATTATACAATGGACTACAAAATGTAAATGTTTCATGATATTTGTTATATTATATCACCTTTATCTATCAATATTGTTGAAATGAAGATCAAATAGCTGTATGTTGAAAAAGTCAAAACTTTACATGGGGTGTACTTACTTTTTCACGTGACTGTCTATATATATATATATATATATATATATATATATATATATCTATATATATAAAGTAGAGTTGGCCTCTGTGTCTGTATCCTGATGTATCTACGATCTCTAAGATCTCGAGAACCCGTGGACGGATTTGCGAGCGGAAAGTACTGTTCGACTCGGGATGGTCCCAGGAATGTCACGGAGACATAAACATTTAAAAAATTTCGGGTTTTAAAATTAGCGTATTATTAGCACTAGCAGAAGAGAGAGGGATTCGAAGGGAGGGAGCGCAGCGCTTCTAGCGCTTCTGACTACAGCACACCTTAAAATTAAAAAAACTTCGGGTTTTAAAATTAGTGTGTTACGCGTAATTAGCGCTAGCAGAAGAGGGAGGGAATCTAAGGGAGGGAGCGCAGTGCTCCCTCCAGCGCTTCTGTTAGCGTAATTAGCGTATTTCGGAACGTTAATTTTTCAACTTCATTATTCGGAATCAGTACGTCCCAGAGAACCTTCGTAACGTTAATTTTTCAACTTCATCCGATTGACATGGGACCAACGGCATGTGACAAAGAGTGAAACATACAGGCTACATTTATTTGACGACAATGAGTTCCGACTTCCGACCTCGGTGGGATGACAGGCTGAGTCAACCCCCCTGGTGTGAAGGGGGAGGAGGAGGGGAGGGGGAAGAGAAGGGGAGGGGAACGAGGGGGAAGGGGGATGGGAGGGGGGAGGGGGAGGGGGAAGGGGGGAGGGGGAGGGGGAAGGGGGAGGGGGAGGGGGGGGAGGGGAAAGGGGGGGGAGGGGGGAGGGGAGGGGCCCTTCTTCCCCTGGGCACCCCCGCACCCTTCCCTCCCCCCCTTCCCCTCCCCCCCCTCCCCCCCCTTCCCCCTCCCCCCCCATTCCCCTCCCCTCCTCTTCCCCCTCCCCTCCTCCTCCCCCGCTTCCCCCTCCCCCCTCCCCCCTCCCCCCCGTTCCCCTCCCCTCCTCTTCCCCCTCCCCTCCTCCTCCCACTCCCGTGCAAAGCCGGGTACCTCTGCTAGTATATATATATATATATATATATATATATATATATGTATATGTATATATATATATATATATATATAAATAAATATATATTTGTATGAAAAAGTATTACAAGTTTGTTGGAAATGAACGAAGAACCGGAGAGACCGAAATAACTGAAAATATACATTACATACACCAGCAACGGTACCCGCCTACGGGCAGGCTTCGATTGGGAGGCCCAAATGAAAAGGCGAAACATCAGAAATTGAAGGCTTTTTTCATTTTAAACCATTCATATAAACATTCGTTCAATCATATCACACGCAAATCATCAAAATCTAAACAGTACATGGCGCCCATTTTGAAAAAAAGATTGAATTCTGCAAAACTGAAGCGCCGCTACACGTCTTTCTCAGTCGCACGTTTATGTGTGAAGAGTGCGCGCCGAATCTAACACGGAAGTGGCCGCTACACCTGTTTCTCAGTTGCTTTGCACATGCTGCCGTGTTACTTTGGAGCCGCATGTTTATAGAGGAAGACTTCGTCAGGAGTTGATCTACTCTCTCCTGGTATGTAGAATTTCAACAAAAGCCACATCACTGTTCATATCGGTAAATATTATTCCTTCGTGTTTGGAAAAAACTGGAAAATTGGGAAAGTTGGAAAAACAATATACTGTGGAGCTATGCTCGCACGATAAAGCCGGACAAAATGGACAACACCAGGAACGAAGTTTCACTGAGCTATTTATTCTAGCTCAACTCGAAAGAACTCAAAAGCACTGAATAGCCCGTTAACACGGGCGGCAATCCATATCAAAAGTTCACCACACAAAAGCCACGCCTCTCAGGCGGGGTGTGGTATGCAAATAGGTCAGCCACGCCTCTCAACGGGGCGTGGCATGCAAATCGAGAGTCCGCCCGGGCAAGGCAAGTCCAGGCAAGTAACCGCCCGCCAGTTACGTCATCGGCCGGTGCAAGGTGATTGTGTCATGCTTCCGGTAACCGCGACATGCGACCCCCAGAATTAACTTGCACCGGGAGAGTCAGTTTGAGGGGGGGTCTTGATGACCCGGCCGAAAGGACCCCTGGCGATTCGTGTGGGGGTGGTAGGTGGCGTGGCGGTGGATGGTCGGGCGGGGGGCTTGGTTGACGGGGGAGGGCCCCGTCGTGGAGGAAGGGCCAACCATGGAGGTTGGTCGAGGCCCAAATGGGCCGGCTTGAGGCGGTCCACGGAGATGCGGTCCGGTTTGCCGCTGATGTCAATGATGAACGACTTGTCGTCCCTCTTCAGGACCCGGAAAGGTCCATCATACGGCGGCCAGAGCGGTCCCCGGTGTGCGTCGTTCCGGATAAAAACGTACTCCGCAGTGCGAAGTGCTGGGGGGACGTGGGGTTGGGGCCAGCCGTGGTGGGACGTGGGCAAGGGGGCAAATCTCCTGGCGGCCTCCTGGAGGACCGAGCATTGGCGAGCCGCGGACCAGTGGCGTCAGGGATGAACTCGCCCGGCACGCGCAGTGGCTGGCCGTAGACCAGCTCGGCGGTGGAAGCCTGGAGGTCCTCTTCAGGGGCCGTTCGGAGGCCCAATAGGACCCATGGGAGCCTGTCGGACCAACCGTCGTCCTGGAGGCTGGCCCTGAGAGCGGCCTTCATCGAGCAGTGGAACCGCTCGCACAAGCCGTTGGCTTGGGGGTGGTAGGCCGTGGTGCGGTGTAACTTGACCCCCAAGGCCTGGGCAACCGCGCCCCAAAGCTCGGAGGTGAATTGCGGGCCTCTGTCGGAGGAGATGTCCGAGGGGGCGCCGAAACGGGCAATCCAGGTGCCAATGAAGGCCTGCGCCACGTCGGCGGATGTTGTTGATGCCAGCGGGATGGCCTCCGGCCACCTGGTGGTCCTGTCCACCATCGTGAGGAGGTGGGTGAAGCCCCGCGAGGAGGGAAGGCGTCCCACCAGGTCCACATTGACGTGGTCTAAGCGCCGCGTGGGCACGTCGAATGGTGCCAACGGGGCCTGGGTGTGCCGGTGGACCTTCGCGCGCTGGCAGGCGACACAGGCATTGGCCCAGTCGCGGACGTCCTTACGGAGCCCGTGCCAGACGAACTTTGCTGCCACGAGCTTCTGCGACGCTTTCCGGCCCAGGTGGGAAAGGCCGTGGAGGGCGTCAAAAATGTGCCGCTGCCATCCGGTGGGCACGATGGGGCGAGGTTGGCCCAGGGAAACGTCACACAGGAGAACTGTGCGTGTGTCCTCGAAGGGGACGTCGGCCAACCGCAGGCCTGTGTCCGCTGTCCGGAGGGCTTACACACCGTGGGGTCGGCGGTCTGGTCGGCCGCCATGCGGGCGAAGTCCACACAGAGGTGGACGGCGTTCGCGCCGGACCGGGAGAGGCAATCGGCCACAGCGTTGTCCTTGCCCGCGACGTGCCGGATGTCCGTCGTAAATTCGGACACGGCGGAGAGGTGGCGCTGCTGGCAGGCCGACCACGGCTTTGCAACCTTGGCCATGGTGAAGACCTGGGGTTTGTGGTCCACAAATGCCGTGAACGGGCGGCCCTCTAAAAGATGGCGGAAGTGGCGAACGGCCAGGTAAAGGCCGAGGAGCTCGAGTCGAAAGCGCTATACATGCGCTCGTTAGGGCGAAGCTGCCGGCTGAAGAAGGCCAGCCGTTGCCAAGCCCCGTTCACCCACTGTTCATGCACGGCACCCACCGCGTAGTCGGAAGCGTCCGTGGTGAGGGCGTTGGGTGCGTCGAGCGCAGGGTGCGCCAGCATGGTCGCGTTGGCGAGTACCAGCTTAGCGCCCGTGAATGCCTCGTCCATCTCTTTGGTCCAGGCGTCGTGCTTGGCCGGCTTGCCCCGGAGGGCTTTGTACAGGGGGCGCATGAGTTGGGCGGCGCAAGGCACGAACCGGTGGTAGAAATTTACCATCCCCAAAAATTCCTGTAGGGTCTTGATGGAGCGGGGGCATGGGAAACTTGTGACTGCCTCCACCTTGGTAGGCAGCGGGACGGCCCCGCGCTTCGTGATGCGGTGCCCCAGGAAGTCGACGGCCGTTATGCCAAACTGGCATTTTGCCGGGTTGATGATGAGGCCGTGCTGGCCGAGGCGCTCAAAAAGCGTGCGCAGGTGGATGAGATGCTCCGCCCGGGAAGTGCTGGTGACGAGAATGTCATCCAAGTTAACGAAAAGGAAGGTGAGGTCGCGCAGCACGCTGTGCATCAGCCGCTGGAAGGCCTGGGCCGCGTTCTTAAGGCCGAACAGCATGCGAAGGAACTCGAAGAGGCCAAAAGGTGTAATTACCGCCGTCTTCGGCACGTCGGCCGGACGGGTACCTGGTGGTAGCCCCGAATGAGGTCGACCTTGGAAAAGATCACCCGCCCCGCCAAACGGGCGGAAAAGTCCTGTATGTGTGGTATCGGGTACAGGTTGGGGGTGGTGGTGTCGTTGAAGCGGCGGTAATCGCCGCATGGTCGCCATCCGCCACCCGGTTTGTGCACGATGTGCAGGGGCGAGGCCCACGCGCTATTCGAGCGCCGCACAATGTCAAATCGTCACGGCGAGTTTGGTCGGGTCGAGGCGACGAGCCCTGGCATAGACCGGTGGACCTGTGGTCGGGATGTGGTGTTCGACGCCGTGTTTGATGGCGACGGCCGAAAACTTCGGCTGCGTGAGGGCGGGAAACCCGGCGAGCAGGCGGGTGAAATTGTCTGCGGCCGGGAGCGCGCAGGCTAGCTTGGTTGGTGCGGAGCCGCTCAATGAGCAAGCGAGCGAGCTGAAGGTCTCTGCGTTGATGAGCCGACGCCGTTTGACATCCACCAAAAGGCCATGCGTGCACAGAAAATCTGCACCCAGCAAGGCCATGGGCACGTTCGCCGTGATGAAGTCCCACCTGAAGCGCTGGCCCCCGTAGCAGAATGTGACGCTGCGCGAACCGAAGGTGCGGATGGAGGAGCCGTTTGCGGCGACCAAGGCGGGGCCACAAAGCGCGGCCTGTTTGTCTTGCACCGAGGCGGGTATCACACTCAGCTGAGCGCCGGTGTCGCACAAAAAACGCCGCCCGGAGGCTGTGTCCGTAATAAACAGAAGGCTGCCTGAATGGCTGACGCTCATGGCAGGCAGCGAGCGCCGGCCTGGTCGTTCTGACCGAATCTGGCATGGTAGTAGCACATGGTCCGCTCTGGTGGAGGCTCCGGCGGTCGCGTCGGGTTCGGTCGACGGGGTGTTGAGGCGGCCGCTGCCGGCAGTGTCGCTAACCCGGCCGGTGGTGGTGCCGGTCGTGGCGCGGGCATTGCCTCGGTCGGCCCAGGCTTCCAGGCGGCCGCTCCGACGTGTCGCCTGGCCGAGAAAAATTTATCGGCCTCCTTGGCCAGGGCGCGAGGGTCCGTGATGGGCGAATTAGCCAAAGCTAATCGTACCTGCCCGGGTAGCTGCCGGAGGAACAGCTCGCGGAAGAGGAAATCTGGGCTTTGGTCACTGAGTAGAGCAAGCATGTGGTCCATGCGTTCAGATGGACGGGCCTCACCCAGCTCCGGGAGGTCGAGCAGTTGTCGCGCGTGTTCGGTCTCCGTGAGTCCAAACGCACCGAGGAGTAGGCCTTTGAACGCGCCGTATTTGTCGGCGTTCGGCGGGTTCTGTAGGAAGCTCAGGACCCGGGCAGCAGTGGAGGCGTTGAGTGCGGACACCACATGGTGGTAGCGCGTCGTGTCCTCCGTGATGTTCCGCAGGGAGAAGAGAGAATCTGCCTGGGCGAACCAGACGGCTGCGTGTGATTCCCAGAAGCCAGGGAGCTTCAAAGCTACAGATGACTCCATCGCCGTGTTCTTGAAAAGGGGTCACCAATTGTGGAGCTATGCTCGCACGATAAAGCCAGACAAAATGGACGACACCAGGAACGAAGTTTCACTGAGCTATTTATTCTAGCTCAACTCGAAAGAACTCAAAAGCACTGAATAGCCCGTTAACACGGGCGGCAATTTATATCAAAAGTTCACCACACAAAAGCCACGCCTCTCAGGCGGGACGTGGTATGCAAATAAGTCAGCCAAGCCTCTCAACGGGGCGTGGTATGCAAATCGAGAGTCCGCCCAGGCAAGGCAAGTCCGGGTGAGTCCGGGCAAGTAACCGCCGCCGGTTACATCATCGGCCGGTGCAATGCGATTGTGTCATGCTTCCGGTAACCGCTACAATACCCTATTTTACTCCAGGGGGTCCTAGGATTACCCACCAAAAATATCGTTGCGATCGTTTCAGCCATTTTTGCGATACTTTCGAACAGACAGACGGACATTTGGTGAATTATTACATACATGGCCGGCACACATCTCAAAATGGAGGCCGTCCCCCAAATAGCTTCCAGTATCACCTCGGAGTGCGTTAAACTCAAACAAATTTTTGTCTCCGGTTTGTTATCCTAGCTGTCTTTATTGGTTTCTCGTCCATAGAGGATATAGTAAATGAAAATCCTTTCTCCTTTTATTTTGCTGAATAAACTCAAACAGTGTGATTGTAAGTTCTTCTTCTTCTTCATATTGGTTTCGGTATCAGCGAGGGCGTGCGTGAAACACAAACAAATTTTTATTCTCGGTTTGTTGTCCTAGCTGTCTATTGGTTTCTAGTCTACAATATATATCGTAAATGAAAATAGTTTTTCCTTTTATTTTGCCGAATACACTCACAATGCAATTACTTTCCAGGCAAACATGGCCGCATGTGCGTCGTCACTGATGACGTAATCGACACGATTTCCAAACTTGATGGGGATAGTTTATTCTTCATTCTTTGTTATTTCTGTTCCGTATACACGTTATATTTAGAACGAATTTTTCGTTCGTTATAACCAACCAATTTTAATTCTTACATTTAAATAATTGATTTTCAGAACAAAAAATATCCACTCAATGGTACATAAGATATCCCACAATGTACTGCATTTGTAAAATGGAGGAATCCATTGATGAAGGTAGTTTTTATTGGTGCGAAACAAAAACATGTAACATCATTCTTTGTTAAAGAAAGTACAACACTTTCTCATATTAATAAACGGATTGGCAATGGAGAAGAGGAGATTTGCAGGGTTGTAGCAGCTTCAGGTTCAACATGGAACACAGTGACCAGGTTCGAGGAAAAAAAAAAAATAGGACACTCAGGCAATTACCCTTTAGAACCCATTACAATTACCCTTCACAACCCTTTAGTTTTGCCGATCTCGATGTATTGGGTAGAGAAACTGCAGCTTAAAATGGTTTATGTCTTCACACGAGGGGTGAAGCAGTGCTAATTAGTTAGGGATTAAGGTTAGTTTTCCACAGTTTGTGATTTTCCCCTCTGTAATTTTCCCTAACGTTTTACATTTACCAAGGCTGGCCATGCAAAACCTCCGTTTAACGACAACCGCCAAAAGAACCCGAGCAGAGCCGATCGGCAAGTAAGCACGCCCACATGAACACTATAGGCAAAAGGCCCCGCCAAGTAGAGGCGGAGAATCAGTGAGCGGTAAAGAAAGGCCGTGAGGCCATGCCCCGAGGGACACGATTCAAACGTGGGATGTGGGCGGGGCGAACTGGGATGCGGAGGATACAATTGGCTCTCAGGAGTGAAGAAGAGTAGTCTTTGGGTGTTGGCCAGTTTTTGTCTTCTTCCTGTGGTGTCCTGGTGGAGCAGGACGCTAGCGATTGTGTACGCTGTGGAGGGGAGGTGGCAGTCAAGAGGAGCGTCGAGACTGCGGGGGCTCACTCGGGAGCTTGGCAGAGGAGAAAAAACGGGCTGTCTTCGCCTCGCGTTCGTGGTGCCGCCATCTTGTGTTGGGTTCACGTCGGAGAGACATCGAGCTCTGAGCCTCGTCCCCAGGTACCAACCTCGCAGAGGAACTTGTGAGGCCAGAGCTAAGTGCCGGCACTGAGAAGGAAATATTTTATCTTTCCCCTGTGTGTCCATTTTTGAGTCTGTATGTGGAGGTACCTCAGTTAGAATTTTAGTTTTTACCTCAGCATTCATTTTATTCCTGTGTTTATTATTTTATTAAATCATTATTTTTAAATTCTACTCATCGTCTTTACTTGTTTGTGTTTTCGGAATAAACCCGTGTGCTCCGTTCAGATAAACGCTTCGCATTCCTTCATCCCGCGTGCGACAAAAATACCGCCATTTTTCGGGCTGCCGCCTCGGGAGTAAAACTGTCGCGGCTAGCCATCATCCAACAGTTTTAATCGCTGGTGACAGGACAATATTTACGTGAAAAAGTAAATAATTACCAAGCTTTCTTTCGAATGTTTATTATCCAGGTTACCTTTTTGCTTCTGAAGAGTCTTTTACTGTGAATAGGTTTTTGATCCCTTGGCTTGATATGCAGTAACCATCAATTTAGCCTTGTGCGTGCTTCCTGCAGCATGCTGCTTGATATGCAGTAACCATCAATTTAGCCTTGTGCGTGCTTCTTGCAGCATGCTGCTTGATATGCAGTAACCATCAATTTAGCCTTGTGCGTGCTTCCTGCAGCATGCTGCTTCATAACGGATAAGCCGCTGTGGGAAATGGAGAAACTCTGCGAACATACTGCAACTGTACAGTAAGCTCCATGACAATCTTCAGTATCCTTCATCAACCTGTCATAACTGGTGGAAAGCAGCCATTCGTCATGAAAGACACACATCCTTTTTGTGGTCTCCTTCCTCTTTTTCAGTGAACTTTGGCCCTTCAAAGTTTCATCACTCCCAGTCCTGTGTGACGAGTCCCATGATGCCATGACAGCGTTTTGTTTCCGGCTGCTGCTTGGCCTTATTGACGGCATATTATTGCCATGATGGAATGATACGTGTCAGCGCTGCATGCCACCTTTCCTCTCCCTTTTCAAATATTGTTCGGACAACGAAAAATACGAGACAAATGGTGTCCCGTGAAGGTTTGAAACGGGACACGGGATATTTGAGTGAAAAACAGGACGATACGGGAAAATACGGGACACCTGGTCAGCCTGACAGAGTGTGGCACCGAAATTGGGGTTGATACAGCAACAGGTGTGAATCCCTGTGTGGATGTGTGGATAGAGGAAAAAAGAGACATATCCTTGGATAGACTGCAAAGATGGAAACCTAGGGTGTAAATTGTGTGTGAAAATTGACAATATATCACAAGTATTCCAGCAGATATGTGAAATGTATGAAGGTATTGTGCACTTGATGATAAAAGCATGAAATTTGGCAGGTGACTAGGGCATGTCGAGTGTAGAAAACTGGCTATAGGGCGATTGCAAATTTGCTCCATGATGGCTGTGATAACCATTTTTCCAAACATGCGGGAACACGCCTCATGAAGTACTTCCAGGTGACATGATAATGTAATAAAATGAATATAATCATTGTATTATGTGTTGTTTTCCCATCTGTATGTACAGTCACGTGAAAAAGTAAGTACACCCCATGTAAAGTTTTGACTTTTTCAACATATTTCAGCATACAGCTATTTGATCTTCATTTCAACAATATTGATAGATAAAGGTGATATAATATAACAAATATCATGAAACATTTACATTTTGTAGTCCATTGTATAATTTAAATAAACATTTATGCAATTTTTGCATGTGGAAAAAGTAAGTACACCCTTGGCTCTAATAGGTGGTATTGCCCCCTTTGGCAGAAACAACCTCAAGTAGGTGTTTCTTATAACTGTCTACCAGTCTCTGACATCGACTGGGAGAAATTTTTGCCCACTCCTCCAGCAGAATTCTTTTAGCTGTGTGATGTTTGAGGGGTTTCTTGCATGCACAGCTCGTCTCAAATCCCACCACAACATCTCGATGGGATTTAGATCTGGGCTTTGACTTGGCCATTCCAGAACCCTCCATTTCTTTCTTTTCAGCCATTCCTTGGGGGATTTACTGGTATGTTTCGGGTCATTGTCATGTTGCAAGGTCCACCTTCGGTTGAGCTTCAACTTTCTGACAGATGGCCTCACAATATCCTCGAGCATCCTCTGTTACAATGAAGAATTCATAGTGGATTCTATGATGGAGAGCTGCCCAGGTCCTGATGCAGCAAAGCTGCCCCAAACCATAATATTTCCACCACCATGCTTTACAGTTGGTATCAGGATCTTGTGGTCAAATGCTGTCTTTGGTTTTCGCCAAACATGTCTTCTCGTACTGTGGCCAAATAGCTCTACCTATGACTCATCTGTCCAGAGCACATTGTTCCAGAAGTGTTGGTCTTTGCCCAGGTGTTCATTGGCAAACTTTAGTCTTGCCCTGATGTTCTTTCTGGACAGCAAAGGTTTCCTCCTCGCACACCTCCCATGTAGATCAAATTTGTGCAGCCTCTTTCTAATGGTAGACTCGTGCACTTTGACATCAACAGTGGCAAGAGCTACCTGTAGGTCCCGTGATGACATTCTGGGGTTCTTCGAGACTTCTTTCAGCATCTTGCGGTCTGCTCTCGGGCTGAACTTGCTGGGGCAGCCTGGCCTGAACAAGTTGGCAGTTGTTTGGAATCTTCTCCACTTGTAGATGATCTTCCGGACAGTCGAATGATTCATTTGAAATTGTTTGGAGATCTTTTTAAATCCCTTCCCAGACTCGTAGGCATCTATAACCTTCTTTCTGAAGGCCTCAGAGAGCTCTTTTGATCTAGGCATGGTGACGCCGCACACTTCAACAACAAAGAGAAAACCTAACGAAATGTCTGAGGTTTAAATAAGACAGGTTCCTCCAAGATCCTCTCTAACGATGTTCTAATCATTTGCACCTGAGCTGGTGCACCTGATTCTAATTTTAGGTATTTGAAGTAGTGATAAATGTCGGGGTGTACTTCCTTTTTCCACATGTAAAATTTGCATTTATGTTTATTTAAATTATACAATGGACTACAAAATGTAAATGTTTCATGATATTTGTTATATTATATCACCTTTATCTATCAATATTGTTGAAATGAAGATCAAATAGCTGTATGCTGAAATATGTTGGAAAAAGTCAAAACTTTACATGGGGTGTACTTACTTTTTCACGTGACTGTATGTATGTATGGCCTGGAATGATGTTTACTTACATACTGTTTATTCTGCTGGCAGGTGCTGACCCAAACTCATTTGCTATGTCAATCTACATTGTGAACTCTTGTGTTGGTCCAACATTGAATTGGTGTTTGGTGGTGGTCAAACTAAATATCCTGGCTAACAATGGCGAAGGTACACAAGATCATGTATCCTCAGCAGCCTGCAGGGACATCCAGTCGAGCATTCCAATAGACTGGGACACATATTTTCTGTGTCAGGAAGAAACTTCTCAGTCACTGATCTGCCCAGCTAATTCAAGGCTAGGCACAGAGGGAGCAGGTTACAGAACCATAGCCATCAATCTTCAGGCATTTGGCAGGATTGGCTGTCTGCCAAGAGCAATACCCTCACAATACATGTCACAACTGGATGATGGTGATGGAATTGAGGCAACACTGCAACATCATAAGGCCAAGTTTTATGACTCTTGCAGGCTGAAATTCAACAAAACCAAGCTGCATTGTGCGAAGAAAAGAAAATCATCAGCCAAAGAAAGTACGAGTAGAGAAGTGAGCAAGTAGTGTAGGCTGTTATGTCATTTCGTGTTTTTTTTTGTTAAAAGCAAAATTCCACTTGATTCCTTGTCTTTGGGGTGTCACATGTTCGAAAAAATAGGTTGTTAATTTTTTTTAAACGGATTAAGGGTGTCAAATCCAAGATGGCCGCCAAAATATATAAATTCCATTAAAACTGGTATTCTGAACACAGTATGAGGTCCAAATTAATGATAATACCCATAATTTCAATACCAAGGAGTTCAAAAACAATTAATTTCAATATGGCAGTCAAATTCAAAATGGTGGAAAAATCCAAGATGGCCGCCACTTCTTAAATAACCACAGTACAAAAACTTAATGTTCTTGATAACACAAATTGTGAATGATGAAATAGGTCCATTTTGGTGGTAATGCCCACATAAGTAATGCTAGGCCGTTGGGCAAACATGTTACTGATTCGTTGAAATCGGTGGATGCCAGCCATAGTGAGAAATAGTGAGAAAATCCAATATGGCTACCACTGTTTTACACAAAGGTCCACATTGCTATAACAATGATAGCGTAATGTAATTTCCTGTTTGACCATATTTAAATATTCCTGTCTCACAATCATCCGTTTTACCTTACAAGTCGTCGTGTTCATCTCCCACAATGTTCTGAGCTGATTGTTCATTGTTGCTACAGCCGTAGTTCAAACAGCTACAGACCTCTGTGCATGGGAGTTTATTGCTGCGGCAACTACAGGAGTTTCCTTTGCATCCTGATTTGCAGCCACATTTTACCAGCTTAGTCATGGCCTCTGGTGCTGGAGGGTTCAAACACATCACCGGAAGAAATCTATTTTCCTCTGACTTCCATCCGTAGTCAGTGGGAGAAGGAAGGGACGGTTGACTTTCGCATGCCTGCATCCATATCATTGCAATATAATGTGCTCGCAGAATGTGTGGTGTCAATGATCCAGAGGTTGGAGGCAGACTCTCTCCCTCGGCCTGTCGATTTGAGTACAAGAACCATCGTAGTGCATTTACTTTGGTGTGTGTTTTGGATCTGTACAACAAGCAAACGAACCTTTCCAGTTGGTCAATTGCGTTTGGAGAGGGTGTAGCAGCAGATTTGCAAAGTGAAGCAAGTGAATCCAGTATCATATCATCGCAGGACATGAACACCTTCATACACCAGTCCTTTGTCCTGCCGGCGAACCTGCCACACATATCTGATCCTGTGAAAGAATGAAACCCGAGAATATCTGAGGCGCGGTTAACTCCTAACTTTTCAAAGATAGGTTTGACTGCAATTTTCCTATTCAGTTTTCCTTTTCCGGTAAGGAAATATGTCTCAGCAGGTAGCTGTGGATACATGTGGATCATCAGCAAGAAGACATTGGTATCTGGAGAGTCTATTACAAGTTCTACATCGCCATTAACTGTTAGGGCATGGAGCAAGAGTAATGTATCCGCTTCTTCATGACCGTGTTTTACCAATTCATCAGGCACACTTACATTGCCTTTTGTCTCAGTGCCGAAGGTTACCATGAACTTCTTCAATTTGTTGGCAGAGCTGTTGCTGTGATCCAGAGTCTTTGCAGCTAAATACTCTATACAAGTTCTGCCTTGGTTTTGACACTTGAAAGGAAGTCCTTCAAGGAAATATTCTGGATCAGTGTACTATCTTGGATGTGATAGTAGGTCGAGTTTCCCTTTGTTCTCTTTTTTCTCATTTTCTCTTTCAGAGAACTTTCGACGTATCTGTCAAATACCAGTCTTACTTCGTCGTAGTTAGCTGCAATCCTGATAAGCTTTTCAAGAAATGACATGGCAAAATCACTGCATGTTTTCATTTTGTCTGTCTTGGAGATGGAGTTAACGAGGGCCATGCCATCTATGACTACAACTTTAAATTTCTCAGACATGTCGGACATGTCAGTTGAAGCTTCTTGCTCAGGCTGCGCTTCTTGTACTTCAGGCGCCTCGGCTTGGGGTGGTACTTCAGTTTGGGAGTTTTCACTCAATACTTGGTCGCCAGAAACACTCGGTATGGCATTAGCTGGATCGCTTGTGGCTTCTGTTGGGCTAGGTTGCTCCTTGGTAACTAGCGCTTCAAGATGATGAAGGACCTTAGCCTTGTCATATGCTAGGAGAAGTGACCCATCCGAAGCGAAAAGGGCACGTGGAACAATTCCAAATTCATACTTCCCAATACAGTCCTTTAGATCAAGGTCTGGACGGCTTCTTGATGCTACTATAAACCTCTGTAGGAGTCCTCGTTCTTCTTTGACTTTAATGAGTTTGTCACCTGCTTTCACTTTCTTCACTGTGTTGGCACTTTTGAAAGTGCCTATGTTCTTTCTCTTCATTGGATCCCACACTGAAAGTTTTCCTTCTGTAAAGTGTTCTTTGACAAATGTCTGGAACAACTGTTGTCTGATGGCATCGGGGTCTACTATGTCCTTTGTTACCTTTTCATGAATTACTTTCTTGGTAAGAAGGTTACACAGGTCACTCTCATCGGTTACGAATGGGTCTCCATGAACAACAAATACCTGTCAATCTAGCGGAATTTCTCATTACTCGGGTGGACTTTCCCCCTGTGATCTCGTGGTGTTGGTCTCTGGTATCAGCACCTTCCATGCCATATTCTCTTTGAAACTCCTCTACTAGATTAGACAAGTCAGGTGCAATCAGGAAGAAACGGTCTAGAGCTCTCTCAATTTGGGTTATTCCAGTAATGCCTCCAATGACCTTGAGTTTGCGGTTCTCCTGCTCAATTCCGTGATCTGGACCTATTGAAGTGAATGCAGCAATCCCCTTCGTCACACAGAAATTTCCTTTCAGGAGTTCTGCCCAGACATCTGGAAAAAATTGTTCTGTTTGCTGCATTGTTGACAGGTACAAAGGGAGCAAACGTGCGTAGTTCAGATGGTCATGAGCAAAGAAGTACTTGATAAGAGCTTCAGTAAGATAAGCTTGATAAGAGCTTGATATTTTGAATTTGACTGCCATATTGAAATTAATTGTTTTTGAACTCCTTGGTATTGAAATTATGGGTATTATCATTAATTTGGACCTCATACTGTGTTCAGAATACCAGTTTTAATGGAATTTATATATTTTGGCGGCCATCTTGGATTTGACACCCTTAATCCGTTTAAAAAAATTAACAACCTATTTTTTCGAACATGTGACACCCCAAAGACAAGGAATCAAGTGGAATTTTGCTTTTAACAAAAAAAAAACACGACAGCCATTTTTAAGACATAGCAGCCTACACTAAAGAAGTTCACCCAAATGAATATGGGGCAGTCTTCAGCTCTTGCTACAAAATGTTTATTCTGTGGTGAATTTGAGGCTGGGGAGACATTGCATGAAGCATCAACCTTTGACCTCGATGCTCGGGTCAGGAAATGTGCCCTTCAACTAGAAGACAAGTATCTGCTGGCCAAAATTGAGTGCTGGTGACTTGATTGCACAGGAAGCCAAGTACCACGTCAAATGCGTGGTCTCTCTGTATAACAGAGCACAAGAAACAAAATCATCCAAAGAGACTGACGTTGATTCCATCAACCATGGCATTGCATTAGCTGGACTGATTTCCTGTATTGAAGTTCGCATGGACAGTGGAGTGGCAGCAGTATTCCATATGTCAGACCTGGTCAAACTGTATACAAGCAGACTAGAACAGCTTGGTACTGAGCTCACTGGACGTGTTCACTCTCTGTATAACAGAGCACAAGAAACAAAATCATCCAAAGAGACTGACGTTGATTCCATCAACCATGGCATTGCATTAGCTGGACTGATTTCCTGTATTGAAGTTCGCATGGACAGTGGAGTGGCAGCAGTATTCCATATGTCAGACCTGGTCAAACTGTATACAAGCAGACTAGAACAGCTTGGTACTGAGCTCACTGGACGTGTTCACTCCACCAGGCTTAATAATCGAATCTTGGCCTATTTTCCAGACATGATAGCAGTAACAAAAGTCCGAGAAGTTGCACTTATTTGCAATGAGGATGTTGGTCCTGCTTTCCAAAAAGCATGTGAATATTATGCTGACAGTGATGCCATTATTCTTGTAAGAGCTGCTAACATAGTTTGGAGAGACATGCTGAAAATTAAAACAAGATTAAGTGGTTCATTTGGTGATCAGTGCCAAGAGGAATCGTTATGAAGTTCCCTTTCTGCACCAGTATCTATGATCCTGAACGGGCCAAATATCAAAACAAAAGCAAGTTTCACATCAGTGCCTCAACCAGTATTTACCATCACACAGCTGTTGATGTTCAACAGTTTTGCGCGTGGTCGGGAGACCTCTACTGCAGCAAATGCTAAAACACACAGCCAACAATGAGAGACACCTCTGCCAGTCTATCTAGGAGTGATGGTTCACACAAAGACACACAAGCGTGATCTTGTAGACACTCTGTTCAACTTAGCACTGTCTATCTCATATGACAGAGTGCTGAACATCTCCACTGATCTAGGAAACAAGATTTGTCAACACTATGAGACTGAGAAAGTGGTCTGCCCTCCTCATCTGAGATGTGGTCTCTTCACAACTGCTGCAGTTGATAACATAGACCACAACCCAAGATCGACAACTGCTCATCATTCATTCCATAGAAAAGGCATATCCCTGTTTCAGCATCCAAATTCTGACACCAGCGAAGTTAAATGGGCCATGCAGGGTTGAGATGATACCCAGACTGCCTCCAAGAAGATCTTGGCCCAGTTGCCAGAATCGTATACCAGTGTGCCTTCAGCCCCAGTGCCCAGAAAGGACCCATCAGTGCCTAAAACAGATGGGCCAAACAGAGCTGACTGTCGACGTACACCTAAGGCCATGCAGAAAGAATACAGGTAAAGTATAGGAAGTTGTCTTTCATAATCACCTAATTACAGTTCTTCTTTGAAAATGTATACATGTAGTTTTTCTTTGAAAATAAGTTACACTGTTGTATTTCTCTTGTGTTTTCAGTTGGCTGGAACATGTGAAGCACACAGTCGCTACTGACTCATTCAGTGATGAAGAAACTGTCACCTGGGCTGCATATCACGCAAGTCAGCAGGCAGTTGGTTCAGAGCCAGAGAGCAACGTATCCCTTACTGCTCTTCTTACCCTGTTCTATGACCAAGCAAACTCTGTTGCCATGACTCGTCATTCAATAGATGTTGCACAGAAGGAAGTGGAGATACTCATTCCTGGAAAAGTGACAATCATTACCATGGATCAGCCTCTGTTTACACTTGGAAAGCAAATCCAGTGGAGTTGGCCCACAAGCTTTGGTGAGGACAAATTCATTATAATGTTCGGTGGACTACACATTGAAATGGCAGCTCTTAAGACACTTGGAGATTTTCTAGACAATAGTGGATGGACCAGTGTACTGGTAGAAGCAGGTGTGGCCACATCTGGCACTGCAGATTCATTTCTCAAAGCCTCTCATGTTACTCGAACACGGCATGCTCATCAGGTGACAGCCTGTGCCCTGTACCTACTCCTGCAGAACGCATATGACCAGTATGGGCAAACCCTGCAAGAAGGTGAAAGCATATTGCCTCCAGAAGACTGGTGTTCCAAGCGAGCTAAAGTCAGTCCTCAATGCCAGTTTTGGCTCATCGTACTGAATTTGGAGCTTGAGCTAATGATCTATGTGAGAGCAATACGCGAAGCAGACTTCTTGCTGTACGTGGATGCTTTGACCAAGATCGCACCCTGGTTCTTTGCTCTAAACCACACTAATTATGCCCAGTGGGTTCCTGTCCATTTGCGTGACATGGTAACATTGGAAATGAAACATCCAGAGAGCTTTGCAGAGTTTCTCAAAGGAAACTTTGTGGTGAAGAAGACAGGTCGAGCATTCTCTGCAATAGCAATAGATCAGGCCCATGAACAAAACAATGCTGCAGTGAAAGGTGATGGTGGAGCTGTTGGCCTGACCGAGAATCCAGCAGCACTGAGGCGATGGGTGGTTTGTGGCCCTGAAATGGCACGAGCTATTGAAGACTTTGAAAGCTCAACAGAGAGGAGAAAGAAGTCAGATCACAGGCATCATGATCAGGCACCACACACACAGAAGGCATTTGCTAAAGATGTCAAATCACTGAGAGATACAATAGAAAGGTTTAAGCCTGCAACCCTCTTATGGTTAAACTGCCAAAATCAAGACTCTCTGCTCACCTTCACTCCTTCAATTCCTCTTTCTCTCACCTCTGGAACAAACTCCCACACTCCCTTCAATCCCACTCCTCCCTCCGGGTCTTTAAAACAGCTGTTCACCACCATCTCTTATCTTCCCCCATCCAAAATCATGATCTTTTCTACCCCTGCTAATTTCACCCCAGATCCACCTTTTTGAAATACCAACTTTTTTCCTGGAAATCCTTGCAGTGTCCTTGTGTTTTACACTTCCCCCACCCCCCCCCCCCCCCCCCCACCTTGCCACGCCTCCTACCCCCAAGCCCTCTCCCTCTCACAGATCTCCCGATGTCCCTGCCCACAAGTGTTGGGTTTATGCTTCCCCTTCTCTCCCCATCTTGTCTACCGCTACCCTTATTATATGTTTTGTGTGTCTGTTTGATTTTTTTGTGTGATAAATGTTAGCTCTTTCACGAGCCTCGATCCTGTATACAAAAAAAAAAAAAAAGTTTCTCCGATCTCCACACAGGATCTCTGGAGCTCAGCCAGAGTGACCATCGGGTTCTTGGTCACCTCTCTTACCAAGGCCCTTCTCCCCCGATTGCTCAGTTTGGCCGGGCGGCTAGCTCTAGGAAGAGTCCTGGTTGTTCCAAACTTCTTCCATTTAAGAATTATGGAGGCCACTGTGCTATTGGGAACCTTCAATGCAGCAGAAATTTTTTTGCAGGTTTCCCCAGATCTGTGCCTCGATACAATCCTGTCTCTGAGCTCTGCAGGCAGTTCCTTCGACCTCATGGCTTGGTTTTTGCTCTGATATGCATTGTCAGCTGTGAGACCTTATATAGACAGGTGTGTGCCTTTCAAAATCATGTCCAATCAATTGAATGTACCACAGGTGGACTCCAATCAAAGTGTAGAAACATCTCAAAGATGATCAAGAGAAATGGGAGGCACCTGAGCTAAATTTCAAGTGTCATCGGGTTCTTGGTCACCTGTGCCTCGATACAATCCTGTCTCTGAGCTCTGCAGGCAGTTCCTTCGACCTCATGGCTTGGTTTCTCATGTGTCTTCGAGGTCTTCGACCTCATGTGTATCGAGGCACATAGCTAAGGGTATGAATTCTTATGTCAATGTGATATTTCAGTTTTGTCTTTTTCATAAATTTGCAAAACTTTCTAAAATCCTGTTTTCTCTTTGTCATTATAGGGTATTAAGTGTAGATTGATGAGGGAAAAAATAAATTTAAACGATTTCAGCATAAGGCTGCAACATAACAAAATGTGAAAAAAGTGAAGGGGTCTGAATACTTTCTGAATGCACTGTATAACATGACAAACAAACAAACACGGCTCCTTTTATAATATAAATGTGTTACTGTGTGTTTCTAGTTAGTTTTGGTCTGTAATTTGTGCAAACTTCTGTGTAATTAATCGTTTTATGTGTCGTACCACGTGCGCTGCCTGGTTCGTCCATGCTCCCCCCTCCCCCCGTCGGTATTTTTTTTTTTTTTTTTTTTTTTTTTTTTTGTATACAAGATCGAGGCTCGTGAAAGAGCGAACATTAATCACACAGAAAGACAAACCGACACATAAAACATATAACATCGGGAGCGGTAGACAGGATGGGGAGAGAGGGGGAAGGACACAAACACAACATTTGAGAGCAGGGACCGAGAGACATGGAGACATCGAGAGATCTGAGAGAGGGCGAGGGCTTTGGGGGGGGGCATGGGAAGGGGGCGGTGGGAGAGGTATAAAACATATGGACACTGCCAGGACTTCCAGGAAAGAAGTTGGAATTTCAAACAAGGTGGATCTGGGGTGAATTAGCGGGGGTAGAAAAGATCAAGGTTTTGGATGGGGGAAGATAAGAGATGGTGGTGAACAGCTGTTTTAAAGACCTGGAGGGAGGAGTGGGATTGAAGGGAGTGAGGGAGTTTGTTCCAGATGCGGGAGAAAAGAGGAATGAAAGAGTGAAGGTGAGCAGAGAGCCGAGATTTCGGCAGTTTAACCATCAGAGGGTTGCTGGCAGATCTTGTGCGACCTGTAGGAATATTTGGGGGACAGAGCACAGAGAGAGCTGGGGGTGCAAGGCCGGAGAGGAGTCGGTAGAAGACAGAAAGACCACCTACCTGCCTACGTTGAGTGAGTGAAAGGCCCTCAGAGATAGCTTCATCGCGGGAGATTCCAATAATTCTGAAAGCTTTGGTTTCAACAGCGTGAAGCCGAGCTAGGTGTGAGGCAGGAGCACCGGCCCATAGGGGAGAACAGTATTCCATTGAGCTGCGGATGAAAGCCTTGTATGTGGTGAGGAGCTCAGGTGTGCCGAGGAAGGACTTCGCACGACGGAGGATGCCCAGTCGGCGACTGGCTTTGGAGGCCAGCTTGGAAATGTGGTTTTCCCAAGAAAGATCATGGCAGATAGTGAGACCCAAAATCTTGAGCGACAGAACTTCTTGGAGAGGATTGTTGAGAAAGTAGATGGGAGGGTTGTCCAATCGATCTTTTCGGAGAGACATAGTAAGAGTGTGAGATTTGTCAGGATTGAAAGACATGTTCCACTTGTTTGACCAGTCTGTGATTTTGTCCAGGTCTTCAGAGAGTGAGGAGGCAGCAGACTGCCGATCTGAGGGAAGAGGAATGGAGCGGCAGAGAGTGGAGTCATCAGCAAAGAGATAGAGAGGATTTTCGAGAGAGTCAGAGAGATCATTGATGAAGACCAGAAAAAGCACGGGGCCCAGAACACTGCCTTGGGGAACTCCAGCCTGAACAGGAAGAGGAGATGAGAGAAACCCATTCAGGGCCACACGTTGACGACGACTAGAGAGGAAGTCCGCCAGCCATGCGTGGAGATTTCCATGGATACCAAAGGAGGAGAGTTTGGTGAGCAGAGCGGGGTGCCAGACCGTGTCGAAGGCACGTGATATGTCGAGGGAGACAGCTCTAATTTCCTGTTTGGCATTGAGGACCTCCATCCATTGTTGAGACAGCAGAAGCAGCATGTCCAGAGTAGAGTGACCTGGTCTGAAACCAAATTGATGATCAGAGATCAAGCCATTGGAGAAGAGGAAAGATTTCATATCCGAAGCAATGATGGATTCCATGACTTTGCTGATAATTGGGAGAAGGCTGATTGGTCTGTAGTTGCTAGGATCTGTTTTTGCACCTTTTTTGTGCAAAGCGGTGATGTTGGCTGATTTCCAAGCAGATGGCAGTTGACCTTGAGCAAAAGAGAGGGTGAAGAGAACAGAGAGAG
Organism: Myxine glutinosa; assembly: GCF_964187855.1. Classification (NCBI taxonomy): domain Eukaryota; kingdom Metazoa; phylum Chordata; class Myxini; order Myxiniformes; family Myxinidae; genus Myxine; species Myxine glutinosa. Next base: position 56,258,509 of record NC_136261.1, read on the forward strand.
GGTGAGATAGAGCAGCAGAGCAGGATTTTAGGACCCGTGGGCTGATGCCGTCGGGTCCAGTTGCAGAATCAGAGTCGAGGGTTGACAGAAACTTTTCCACCTTGTCAGGAGGAAAGGACACGGAGTCCAGGAGCAGCAGGGTACGACTGGGTATGGTGGGTACAGAGAGGGATGGGTTTGGGACACAAGATTTAGAGGCAAACACAGAGTTGAGGCATTCAGCTTTTTCACGTGCGGAGTCAGCTGTGTAGCCGTTTGAGGTAAGGGAGGGGATGGAGGGGGAACAAACACCAGAAACGGATTTGACCAGACGCCACCAGGATTTGGAAGAGGGAGACAGATAAGAGAGTTCGGTCTTGAGAATGGAGAGATATTGTTTCCTGGCTCTCCTGAGGGTGGACACACACTTGTTTCGGGCTTTGTGAAAGGAAATGAGATTTCCTTCCGTTGGATTTGCTTTCCAGGAGACGAAGGCAAGTTGTTTCTGGGCAACAGCCTCACCACAAGATTCCGTGTACCATGGACGGGAGGAAGGGTATGACAACTGAAGACGAGATGGGATAAATCTGTGCATGAGAGAGAGCAATTTACTTTGGAAGAATTCCCAGGATGAGTTGATGTCAGAGGTGGTAGAGATGGGAGACCAGTCCAGATGATTGATGGCTGCTTGAAGACCGTGCCAGTTGGCCTGAGTGAAATGCCAGACTCGTCGACGCTGAGCAGGCTCCCTGAGGATGGTCAGAGAGATGTCCACTTTAACAAGGACATGATCAGATGATCCGATCGGAGCAGAAGAAGAGCAGCAGACATTTTCAGGGAAGTTAGTCATAACCAAGTCCAGAAGAGAAGATGTTCCGTTGACTGAGATCCGGGTCGGGAAATTGACAGATTGTGTCAGTCCCAGTGAGTCGCAGAAGTCCTTTGCTGAAGAGCCATGGCTGGTGAGAGAGGTACCCACACCCAGCCAACTGGCATGGTGACAAATGAAATCACCACATATGAGGAAGAGAGAGTTGGGATGAGTAGATAGAAGTTGGTCCATATCATCAGACAGCGAGATGTAGATGGAGTCATCACTGTTTGGTGGACGGTACAACACACATATGAACAAGAGGTGGGAGCGAAGGGGAAGCCGTAGCCAGAGGTATTCCTGGGGGTGAGGTGGAGAGAGTGCAGTGCAGGGCGAGTGAGGAAGAGAGTTTTTGATAAAGATAGCAACCCCGCCTCCAGGACGAGGCTCAGGTCTATCATACCGGAGGAGGGAGTAGCCCGGGAGAGATACTATGGAATCAGAGACATCATAAAGGAGGAAAGTTTCTGTTAAGCAGATCACGTCTGGTTTGACAGAAGCAACCTGTATGGAGAGATCAGTTAAGTTTGAACGAAGGCCCCGGATGTTTGAGGTCCATACCGTTAATGAAGAGGAAGGGGGAGCATCAGATACAGAACAGGGGGGAGGAGGGGTAGGGTAAGATGTGGAAGAGGTGGAAGAGATAGGGAGAGCTGCTGAAGGTGTGTCAGAGATTTCAGAATAGCTCGGAGAAAGGGAAGGATGGGGCGGACAAAAGGTTTGATGGTGATTGGGTGAGCCACAATGAGGTGTTATTTGAGGAGGGGGAAGAGCGAGGCAGAAGGTTGGGGGAGATGGAGGTGAGAGTTTGAAGGGGGAAGAAGTGGGGAGGATGCTTTGAGGAGGGGGAGTGAGAGGGGGGAAATTGAGAAGCAATGAGGGTGGGGAGATTTGAAGGGGAGGGGTGAGGGGGGAGTTTGGGAGGGAAGGGACAAGGGGAGGGATTTGAAAGGGATGGGATATGGGGGAGATTTGGAGGGGAGGGGTGAGGCAGGAGTCTAGGAGGGGAGGGGCGAGGGGGCGTCTTGGCGGGGAGGGGTGAGGGGGTAGTTTAGGAGGGAGGGGGCAAGGGGGGAGATTTGAAAGGGATGGGTGATGGGGAAGATTTGGAGGGGAGGGGTGATGGGGAAGATTTGGAGGGGAGGGGTTATGGGGAAGATTTGGAGGGGAGGGGTGAGATTGGATTTTTGAAAGTGTACGATTTATGGGAAACGAACATTTATTGCAAAATGAGTTTCTTGTGACCTTCGAGTTAAAAATACGTTTAAGGACGCTGGATGGAGGATGGAGTGCAGGAGAGTTTAGGGAATGTAGAAAAAAGGCACTATAGGAGATGGATATTTTTTTTGGGATGAATTGATTTGGTGAGCAAGTCGAAAGCAGCCTTTTAAAGAAGAAGAAGAAAAAGGTGTTATAAAATATGACGGAATACATAACTTGCGGGGAAAGTGTAAACATTGAAGGTTAATGAGTGAAAACTATCTGGGGAAATGGGGGAGAAACACGTGGTCGAAGAACGAACGAACGAATAAGAATGAATAAACGAATGAGAACAGAGAAGGAAATGTTTTTTTTTTTGTTTTTTTTTTGAGTTGAGATTTACACAAGGAAGTAGGCTATGGGTGAAAAGCCTGGGAATACAGAGAACGAAAGTTATTGGATCACAAACGACGGACCGCTGAGAGAAAAACAAAGCCTCAAGGTTGTACAGTGCACACTGTACAAGGCCTCAAGACACGACACGGCAAACAGACGATCAATTTATGAAAGATAAACACCGAGAAACAACCAAAGTTGCACACAATAACTTCATACACCGAAAGATAAATACAGTTTCGACAAAATACAATTGTGAACAGACTTAACTTCGAAAAACGTGGAGACCGTGTGGAGCTTCGAAAATCCCTCCCACCGTCTCCGAGATCTCGCGAGTTTAAATTCATTTTGTAAACTTACGTTCTTTACTTCGCCGTTTTGCTTTTTTCTTTGATTTTCTTTTCTCCCCTTACCTCCCCCAAACATCTTACCCTTTGTCTAACGTTTTAAATACAAAAAAAAACAAAAAAAAAACTTTATTATTTCCTTCTCTCCTTGCAGACTACGTGCTTGTTGTCATGCCCCGCCCCCTTTATCTCCTTATTTTATACCTCTCCAGCCGATACTCACGTTTCCAACTCTAGTTTCCACCATACTCATTCAACCCTTTCTCCTTCTTTCTCAGATCCACGCCCTCACTTCAGGGACTTTTTCCAGATTGTTTTTCCCAGTTTTGTTTAAATATTATTTAAATATGTTTAAACTTTCACCTGCAGTGTTTTATGCAGTGGTTTATTACAACATGCTGTTTTTCTTCCAATTTAAAAGGCTTTTTAAAATTTCCTCTTCAATTAATTCCACTTCAAAAAAAATTAAATCTCTTGCAGTTCTTCTCTACATCTTACTATAATTCACCAAATGTCCGTCCGTCTGTCTGTCTGTCTGTCCATCCGTTCGAAGGTACCGCAAAAACGGCTGAACCGATTGCAACAATATTTTGGGTGGGTAATCCTGGGATCTCCTGGAGTAAAATAGGCTATATTGTTTTCCCAATTTCAGCTTTGGCCCCCAGCATTTTCAGGTTTGGACTCCCGCATAACGTTGTTTTCCTGGGTGCTGCACAAACGGCTGCACCGATTGGCTGCACCGATCGGACTTGGTGACCTCAGACAGACCTTTTGTAAGGACATGGGTTGAATCCCTGCTTGAGAGAATGCCAACCCCCTCCCAGCCATCACAGCCATCTCTCCAACTCACAATCCCACGAGATATGCGAAAAGGATGACCCAAAACCAATTATCTTCTTTGGTTCATATTTAAACATCATTGAAAGTAAATAATGACCTCGGCCAAAGTTCAAACGATGTGGGTTTAATCTCTCCATGAGAGCATTCCACGTAGCTATTTGGGCGGTGTATAAGCCAACAGATCGCTGTCTCCATCGATCTTGCCGAGGCCGTAACACCTATCGGCTCAAAATCCTTTTAACTGTTGACTTGGTAGTTTTTTACAATGAAGGAAACACTAACAATGTTGTTAAAAGTTTATTTAGTGATTAATTTGTGATTGGAGTTATGTTGTTTGGAATGAAAAAGGAGATATCGAGTTCAAGTGAATGATGACATGCCGTGATGGTTTCTACTTTCTGAACGTGAACTTCACGGATCGCCATGGACCCATGATCGATGTTTCTACACGTGAACGTACCTGTTTGTTTGCGAACGGGTAAGTTTTTCAAGGAAGTCCTTCACAAACGTGCTGTCCATGTCTGATGTGCGACTGAAGGTGCTACAGGAATGTGGAATTTATTGGTTTCATGCTTTAGCATTCGCCGTATCTGCATTGCCTGTTTGCTTCTGGCCTCCCACCCGTACGTAGCACGGGTATCTCACTAGTTCTCCAAACTCACCTTCATTCCACCCCCCCTCTATTATTTTATAACGGATCTCTGACTTGAAAATCACAATAAACCCAGTTTGTAACAAATGTTTGTTTGTCATTAATCGTCCACTTTCTAAACTCCCCCCTCACCCCTCCCCTCCTAAACTTCCTCCTCACCCCTGCCCTCCGAAACTCCCCCATTCAAATCTCCCCCCTTCCCTTCAAAACTCCCCCCCACCCCTCCCCCCCTTCAAAACTCCCCCATCCCTTTCAATTCTCCCCTCCAAAACTCCCCCCTCACCCTCCCTTTCAATTCTTCCCCCTTGCCCCTCCCCTCCCCTCCTAAACTCCACGTCTCTGCCAAACTCCCCCATTCAAATCTCCCTCTTCCCCTTCAAGACTCCCACCCCTCCCCCTTCAAAACTCCCACCTCACCTCTCCCCTCCCCTCCCCTCCAAAAATCCCCCCTCTCCTCCAAATCTCCTCCCTTTCCCCTCCTCTTCAAATGTCCCCCCTTCCCCTCTCCTTCAAAACCCTCCTCACCACTCCCCTTCAAAACTCAAACCTGATTGATCTCTCCATACAGGCTGCTTCTGACAAATCAGACATAAGTCTGCTTAACAGAAACTTTCCTCCTTCAAGATGTCTCTGATTTCTTAATATCTCTTCCTGGTTACTCCCTCCTCCGGTATGATAGACCCGAGCCTCATCCTGGTGGTGGGGTTGCTATCTTTATCAAAAACTCTCTTCCTCACTCTCCTTGCACTGCCCTCTCTCCACCCCACCCCCAGGAGTACCTCTGGCTATGGCTTCCTCTCCAATCCCACCTTTTGTTCATATGTGTTCTGTATCGTCCTCCAAACAGTGATGATTCCATTTACATTTCGCTGTCTGACAACATGGACCAACTTCTATCCACTCATCCCAACTCTCTCTTCCTCATGTAGTGATTTCAATTGTCACCATGCCAGTTGGCTGGGTGTGGGTTCCTCTCTCACCAGCCGTGGCTCCTCAGCAAAGGACTTCTGCGACTCACTGGAACTGACACAATCTGTCAATTTCCCGACCTGGATCTCAGTCAATGGAGTATCTTCTCTTCTAGACTTGGTTATGACAAACTTTCCTGCAAATGTCTGCTGCTCTTCTTCTGCTCCAATCAGTTCTTCTGATCATTTGCTTGTTAAAGTGGATATCTATCTGGCCATTCTCAGAGACCCTCCTCAGCATCAACGAGTCTGGCATTTCACTCGGGCTGAATGGCATGGTCTTCAAGCAGCCATCAATCATCTGGACTGGTCTGCCATCTCCACTGCCTCTGCAATCAACTCTTCCTGGAAATTCTTCCAAAGTAAATTTCTCTCTGTCATGCACAGATTTATCCCATCTCGTTTTCAGTTGTCATACCCTTCCTCCCATCCATGGTACACTGAATCTTGTGGTGAGGCAGTTGCCCTGAAACAACTTGCCTTTGCCTCTTGGAAGGCTTATCCAACTGAAGGCAATCTCAGTTCCTTTCACAAAGCTCAGAACAAGTGTGTGTCCACCCTCAGGAGAGCCAGGAAACACTATCTCTCCACTCTCAAGAAGGAACTCTCAAACCTGTCTCCCTCCTCCAAATCCTGGTGGCGTCTGTTCAAAGCTGTTTCTGGTGGTTGATCCCCCTCCATCACCTCCCTTACCTCAATGGCTACACAGGTGACACTGCACATGACAAAGCTGAATGCCTCAACTTTGTGTTTGCCTCAAATCTTGTGTCCCAAACCCATCTCTCTCTACACCCACCTTAACCAGTCGAACCCAGCTGCTCCTGGACTCTGTGTTCTTCTCTCCTGACAAAGTGGAGAAGTTTCTGTCAAAGCTCGACTCTGATTCTGCAACTGTATCAGACGGCATCAGCCCACGGGTCCTAAAATTCTGCTCTGCCGCTCTTTCACACCCTCTCTCAATTCTCTTCACCCTCTATTTTGCTCAAGGTCATCTGCCATCTGTTTGGAAATCAGCCAACATTACCACTTTACACAAAAAGGTGCGAAAACAGATCCTTGCCACTACAGACCAATCAGCTTGCTCCCAATAATCAGGAAGGCCATGGAATCGATCATCGCTTCTGACATCAAATCCTTCCTCTTCTCCAAATGGCTTAATCTTGGATCATCAATTTGGATTCAGACCAGGTCATTCTACTTCTGCTGTCTGAACAATGGATGGAGGTCCTCAATGCCAAACAGGAAATCAGAGCTGTCTCCCTTGACATATCTCGTGCCTTCAATATGGTCTGGCACCCCGCCCTGCTCACCAAACCCTCCTCGTATGGTATCCATGGAAATCTCCACGCATGGCTTGCAGACGTCCTTTCTAGTCGGTCAACGTGTGGCCCTGAATGGAATTCTCTCTTCTCCCCTTCCTGTTCAGGCTGGAGTTCCTCAAGGCAGTGTTCTGGGCCCTGAGCTTTTTCTGGTCTTCATCAATGATCTCTCTGACTCTCTGGAAAATCCTCTCTATCTCTTTGCTGATGACTCCACTCTCTGCCGATCCATATCTCAACCCTCAGATCGGTAGGCAGCAGCCTCTTCACTCTCTGCAGACCTGGACAATATCACAAACTGTTCAAACAAGTGGAACATGTCTTTCAATCCTGACAAATCTCACACTCTCACTTTGTCTCTCCGAAAAGACTGTCTGGACAACCCTCCCATCTACTTCCTCAACAATCCTCTTGAAGAAGTTCTGTCACTCACGCGTTTGGGTCTCACTATCTGCCATGATCTTTCCTGGGAAAACTACATTTCCAAGCTGGCCTCCAAAGCCAGTCGCCGACTGGGCATCCTCCGTCGTGCGAAGTCCTTTCTGGGCACACCTGAGCTCCTCACCACATACAAAGCTTTCATCCACAGCTCAATGGAATACTGCTCTCCCCTCTGTGCTGGTGCTCCTGCCTCACACCTAGCTCAGTTTCACAAGGTTGAAACCAAAGCATTCAGAATCAATGGAATCTCCTGCAATGAAGCAGATTATGAGGGCCTTTCTCTCTCTCACCACAGGCATGCAGGTGGTCTTTCTGTCTTCTATCGACCCATCTCCAGCCTTGCTCCCCCTGCTCTGTCTGTGCTCTGTCCCCCAAATATTCCTGCAGGACGCACAAGATCTGCCAGCAACACTCTTCTGGTGAAACTGCCAAAATCAAGACTCTGCTCACCTTCACTCCTCTTTTCTCCCACATATGGAACAAACTCCCACACTCTCTTAAATCCCTCTCCTCCCTCAAGGTCTTTCAAACAGCTGTTCACCACCATCTCTTATCTTCCCCCATTCAAAACCTTGATCTTTTCTACCCACTTTAAAACACCGCAAATCCGCCTCTTTCAATACCAAACTTATTTCCTGAAATTCCTAGAAGTGTTAATTTGCTTTAATACCGTGTATCCCTCCCTCCTCCCCCAGCCCTCCCCCTTCCACAGATCTACCGACGACCCTGTTCTTTTCTGTCTGTCCCCCAAATATTCCTGCAGGACGCACAAGATCTGCCAGCAACCCTCTTCTGGTGAAATTGCCAAAATCAGGACTCTCTGCTCACCTTCACTCGTTCATTCCTCTTTTATCCCGCCTCTGGGACAAACTCCCACACTCTTGTGTGCTTCCCTCTCTCTCCCGCTCGTGTCTCCTGCTCCCTTCATTGCATGTTTTATGTGTTTGTGCATGTTTTTTCATGTTCAATGTGTTAGCTCTTACACGAGCCTCGATTCTTTATTCCCAAAAAAATTTAAAATCTCAATCCACACAGTTGATACTGATGTGGTGGTTCTGGCAGTGACAGCAGCACAGCAACTCAACATTCCTGAGCTGTGGGTTGCCTTTGGAACTGGAAAGATCTTACGTATCTTGGCAAAGGGTCCTGAGAAGTGTGCAGCTCTGACAGTGTTTCATGCATTCACGGGATGTGGCACTGTTTTGTTCTATGCTGGTCGAGGAAAGAAGACTGCATGGGACACATGGAGGTGCTACATTGAGGTGACATAAGCATTTTGCACATTGAGTGCTACACCAGAGTCTGTAGATGACTCAATGGAGCAACTGGAGCGCTTTGTGATCTTGCTGTATGACTGTACTAGTAGTGAACAATGTGTCAATCAGACCCGCAAACAGCTCTTTTCTCAGAAGGGTAGAGCACTCGATGGTCTTCCTCCAACAAAGGCAGCATTAATCCAACATACAAGGAGGGCTGCATACCAAGCTGGTTACTGCTGGGGCCAAATGATGATTGTAGCTCCTCAGCTTCCAAGCCCAAGCGAAAGTGGAAGGAACAAGGGCGACAATGCGGAATTGGGATGCATGCTGGACAACACCTCCAGAAGAATCAACGGCCTACTGGGAACTCTTGAGATGCAGCTGTAAGAAGGGCTGTGTAAATGTGTTAAGGCAGCTCTTCAATGTACAGCACTTTGTGATTGTGCAGCTTAAGTATCGTAGCAGAGTATTGAGCATCCGCCTACGTACTATTTATCGGTATACAGCAGATCTGTGACATTGGTACCAAATGGATGAGCACCAGACAGCATTTCTTGGTTTAAAAAAACCATGACTACCTTTACAAATGTGAAATGGTTCCAATAAATCAAAATTATAATGAGACGAGATGTACGTGGAAAGTGCATGGAAATTGCAGCCATTTTGAAAAAAGGCCACCACTGCTACCACAGGACATTTCTGCGATGCCCCTGTAGCTAAAAATCTTCCTTTACATATGGCCTAACTCTGTTCCAAATTTGATGCTTTTATCATTAAGTGCACAATACTTTCACCTATCTGCTGTACTCTAGCGATGCAAAATACTAAATTATTCATTACACCACATGGTACTAAATAAATAAACATATGTCACCCACAGGGTGAACCGTATCTTGCCAAGTGACCTTGACCTTTGACCTTGACCTTAATAATTTCGTATGGTGAATAGTATGTCTTCATGACCAACGCACATGAAATATTGAAAGATTTTGATGAGAACTGAGGAAATAATTTTTTCATGAAAATTCCGTTTTTTCGTCATGACGTCATCAAATGACGTCATAGCGTCAAACTGTTTACAGATCTGGGAAGCACTCATCAAGGGCATTCATATGAGGTATTACTCGATATGGTACCTACGATTTCAAAATTTGACCTTGGGGTCAATAATTTTCGACCTCCAGCGCTAACCATGAAGGTCAAGGCCGATCGCCACCAAAAAGTAATCAGCTGAGCGCCGGACCATATACTAGATTCCCATGAAGTTTGGAGACGATCCGATCAAAGTTACTCAAAAAATTAGTGTTTCGTCGACCTCCATGATTGGCCGCAAAGTGACCTTGACCTTTGACCTTGACCTTCAAAATTTTGTGTGCTAAAGGGTATCTCTAAAAGACTCTGATATGCGAACTTACAAGAGTTTCCAAAGGGAACTGTGCTCTACAGAGTGACCTAAACAATGCGAACTAAAGCAATACAATATACATGAAAAGTGCAGTTTTTTCGTCATAACGCCGTCAAATGACGTCACATTGTCAAACTAGTTATATGTTTGGAAAGCACTCAACAAGGGCTTCAATTTGAGGTACTACTCGATATGGTAACTGAAACTTGAAAATTTTACCTTTTGGTCAAAATTGAATGACCTTCAAAATGACCTTGAAGGTCAAGGCCGATCGACACCAAAAACTAATCAACTGAGCGCCATACCACACCCTATATACCCACCAAGTTTGGAGATCATAAGATCAAAGTTACTCAAAAAATAAGGGTTTCGTAATTTGACCTTGGGGTCAATAATTTTCGACCTCCAGCGCTAACCATGAAGGTCAAGGCCGATCGCCACCAAAAACTAATCAGCTGAGCGCCGGACCATATACTAGATTCCCATGAAGTTTGGAGACGATCCGATCAAAGTTACTCAAAAAATAAGGGTTTCGTTGACCTCCATGATTGACCGCAAAGTGACCTTGACCTTTGACCTTGACCTTCAAAATTTTGTGTGCTGAAGGGTATCTCTATAGGACTCTGATATGCGAAGTTACAGGAGTTTCCAATAATAACTGTGGTCTACAGAGTGATCTAAACATGAAAAAAAAATGATTAACCACAAACAAAAAAACAAAAAAACAAACAAACAAACAAACATACAAGCTGACTGATACATCTTGCAAAAACTTCGTTTTGGCAAGATAAAAATAGTCTCAAAATACATAGTTTTGTCGGAAAATGGTGGATAAATACTACATTGACCTGACCTTTTCTAAGGGGATTCTTAATTGTGAGATTAAGTGGGTGTGAGTGTTATGTTCTTTGTTTATCGTGGTAAAATGTGCATATTTCATTTATCACTCATTTTAGGGGAACTCAAATGGTTAGTGTCATGTTAAAATGTGATGTGGTGGTAATTCTGGCGATGACGTCACAGCTGACATTTTTGCAGAGCTCCGGCACCTCAAAATTTGGCACTACACTGAAAGCGTGGAATGAAAATGAGTAAGAAAAGTATGATGAAAAGTGTATGATGTTTGTTTGCAAGACAGAGAGATTAAAGCTAGCCTGGTAGCTGTAGTTTGAGAGAGACAGAAAGTAAGTCCATCAATCCTGACACGGAGAGTGTAAGATGGTTCCGGGCACCACTTTAACGCTATTACGTCCAAACAGTAGTACTAACCTTAGAGGTTGCTGTCTACAACCCACAACCTAAACATAGGGGCAATACCCCTGGCGCTCACCTGGTAGAATAAACAGTATACTGCACCGACTAAGGGTATTGGATCACGAGTTATCAAGTGACCACTATATTCGTCATGTGTGTGCGTCTGTCTGTGTGTGTGTCTGTCTGTCCGCAGCATAACTACCCGATGATATCATCCGGTCTTGATGAAACTTGGGTGGGAGGTTGATATCATGATCTCGTTGTGTCCTGCCTAGAGTGGGCGTATTGCGCCCATTGTGGGCGGAGCCACGCCCGAAAAAGATGTCTTTTTAGGGGGTAATCGATTTCAAGCTACATCTTCTCCGAGGGAGTTGGTGGAATCTGACAGGGGTTTCAAAATTTGGTTAGCCAATGTCATGTGTCTAGCCCCACGGAGCTCGATTTTTTTTTCCCCCCCATTTCATTTTTCACCGAATTTTCGGTATTGTGTAGCTAACACATTGTGTAGCTCATACCTGATTATACATTATTTTCTATCTCATTTCAAGGTCAGTAACCTTCGTTTTGACATTTCCGGCCTGGCCTGTCCGGGCCTGTTTCGGTTATAGTCCGTCCTTTGTCATTGAATACCGCTCGCTCGTGAACCATCGTCGTCTCCTGACTTGTTTCAAACCAATTTCAATGGTTGCTAGAAGACATGACAGCATGTATAATCATACTAACATAATCATAAGCCTTTAAACAAACAAAGAAAAAAATACCTATTTTGGGGGGAGCAACCCCCCAAATATACCTCCTAAGACCCCAATTTTTCTAATGCCTTGAACAAACATTGGTACATCATGGGTGATTAAGGTTGTGGTGAAGTTTCATCGAAATTGCGTGTGTAGTTTCTGAGAAGAAAGCAAATAGCTATTTTGCGGGGCAACCCCCTCCCCCATAGACCCCCAAAAAGGCAGATTTTTAAAAATGCCGTGAACAAATATGGTACAGCATGGGTGATTAAGGTTGTGGTCAAATTTCAGCAAAATCTCGTGTGTAGTTTCAGAAAAGAAAGCAAATACCTATTTTGGGGGGTCAAACCTGGATCCACTTTGACCCCGGTAAACCCCCTTAAACCGTGATTTTTTTAAATGCCGTGAACAAACTTTAGTCACAACACAACATATATCATTTGTGCCAAATTTGGTCACAATCCCTTCAGCGGTTTCGGAGAAGAAGTTGCAGTATTTACGGACGGACGCACGGACGGACTGACGGCGCGCCATCGCATAAGCTCCCCTGAACTTCGTTCCAGGTGAGCTAAAAACCTGTGCAACCGGAATTGGTGTTTTTTCAGAGACACCACCTCCTTACTGGATGACCGTTGACTCCCGGAGGGAGCTCGTCTGCCCTTTAACAGGTATTGTTTTTAGTCTTGCAGGGTGCCACAGTCACCCTCCCCACTGGCAAGCCAGTGAGGATGGTCAGTTTAGTCACCAACTACAAGCAAGGTAGCACTGGGTTACATGTGACCAGTGACTGACCTGACTATAAATCTGACCTGCTTCTACATTCACGGCCCTGTGCTTCGCCTATTCATGGTTTTTCATGGGTTTATTAAGGTTTTACATGGAATTTTTGATTTTCCCTTATGAATCAGGAACCGCCGGGAACCTATTCCCCCTTTCCCATTGAAATAATGTCCCCCGCATTTGCGGAATTTCCCAGGAACGTATCCCCCACGAATGTGGGGGCAATTGCTGACGGGGTGCAAGAAGCTGATCCTGTCATGGACCATTACCCCAAGTTTAAGAGGGAGTTGGATGACGTGATGCTCCCAGACAAAGATCTGCACATAAACCTGCAGCAATCTGATTGGCAGCTCTCCATCATGCATTTCTTCCACCCTGCTCCCTCCAACTCAACAACTTCAACACCCTGTCAGTGCACGACTCATCAGTGACCTCACCTGCACCCTTTTCAGCACCCTCTCCTGCCTCACCAGCGATCTCATCTGTGCCTGATTCAGCAACCTCACCTACATTCCTTTAGGTGCATGACTCATCAGCCCCCTCACCTGGGTCTTCTTCAGAGTTTGAGCTCACTAGAATCTAATTCTTCATCATCCTCATTTGAAACGTTACGTGTGTTTGTGAAATACAAATTTGAAACGGCACGTACATGCTGTTGTTGCTTTTGAAATTTCATGGTACAGATGGTTAAGAACTTTTAATAAACTAAGTGCATTCCTTCTATAAATAGAAACAGTACATCGTGTCGTTTCGCAGTGTTGTTTTGACATTCGCGAGATTTTCCGCGAATCAGGAAGTCAAAACCTATCACTCTTTTTCCCATTGAAACAATGCTCCGACATTCGCCGATTCAACATTCGCAGCTTTTTCAGGAACGTATCCCCCATGAATGTTGAGGCCCGGCAAAGTTGTTTAAGCCCACTTGTGTATTTGTTTTGATCAAAATTCCGGCAATTTAGCACAAGGCTGCCACTTGAGTCAGATAGCTAGTTACACAAGACATTAAGGCTTTCTTAAAAAAAAATTATTTCATTATTTTGGGGAATACAAATAGCAATTTCAAAATGGCACACTCAAGGGATTTGAGGTAATTGCCTTAGAGGGGAATACACCAACGTATACATGATGGCTGGTCGACTCGGGGTGAGTCTCGCGTAGGAAAGGGTGTAGTGTTACGGTTCTGCGAACCATCAACCCAGTGCAAATGCACCCGGCATACAGCCGTTCCTGAGTTAGTCATTTCAATATTACATGTTCCAGACAGACTCCTCCCTTTTGTGTTGTGGGTAAAAAGGGGGATAATGCGTTGTGTGGGAGGCTTTCCCCATCATTCACTATTTATTAGCCACCAAAAAAAACCACACTCTTTTGGCCTTGCCACAATTAAAATTGGCTCCCGCCAGAACCAAACCGTCACTCTGCACCACTTCACTCTGCAATCCACCAACTAGCTCATAATTCACCTGCAGTTTTTTTGCTGCCACAAATAACAACCCTGCCTGCTTCAAAACACACATCGGACCATATTTCTACCTTATTTCTGCTTCATAACACAACATCCAAGCTCACATTCCAACACTCACTCGCCCCAAAGACCCAACATTATGAGGCGTCACTGCGAGGACCATCCCAACAAATTCAACCACCTTCTTACTCTTCATTGCCAGCAACCCCCATCTCGCCTCCCTCATCTTCAACCACCCAAAGCCTCTGTCCCACCCTTGTCACCCAGCATATCAGACGCTCCCTCCTCCTCCTCCTGTGTCACGGCCCCTCCCCCCCCCCCCCCCGTGTCCAGGTCCCTCTCTTCTCCCCCCCCGTGTCCCGGTCCCTCTCTTCTCCCCCCGCGTCCCGATCCCTCTCTTCTCTCCCCCGTGTCCCGGTCTCTTCTCCCCCCAGTGTCCCGGTCCCTCTCTTCTCCCCCCGCGTCCCGGTCCCTCTCTTCTCCCCCCGCGTCCCGGTCCCTCTCTTCTCCCCCCGCGTCCCGGTCCCTCTCTTCTCCCCCCGCGTCCCGGTCCCTCTCTTCTCCCCCCGCGTCCCGGTCCCTCTCTTCTCCCCCCGCGTCCCGGTCCCTCTCTTCTCCCCCCGCGTCCCGGTCCCTCTCTTCTCCCCCCGCGTCCCGGTCCCTCTCTTCTCCCCCCGCGTCCCGGTCCCTCTCTTCTCCCCCCGCGTCCCGGTCCCTCTCTTCTCCCCCCGCGTCCCGGTCCCTCTCTTCTCCCCCCCGCGTCCCGGTCCCTCTCTTCTCCCCCCGCGTCCCGGTCCCTCTCTTCTCCCCCCGCGTCCCGGTCCCTCTCTTCTCCCCCCGCGTCCCGGTCCCTCTCTTCTCCCCCCGCGTCCCGGTCCCTCTCTTCTCCTCCCCGCGTTCCTGACCTCCCTTCTCCTCCCGCGTTCCTGACCTCCCTTCTCCTCCCGCGTTCCTGACCTCCCTTCTCCTCCCGCGTTCCTGACCTCCCTTCTCCTCCCGCGTTCCTGACCTCCCTTCTCCTCCCGCGTTCCTGACCTCCCTTCTCCTCCCGCGTTCCTGACCTCCCTTCTCCTCCCGCGTTCCTGACCTCCCTTCTCCTCCCGCGTTCCTGACCTCCCTTTTCCTCCCGCGTTCCTGACCTCCCTTCTCCTCCCGCGTTCCTGACCTCCCTTCTCCTCCCGCGTTCCTGACCTCCCTTCTCCTCCCGCGTTCCTGACCTCCCTTCTCCTCCCGCGTTCCTGACCTCCCTTCTCCTCCCGCGTTCCTGACCTCCCTTATCCTCCCGCGTTCCTGACCTCCCTTCTCCTCCCGCGTTCCTGACCTCCCTTCTCCTCCCGGGTACCTGACCTCCCTTCCCCTCCCACGTTCCTGACCTCCCTTCCCCTCCCGCGTTCCTGACCTCCCTTCTCCTCCCGCGTTCCTGACCTCCCTTCTCCTCCCGCGTTCCTGACCTCTTCTCCTCCCGCGTTCCTGACCTCCCTTCCCCTCCCGCGTTCCTGACCTCCTTTCCCCTCCCGCATTCCTGCCCTCTCTTCCCCTCCCGCGTTCCTGCCCTCTCCCCCTCCCCCTGAGCCACACTCTTCTCCCTCATGCCGCTGATCTTCTCTCCCATGTTCCGGCTCCTCTCTTCCCCCCCGCCCCCACCTCCACGTCCCAGCTCCTCTCCTTCGCATTCCTTGCGAACAGCACCTCCTCCCCCATCCCTAACTATATGGACCTCTTACATCCGAGGTGTTCACTGAAATTTGATAGATCTCTCAATGCAAGCTTCCACTCGGAAACCTGACATATCTGACTAACAGAATGCTTCTTCCAACAGGATGTCCCGGATTCTTCGGCGTCTCTTCCTGGGTGTTGCTTTTTCCAGGTTGACATGTTCCAAACCATGTTCAGAGAGTTGCAGTTTTGATCAAGAACTTTATGTACTACCCTTTACACTCCTAACCTCCAGGTTACCTAAAGCTGCACTTTGCCCTCAGCATCTACCTCCTGTTTGTTCATCTACCTCCTCCCTTCTTGTTCATCTACCTCCTCCCTTCTCCTCCCGCGTTCCTGACCTCCCTTCTCCTCCCACGTTCCCGACCTCCCTTCTCCTCCCGCGTTCCTGACCTCCCTTCTCCTCCCGCGTTCCTGACCTCCCTTCTCCTCCCGCGTTCCTGACCTCCCTTCTCCTCCCGCGTTCCTGACCTCCCTTCTCCTCCCAAGTTCCTGACCTCCCTTCTCCTCCTGCGTTCCTGACCTCCCTTCTCCTCCTGCGTTCCTGACCTCCCTTCTCCTCCCGCGTTCCTGACCTCCCTTCTCCTCACGCGTTCCTGACCTCCTTTCTCCTCCCGGGTACCTGACCTCCCTTCCCCTCCCACGTTCCTGACCTCCCTTCCCCTCCCACATTCCTGACCTCCCTTCCCCTCCCGCATTCCTGCCCTCTTCCCCTCCCGCGTTCCTGCCCTCTCCCCCTCCCCCTGAGCCACGCTCTTCTCCCTCACGCCGCTGATCTTCTCTCCCATGTTCCGGCTCCTCTCTTCCCCCCCCCCCCCCCCACCTCCACGTCCCAGCTCCTCTCCTTCGCATTCCTTGCGAACAGCACCTCCTCCCCCATCCCTAACTATATGGACCTCTTACATCCGAGGTGTTCACTGAAATTTGATAGATCTCTCAATGCAAGCTTCCACTCGGAAACCTGACATATCTGACTAACAGAATGCTTCTTCCAACAGGATGTCCCGGATTCTTCGGCGTCTCTTCCTGGGTGTTGCTTTTTCCGGGTTGACATGTTCCAAACCATGTTCAGAGAGTTGCAGATTCGATCAAGAACTTTATGTACTACCCTTTACACTCCTAACCTCCAGGTTACCTAAAGCTGCACTTTGCCCTCAGCATCTACATCCTGTTTGTTCATCTACCTCCTCCCTTCTTGTTCATCTACCTCCTCCCTTCTCCTCCCGCGTTCCTGACCTCCCTTCTCCTCCCGCATTCCTGACCTCCCTTCTCCTCCCGCGTTCCTGACCTCCCTTCTCCTGCCGCATTCCTGACCTCCCTTCTCCTCCCGCGTTCCTGAGGAATGCTTCTTCCAACAGAATGCTTCTTCCAACAGGATGTCCTGGATTCTTCGGTGTCTCTTCCTGGGTGTTGCTTTTTCCAGGTTGACATGTTCCAAACCATGTTCAGAGAGTTGCAGTTTAGATCAATAACTTTATGTACTACCCTTTACACTCCTAACCTCCAGGTTACCTATAACTGCACTTTGCCCTCAGCATCTACCTCCTGTTTGTTTGTGTGATATGCAAGGTCTTTCCTTGGCCAGTCTGAACTATTGACACCAGACAAGTCCTTCATTTGCACATGGATGGGGTATTGCTCTCCCCTTTAGGTTGGCGCTCCAGCCTCACACCTTCCCCTTGTTGCAAATGAAGTTCCTCAAAATCATTGGGATCTCCCAGGAAAAAACTGAATGTCTACTTCTGTTGCTTTCGCATGTGGGTGGCCTATCAGTATTCCTACCTACGTTTTGGTCTTGCGCATCCTGGTGTTGGCTTAGCGGTTAGGATGCCAGCTTGGGATCCTAGGATCCTGGGTTTGAATCCCGGTCGATCGCTGAATTAACGCCAGAGGGCTGACTCAGCCTGTCATCCTTCCGAGGTTGGCAAATTGAGTACCAGTTCACTGGTAATTCCCTGCATGTCGCAAGAGGCGACTAACATGGTTGGTGGCAGGAAGGGCATCCAGTCAAAAAACATTGCTTCAAAAAGGGGACCACGTTTTCCAAAAAAAGGCCAACCCCTGCTCTGCGGGGGGAAATGACCTAAAAAGGCGGTTCTTTTTTTTCTTTCTTTTTTTGGTTTTGCACTCTTTACCTCCTCTGGACTCTGTCCCTCCCAGGTTTCTGCAGAGTGCACACTGCCTGCCAGTAACCCTCTTCTTGTTAAACTCCCAAAATCTAGGCTAACTGCTCACCTCTACTCATTTATTCTGCTTTTATCTCACCTGTGGAACAAATTTCCACAGTCTGTTCAGCCCCATTCTCTCTCCAAGATTCCAAGACAATTGTTCACCACACCCTTAATTAAGTTCATCCTCCATTCATACTCATATCTTCTTTCACAAATAACCTCATTCCCAAGTACTTCCTTTTTCCACATTATTTTGTGGGGTTTTCCCTTTCCCCGTCTCTGTCTGTCGCTGTCTCTCCTTTTTGTCGGTTGGTTGGTTGCTTTTCTGTTTCATCCGCACCTTCCCCATCCTCACTTCTACTCTGTTGGCGTTTCTCCTTTTCCATCCTGCTTGAGCTCTTCCACGAGTTTGTATAAAAAAGAAAAACTTTTGTTGTCAATTTCAGTCATGTTGAATGTATCTTCAGGATTTCCGACAACTTTTTTAATCATCAGCAGCAGGTGGGGACCTTCGCCAGCAAGCAAACACAATAAGCAGAATGTAGCTCTCAAAACAATGTCGGGGAATGGTCACATCTCGGGATGTGCAAGAAGCAGGATCCATACAATGACCCATGTTGCTATTTTGTAAACCATTCACGATTTTTTTTAGGGAACCATATCCGTGAAAAGTCCTTTGTTGATTGTCGAAATAAGACAGACTTGGGAAGAGATCCCGCTTCTTCTTTGGTCCATGTTGCTCAACATCTTGTTTTGTCTCTCGTTTCGTATGCAGCTTGTGGCTGCTGTTTGCATCATTTTCTGGAAGCACGGCTGTGCCACCGATCCAGTTGCACTGACCAAGTGCCCCTGTTACTAGTAAGCTGGGACTCATTTTGCCCATCTCGGAAGGGTGACAGGGCGAGTGGACCCACCCGGGTGTTGTTTCAATGGCACGACAGGGGCTCCAACTCGAGATCCTAAGCCAGCCATCTTAACCGTTAAGGCAACACCAGGTTTCTTTTTGTCTCTGCATATCTGCCTTCAGTGTCCATTATCACAAAATGCCAAATTTAAAACATTAAAGTAAATGATCGTCAGTGC
This sequence comes from Myxine glutinosa, assembly GCF_964187855.1. Lineage (NCBI taxonomy): Eukaryota > Metazoa > Chordata > Myxini > Myxiniformes > Myxinidae > Myxine > Myxine glutinosa. The sequence continues at coordinate 56,277,389 of NC_136261.1, forward strand.
TCAATAAACACAGAATTGTGATGCATGATGGAGAAGAAGACCGATATGAGGACTTATGGATCCTGGAGATGGTCTTTTGTAACAATTGGGTTCAAATCACCAAGACAGGGATGGATGGACCTTACTAAGGTCCAAGGGCATTGAAAGTGCACTCCATCCAGAGATGGTCTCAATATGTTGAGTAAGGGTTAAAGAGGAGGACAAAGGGAACGAACATAAATAAAGAAGTAGAAGAACGAGTGGGAGAAAGATGATGGTGGGAGTACCTGACTTGGTGGGGAGAGCTCCAGGTAGTTTGGACCGCTGAAGAAGACCGCTTGCCATCGTCACCGGCTGTAAACACAATGGTTAAACGCCTCATTGAATACGTAAACACAGTTTCCATGCAATCCATCGGTGCATTAGGTCGTACGAGCCCGAGCTAGCCGGTGTATCGAGCGCCATGCGGTCAAGAAAATTCCCGCGGAGGTTGTGCGGCGCGCGGGAAATCCCGGTGCTCGTAACGCCGTGCGTGACCATTAAAGGCGTACGGACGCCGTCGCATACAAGGCTACACGGAAGGGCCACGTTCACGACCGTCTGCACGAACCTCCGCCATCCTGCTCCCCACGGAACGTCGCACCCGGCTGTTGACAACGCCCGGCGGCCTATCGGATCGCGGCGTCGTCTTGAAAACAAACCACCCCCACTCCGGCGCTCAAACGGTCGCTTCAATATTGACCGAGGTGTTTCAACATTGAATAAAAAAGCCGTTTCGACAAGGACTCTGCCGGGAAGCGGCTGCGGAAACGAATCGGGTAATTGGGTCACGTGGACGCCGCGCTGGGCGTGGTCTTCAAGTGAAGCTTTCGTTTCAGTCCCACGGGTTCGATTCCACGTGCTCCTGCCTCCTGCTTCGTCCTGAATCCTCTCTTTAAATGGAATGATCTCTCTAGCGGGTTAATAATCTTCCTTAATGCCTTACTCTCCGCCACGTCACATCCCTTATCGCCCAGATCGTTCAGCAACAGTATCACAAGACAGAATCGTTCACGTTCTCGATGATCGACGAATCCTGCCCAACAAAGCACTGCACGAAAATGCCACGATCGCTTAACGATGAAATAAATACCCGATAACGATCATCGTCAGGCAATTATTTAAATACCGCACGTCCCCCAAACATTTGTTACCATCTCCACCAGGTTTGCCATATTGACACTGTGCGAGACCCTATAATGTGTTATCAGCGACTGTCCGAGTATTTGTACCAGTGGAAGAAACTTTTTCAAACAAATCACATTACTTTGTTAACCGATCTCAATGAAAAAACATAAATAATCGGGTAATGTGGTAACCTCTAGGGTAAAAAGTCATCATTTCGACCATGCACGATTACCCTGAGTTAATGAGGCTGTATATGAGTTCGAGTGTACATAATTGAGGTGAGCATTAATCAAATTGGGATCTGGTGTTTAAAAGATCCTGTGTGCAAGGAAGACGAATTGATGAATACGAGCGCAGGTGTAAAAAGTTGTGAAAAAGCAGCAGAAACACGACCGGGGTCAGTAAGACCAGGATATTTAGTGGTGACTTTACATGCAGGAAATTGTAAACGTTTGCAGTTTATTTAGAATATCGATACTTCGGTTAAATGTTTGCCAAAAAAATCTGCAAATCGATAGAATAACGTTCATTATATTGTTTTGGGACTTTAACTTGTTTACTGTCATTTTGTGGAGCACACACTGTTGACAAGACGTCGATTTTTATTTTTTTAATATTTTTTTGTATTCAAGATCGAGGCTCGTGAAAGAGCTAACATTACTCACACAAAAAGTCAAACCGACACATAAAACACAAAATAAGGGGAGCAGTAGACAAGATGGGGAGAGAGGAAAAGGACACAAACACAACATTTGAGAGCAGGGACATCGAGAGAACTGTGGGAGGGAGAGGGATTGGGGAGAGGTGGGAGAGGTATAAAACATATGGACACTGCAAGGACTTCCAGGAAAGAAGTTGGAATTTCAAAAAAATGTATCGGGTGAATTAGCGGGGGTAGAAAAGATCAAGGTTTTGGATGGGGGAAGATAAGAGATGGTGGTGAACAGGTGTTTTAAAGACCTGGAGGGTGGAGTGGGATTGAAGGGAGTGAGGGAGTTTGTTCCAGAGGCGGGAGAAAATGCGAATGAAAGAGTGAAGGTGAGCAGAGAGCCTAGATTTTGGCAGTTTAACCATAAGAGGGTTGCAGGCAGATCTCGCGCGACCTGTAGGAATATTTGGGGGACAGAGCCCAGAGAAAGCTGGGGGTGCAAGGCCGGAGAGGAGTCGGTGGAAGACAGAAAGACCACCAACCTGCCTGCGGTGAGTGAGTGAAAGGCCCTCGGAGTTAACTTCATCGCAGGAGATTCCAATGATTCTGATTGATCTACTGTACAAACTTATTTTCGTTAATAACTTATGAGGAGTTTTAAATAACCGTTTATTCAATCCATCTTTGGATTAACCAATGAGGACGCGCCCGTAACTCGAGGCAGTCGCCCTGGCAACCAGATACGTCGTCCCGTCCATGTCTCTGTGAAGGCAAACGGAGCGCGGGAGGAAAACGGCGGCGCTGTTACTGTATTATTTGTCGGATGCTGTGTCTGTGTCTGTGTGAAAGAGTTTTCAAGTCGCGGCTAAGATCAAGATTCCCGGATATTACCGAATTCCCGGTGCATCCTCCCAAGTGGCAGCCATGAGGAGACAACCCCTCAAGGAAACGAAGTGAGTCCGGACGGTTCGGTGATTCCCTGCTGCACGATGGTTACGAACTGTGCTTGGTATGAAACAGTGAACAGGTAAATGGTGAAAAGGAAAACTGAGGAACGGAAGTGAAGAGAGCAAGGTATGTTGAGAAATGAGGTTGGGAAGAGCTTTCTTGTTCTTCCATGAGCCTCGTTCTTGTGGAGAAGGTTGGGAAGAGCTTTCTTGTTCTTCCATGAACCTCGTTCTTGTGGAGAAGGTTGGGAAGAGCTTTCTTGTTCTTCCCTGAACCTCGCTCCTGTGAAGAAGGTTGGGAAGAGTCTTATTGTTCTTCCATGAACCTCGTTCTTGTGGAGAAGGTTGGGAAGAGCTTTCTTGTTCTTCCCTGAACCTCGCTCCTGTGAAGAAGGTTGGGAAGAGTCTTATTGTTCTTCCATGAACCTCGTTCTTGTGGAGAAGGTTGGGAAGAGCTTTCTTGTTCTTCCATGAACCTCGTTCTTGTGGAGAAGGTTGGGAAGAGCTTTCTTGTTCTTCCCTGAACCTCGCTCCTGTGAAGAAGGTTGGGAAGAGCCTTATTGTTCTTCCATGAACCTCGTTCTTGTGAAGAAGGTTGGGAAGAGCCTTATTGTTCTTCCATGAACCTCGTTCTTGTGGAGAAGGTTGGGAAGAGCCTTCTTGTTCTTCCATGGGCCTCGCTCTTGTGAAGAAGGTTGTAAACAGCATTAGTGTTCTTCTATGGGCCTCGCTCTTGTGAAGAAGGTTGTAAACAGCATTAGTGTTCTTCCATGAGCCTCGCTCTTGTAGAGAAGGTTGGGAAGAGCCTTCTTGTTCTTCCATGAACCTCGTTCTTTTAGAGAAGGTTGGGAAGAGCTTTCTTGTTCTTCCATGAACCTCGTTCTTGTGGAGAAGGTTGGGAAGAGCTTTCTTGTTCTTCCCTGAACCTCGCTCCTGTGAAGAAGGTTGGGAAGAGCCTTATTGTTCTTCCATGAACCTCGTTCTTGTGAAGAAGGTTGGGAAGAGCCTTATTGTTCTTCCATGAACCTCGCTCTTGTGGAGAAGGTTGGGAAGAGCCTTCTTGTTCTTCCATGAACCTCGTTCTTGTGAAGAAGGTTGGGAAGAGCCTTATTGTTCTTCCATGAACCTCGTTCTTGTGGAGAAGGTTGGGAAGAGCCTTCTTGTTCTTCCATGGGCCTCGCTCTTGTGAAGAAGGTTGTAAACAGCATTAGTGTTCTTCCTTGGGCCTCGCTCTTGTGAAGAAGGTTGTAAACAGCATTAGTGTTCTTCCATGAGCCTCGCTCTTGTAGAGAAGGTTGGGAAGAGCCTTCTTGTTCTTCCATGAACCTCGTTCTTGTGAAGAAGGTTGGGAAGAGCCTTATTGTTCTTCCATGAACCTCGTTCTTGTGGAGAAGGTTGGGAAGAGCCTTCTTGTTCTTCCATGGGCCTCGCTCTTGTGAAGAAGGTTGTAAACAGCATTAGTGTTCTTCCATGGGCCTCGCTCTTGTGAAGAAGGTTGTAAACAGCATTAGTGTTCTTCCATGAGCCTCGCTCTTGTAGAGAAGGTTGGGAAGAGCCTTCTTGTTCTTCCATGAACCTCGTTCTTTTAGAGAAGGTTGGGAAGAGCTTTCTTGTTCTTCCATGAACCTCGTTCTTGTGGAGAAGGTTGGGAAGAGCTTTCTTGTTCTTCCCTGAACCTCGCTCCTGTGAAGAAGGTTGGGAAGAGCCTTATTGTTCTTCCATGAACCTCGTTCTTGTGAAGAAGATTGGGAAGAGCCTTATTGTTCTTCCATGAACCTCGTTCTTGTGGAGAAGGTTGGGAAGAGCCTTCTTGTTCTTCCATGGGCCTCGCTCTTGTGAAGAAGGTTGTAAACAGCATTAGTGTTCTTCCTTGGGCCTCGCTCTTGTGAAGAAGGTTGTAAACAGCATTAGTGTTCTTCCATGAGCCTCGCTCTTGTAGAGAAGGTTGGGAAGAGCCTTCTTGTTCTTCCATGAACCTCGTTCTTGTAGAGAAGGTTGGGAAGAGCTTTCTTGTTCTTCCATGAACCTCGTTCTTGTAGAGAAGGTTGGGAAGAGCCTTCTTGTTCTTCCATAAACCTCACTCCTGTGAAGAAGATTGGGATGAGCCTTCTTGTTCTTCCATAAACCTCACTCGTGTGAAGAAGATTTGGGAAGAGCCTTCTTGTTGTTCCATAAACCTCACTCGTGTGAAGAAGATTGGGAAGAGCCTTCTTGTTCTTCCATAAACCTCACTCCTGTGAAGAAGATTGGGAAGAGCCTTCTTGTTCTTCCATAAACCTCACTCGTGTGAAGAAGATTGGGAAGAGCATTCTTGTTTATCCATAAACCTCGTTATTGTGGAGAAGGTTGGGAAGAGCCTTCTTGTTCTTCCCTGAGCCTCGCTCTTGTGAAGAAGGTTGTAAACAGCATTAGTGTTCTTCCATTAGCCTCGTTCTTGTAGAGAAGGTTGGGAAGAGCCTTCTTGTTCTTCCATGAACCTCGTTCTTGTAGAGAAGGTTGGGAAGAGCCTTCTTGTTCTTCCATGAACCTCGTTCTTGTAGAGAAGGTTGGGAAGAGCCTTCTTGTTCTTTCCTGAGCCTTGCTCCTGTGAAGAAGATTGGGAAGAGCCTTCTTGTTCTTCCATAAACCTCACTCGTGTGAAGAAGATTGGGAAGAGCATTCTTGTTTATCCATGCGCCTCACTCCTGCAAAGAGAAAGACACAAGTGAGGGGAATGCGAAAGTGATGTGTCGGCGAACGAGGGATCGGTGGTCAAACGTTACGATTACGCATCGATTATTATGGCTCTTACGGCCAAATAACCTGATACTTACTTTTGAACTCAATTGTTTCTGGAAGATTTGCTCAAGTAATTGTGCAATCGGTGGGGTGTCTTTGCATCAGGGGTAGGGGGTTAGAGGTGGTGTGTAAGTTTTGGAGGGGGGGTTGAAGGGGGTGGGAGGGATTGCCCTACACACCTATGGAGCACACACACACTTGGCTAGAGTCCCTAACTGCTTCTCAACCATTACATGTTTGCAACACTCTGTGTACACTACGGTACCACAGCCTTTACTACCTACTGACTTGTTTCTGCTCATTTCAGGCATTTTCTGACTGACTGACCCATTTCGGGCACTTTTAACCTGCCGTTACCAGCACAAAATCTGTAATTCAAATCGTCTTTTCAACATAGCTAGTACACCCGCAGACTCCGGGAGGGGCAGGAAGGGTCATTCCTCTTTGGGGTATAAAGATTACAGTCGATCTATGGTCGGATCTCAAGAACATTGGGTGTGTGTTCATTTACCAAGTTGTCGGGATTCCTCTAAATTTATTCATTTAGTGTTATAAAGAGCATTAGCGACTGTTTAAAAAGCAAATCATATGTGTTTGTGGTTTATAATATTTTTACTTCCTGTAGAAGCCGTTACTCCCACAGAAACACCATTATAACTACTAGTACCCGACTGCAAAGCCGCAATGAGCCGGCGAAGCCAAAGCCTCTTGCCACTATTTTACCCATCACTATGGCATTAGTAGGTTAGGTAGTTGGTAGTAGGTAGGTGTAGTAGGTGTAGTAGGTACCGTACCTGGTAAGACTTGGTAAAAGAGAAGAGCAGACAGTCCTCCCCAATACCTACATACAATAAATGTTACAAGAAGCTTAAGGAAGTAACTATACGATGTGCTAGCTTAAGGCCTATTTTAAGAAATTTTAACTGGGCTTAACATACGTTTTCTCAGGATGTGTGTCATCTTCTAACTTCATTCGCTGTCAGGGCTGGTTCTCTCCGGGCACTGCGGCTTCCTCCACCAGAAGAAGTTAGCTTGCAGTAAGATCAGTGCCGACAGATCAGACGATAGCGCCGTTTCAACGGCAATGTGTGACTGTTGTTAATCAAACCGTGTCGATGGTGCTGATTGGCTGACCTAAGCTGATCGCTGATTGGTCAGCTCACAAAATTTCGCAAATTCAGACCTAAAATGACACCGTTTGCATTCTGGATGAGATAAAAATTGATAAAATTTACTTCTTGATTAATTCGGTGAATTCCGTCTCAACTTCGGATATTTCCGGCCGTGAAAAACGATCCCCTACGGCCGCGAGATTTCTAAAAAATAATTCTTCGTCAATTTTAGAATATTTGACGCCGTTTTCACCCTCCAAAACGCGTAATAAGCTTTTTTGAAATATTTTTTCAAATTCTCAAATCTCATTGGTTCTGGTGTTTGGTGACGATTTTCGTTGAAGATAACGAGGTTGGTCTTAAAGTATTTTAATTACAAATTAGAGGTGCATACGATTGTGAATCAAACAAAGACGGGTGAAACAAACTCCTATTGAACTTTTTCGCTATTTTTTTATGCATACTTCCGCATCTGGAAGATGGCGGCCTCCATTGAGTGATTTGGTTTTTGAAATATTTTTTCAAATGTTCGAATCTCATTAGTTCCAGTGTTTGGTGACGATTTTCGTTGAAGATAACCAGGCCCGTGCGGGCCAAGGTTGGTCTTAAAGTATTTTAATTACAAATTAGTGGTGCATTAGATTGTGAATCAAACAAAGACGGGTGAAACAAACTCCTATTGAACTTTTTTCAATTTGTTATGCATACTTCCGCATCTGCAAGATGGCGGCCTCCATTTAGCGATTTGGTGCGTCAAAGCTTCGAAATTCTCAAGCCAAGGGATCCAGCATAATCTGGTTTTTCAACATAATACGTACGCGTTCATTCACAACACCGGCTTAGCCGGCTATAAGCTATTTATACACGGGGAAGCTTTGGGGAAGGTCGACATTATTAGTATCAATATTGTTTTGTAATAACATTAACAATATGCGATTATCATTAATTTTGTTATTAAAAGTGTCTTTGGAAAAACGCCACAATAAATCTTCTTTGAAAATATGCCACGATAAAGCTAATTTAACATTTATATACACCTCAACGTGGAACCCCATTGACGGCAATGGCGGGCAAACTCGCTTAGGGGGGAAAAAAACCCTTGGGGAGGGGGGCAAATGAATGTGCTACAACCTTCATTGTGTAACCCTTCATCATCCTGTCAAGTTTGGTTAAGATTGGATAAGTACCTAAGGACAGAATGTATTGGCGTCAAAAATTCTTCAGACAGACTGACAGAAATGGTGTATTTTAGTATGATGTTCAGCATTTAGATGAAAAAGTGGCAATGTCTAGATGGTTAACCATAGCTGTTCTGTTCCTGAATGCAAATCGGACTCAAGGAAATATAGGAATACGAGAAATATCTTTGATTGAGCATTTTTTTTTTTTTTTTTTTTTTTTTGTATACAAGATCGAGGCTCGTGAAAGAGCGAACATTAATCACACAGAAAGACAAACAGACACACAAAACAAATAACATCGGGAGCGGTAGACAAGATGGGGAGAGAGGGGGAAGGACACAAACACAACATTTGAGAGCAGGGACCGAGAGACATGGAGACATCGAGAGAACTGTGGGAGGGAGAGGGCTTTGGGGGGAAGGCATGGGAAGGGGGGGGGGGGGTGGGAGAGGTATAAAACATATGGACACTGCCAAGACTTCCAGGAAAGAAGTTGGAATTTCAAACAAGGTGGATCTGGGGTGAATTAGTGGGGGTAGAAAAGATCAAGGTTTTGGATGGGGGAAGATAAGAGATGGTGGTGAACAGCTGTTTTGAAGACCTGGAGGGAGGAGTGGGATTGAAGTGAGTGTGGGAGTTTGTTCCAGAGGCGGGAGAAAAGAGGAATGAAAGAGTGAAGGTGAGCAGAGAGCCGAGATTTCGGCAGTTTAACCATCAGAGGGTGGCTGGCAGATCTTGTGCGACCTGTAGGAATATTTGGGGGACAGAGCACAGAGAGAGCTGGGGAGCAAGGCCGGAGAGGAGTCGGTAGAAGACAGAAAGACCACCTACCTGCCTGCGGTGAGTGAGTGAAAAGCCCTCAGAGATAGCTTCATCGCGGGAGATTCCAATGATTCTGAAAGCTTTGGATTCAACAGCGTGAAGCCGAGCCAGGTGTGAGGCAGGAGCACCAGCCCATAGGGGAGAACAGTATTCCATTGAGCTGCGGATGAAAGCCTTGTATGTGGTGAGGAGCTCAGGTGTGCCTAGGAAGGACTTCGCACGACGGAGGATGCCCAGTCGGCGACTGGCTTTGGAGGCCAGCTTGGAAATGTGGTTTTCCCAAGAAAGATCATGGCAGATGGTGAGACCCAAAAGCTTGAGCGACAGAACTTCTTGGAGAGGATTGTTGAGAAAGTAGATGGGAGGGTTGTCCAGTCGATCTTTTCGGAGAGACATAGTAAGAGTGTGAGATTTGTCAGGATTGAAAGACATGTTCCACTTGTTTGACCAGTCTGTGATTTTGTCCAGGTCTTCAGAGAGTGAGGAGGCTGCAGACTGCCGATCTGAGGGAAGAGGAATGGAGCGGCAGAGAGTGGAGTCATCAGCAAAGAGATACAGAGGATTTTCCAGAGAGTCGGAGAGATCATTGATAAAGACCAGAAAAAGCACAGGGCCCAGCACACTGCCTTGGGGAACTCCAACCTGAACGGGAAGGGGAGATGAGAGAAATCCATTCAGGGCCACACGTTGACTACGACCAGAGAGGAAGTCCGCAAGCCATGCATGGAGATTTCCATGGATACCATAGGAGGAGAGTTTGGTGAGCAGAGCTGGGTGCCAGACTGTATCGAAGGCACGTGATATGTCAAGGGAGACAGCTCTGATTTCCTGTTTGGCATTGAGGACCTCCATCCATTGTTGAGACAGCAGAAGCAGCATGTCCAGAGTAGAGTGACCTGGTCTGAAACCAAATTGATGATCAGAGATCAAGCCATTGGAGAAGAGGAAAGATTTCATATCCGAAGCAATGATGGATTCCATGACTTTGCTGATAATTGGGAGCAGGCTGATTGGTCTGTAGTTGCAAGGATCTGTTTTTGCACCTTTTTGTGTAAAGCGGTAATGTTTGCTGATTTCCAGGATGCTGGCCGATGAACTTGAGCAAAAGATGGGGTGAAAAGAACAGAGAGAGGGTGAGATAGAGCGGCAGAGCAGGATTTTAGGACCCGTGGGCTGATGCCATCTGGTCCAGTTGCAGAATCAGAGTCGAGGTTTGACAAAAACTCCTCCACCTTGTCAGGAGAGAAGGTCACAGAGTCCAGGAGCAGTTTGGTTCGACTGGGAAAGGTGGGAACAGAGAGAGATGGGTTTGGGACTAAGGATTTTGAGGCAAACACAGAGTTGAGGCATTCGGCTTTGTCACGTGCGATGTCAACTGTGTGGCCATTTGAGGTAAGGGAGGGGATGGAGGGGGAACAAACACCAGAAACGGATTTGACCAGACGCCACCAGGATTTGGAGGAAGGAGACAGGTTTGAGAGTTCATTCTTGAGTGAGGAGAGATAGTGCTTCCTGGCACTCCTGAGGGTAGACACACACTTGTTCCGAGCATGGTGGAAGGAACTGAGATTTCCTTCAGTTGGATTAGCCTTCCAAGAGGCAAAGGCAAGTTGTTTCAGGGCAACTGCCTCACCACAAGATTCAGTGTACCATGGACGGGAGGAAGGGTAAGACAACTGAAGGCGAGATGGGATAAATCTGTGCATGAGAGAGATCAGTTTGCTTTGGAAGAATTCCCAGGAAGAATTGATGTCAGAGGCAGTGGAGATGGGAGACCAATCCAGACGATTGATGGCTGCTTGAAGACCGTCCCAGTCGGCCTGAGTGAAATGCCAGACTCGTCGACGCTGAGGAGGCTCTCTGAGAATGGCCAGAGAGATGTCCACTTTGACAAGCACATGATCAGAAGAACCGATTGGAGCAGAAGAAGAGCAGCAGACATTAGCAGGGAAGTTAGTCATAACCAAGTCTAGAAGAGAAGATACTCCATTGGCTGAGATCCGGGTCGGGAAATTGACAGATTGTGTCAATCCCAGTGAGTCACAGAAGTCCTTTGCTGAGGTGCCATGACTGGTGAGAGAGGAACTCACACCCAACCAGGTGGCATGATGACAATTGAAGTCACCACATATGAGGAAGAGAGAGTTGGGATGAGTGGATAGAAGTTGGTCCATGTTGTCAGACAGTGAAATGTAGATGGAGTCATCACTGTTTGGGGGACGGTACAGAACACATATGAACAAAAGGTGGGAGCGGAGAGGAAGCCATAGCCAGAGGTACTCCTGGGGGTGAGGAGGAGAGAGGGCAGTGCAAGGAGAGTGAGGAAGAGAGTTTTTGATAAAGACAGCCACCCCACCACCAGGCCGATGCTCAGGTCTATCATACCGGAGGAGGGAGTAACCAGGAAGAGATATTAAGGAATCAGAGACATCTTGAAGGAGGAAAGTCTCTGTTAAGCAGATCAAGTCTGGATTGTCAGAAGCAACCTGTATGGAGAGATCAGTCAGGTTTGAGCGAAGGCCCCGGATGTTTGAGGTCCATACCGTTAATGAAGAGAGAGGGGGAGCATCGGGTACAGGACAGGGGAGGGGAGGAGTAGGGTAAGATGAAGGATGAGAGGGGGAGGTAGGGAGAGCAGTTGTTAGTGTGTCAGCGATTGCAGAAGAGTTCCAAGAAAGGGAAGGATGAGGAGGATGAAAGGTTTGAAGGTGAAGGGATGAGGCACAGTGAGGGGTTGTTTGAGGGGGGGCAGAGGAAAGAAGAAGGTTGGGGGGGGTGGAGGTATGAGACAGAAGGGAGACGAAGTGGGGAGGAGGCAGCGTTGAGGAGGAGGGGGGAGGAGGGAGAATTGGAGAGGAATGGTATGGGGGGAGATTTGAATGGGAGGGGTTGGGGGGGAGTTTTGAAGGGGAGGAGTGAGGGGGGAGTTTAGGAGGGGAAGGGCAAGGGGGGAGTTCAGGAGTGGAAGGGCAAGGGGGGAGTTCAGGAGTGGAGGGGTAGGGGGGGAGTTTAAGAGTGGCGGGGCAAGGGGGGAGTTTAGGAGTGTAGGTGCAAGGGGAGGGATTTGGATGGGAGGGGCAAGAGGGGAGTTTAGAAAGTGGATGATTAATGAAAGACGAACATTGAAAACAAATTGGGTTTGTTGTGATTTTCAAGTTAGCAATCCGGTTCAGAATGATGGAGGAGGGATGGAATGAATGTGAATTTAGACCATGTAGTGAGGGAGACGTATAAGATATTGAATTTCTTTTTTTTGAGGTGGAATGAGCTGGAGAGGAAATTGAGAAAAGCCTTTTAAATAGGAAGAAAAACAGCGTGTTGTAAAATACCACTGAGTAAAACACTGAAGGGGAAAGGTTATACATATTTAAATAATATTTAAACAGAACCGTGAACAATCTTATGTGCACAAAAATACCAACGGGGGGAGAGCCGAGAGGGACCACCACGAGACCAGCGTTGACGGGTTCTTACCACTTACTGTTCGTACATTGTAACATCGGCTGTGGATATAACACACTCACATGGATGGACGACATTTCTCCTTTTACCAATAGATGCAAAAATTTAGTATAATTTATCTTGCGGCCCCAGAACCAACCAAAAATATATATTTAAAACTGCCCTCACAGCAAATGCAAATTCATCATTTTAAACTCACCCTGTACAAGCCCGATGTATATCCTTCTCATTGGTATTCAGAAGAACCTAATCGAGTTGCACAGTCCATTCACTGGTAGAAATCCATCTGGAGGGGGTGTGTAGTACACGCATCTCCACTCGGGCCTTCCACAGACCTGCATGGTCAGGAGTTTGCTGTACAAACAGGTGCCTGTTTAGCGAACTGAGAAAATTCTCCGTCTTTTTTTGTGCAGAGGCACAACCCTTTTTCTCAGGTAGTTTGCTTCGTATTTTGGCTTCTTTCAGAAGCTCAGGTAGCCATTCCAATTAACAATCCTTATCCCGAACATATAATACATTTTATTTCCACCCCCATACAAGTCAGTTTCCTGGGGTTTCAGTGCATACGCACTGAGCATTTTTGGGCGGATTATGTCATTTCAAAAGTGCCATATTGTCCATCATCATTATAATACTACAAAATTATCATTTTTGACTTTTAGATAATAAGAAAACTAGAACGACACTCTTCGACGTCATGGCGTCGACTGATATGCGTCTGCCCACATTATTACATCATTATAATACTTGTACCAAGTTTGATTTAAATCCATTCAGCTGTTCACAAGTTATCACATTTTTATCTGGCATGACCTCTGACCTTTGACCTCCTGACCCCAAAATGTAATCAGTTCATGTCTACATCATTATACATACCTGTACCAAGTTTTAATTGAAATCCTTTCAGCTGTTCTCAAGTTATAGAACTATTACAGACTTTGACCTTTGCCCACAAAATATAATCAATGAATCTTTACATAACTATACATACCTGTACCAAGTTTGAATGAGATCACTTCAACCGTTCTCAAGTTATAGACATATTACAGACTTTGACCGTTGACCTCTTGACCCCAAAATCTAATCAGTTAATCTTTACATCATCTATATAATAATAGCGTAAAGACTCGACTTTGTTATCCCTTTTACGCTGCACCCAGTGACCCGATGCCCACGGCACTAATGGATTTACGATCTACGAACCGCGCTCTTTGTTTATCACGTACAGCCATACTCGAAAAATCTGAATTAGCCGACATTGGGGCCCAAAAGCATCCGATTAACTGCCGATACGACGCCATCTTGCTTCGCCTTCACCCAGCAGACGGCAGCTGGGTGAAGGCGAAGCAAGCCGTCCGCTGATTGGACAAGCGAAGGCGAAAGCAAGCCGTCCACCGAGTGGACAATCCAGAGCATGCATTTGTGCCGGTGTCGTCGATCGCGGTGTATGCTAACCTCATCAGGTGGGTTTACCATAATTTCTTCCAACCGCGCGCTTTGTTTATCTCAGTTTCCTGTTCGCCTGGCATATTCAATGACCATAAATAAAGCCCAGGGCCAAACATTCCGTAAACTGAGTATCTATTTGCTTGCTCTTGTCTTCTCCCACGGCCAGTTATATGTGGCATGTTCAAGAACACGGTCGTTCAAAGATGTGTATATCAAGGTTGATAATATGAGTACGCAAGGAGTCGTCAGAGGCTTGACTATTACCCCAAACATTGTTTATCCAGAAGTTTTAAAATAATTTCAACCTCTGATACTGCGTTCATTGTATTATATTCCTACTGCTCTGCCTTGACATTGATGCTTACCAATGCGCCAGTATGGGGCTAATTCCAGTCGATTTACTATCCGTTCATTTTTTTTAAGTCTGTGGTTCTACTGCTGTTCCTTTCCATTGACACATACCACTGCGCCAGTGTGGCCAGAGTGGTGCTATGCCGATTCCTATTACGAATCCATTCATTTTACAAAAGTATATCGTAGCGTTGTCATTTAAGTAGATTGCAATAAATACGTTGTTTATATACGCACTCTTCATTCTCATCTTTCTTCCTAACTCTTACTCGGACAAACAAATCCCCTATGCCATCCATAAAGGTATACTCTATCCATACACTACATCCTCCCTTCCGTGGATGTTCCACGGGTTTCGGCTAGTTCTACATGATTGTACCAAATTTGGTCAGAATCCCATCACTGGTTCACAAGTGATCATGGTAGCAGGATTTTTACCTAACATGACCTCTGGCCTTTGACCTCGTGACCCCATAATCGAATCAGCTCATGTTTACCTCATTACACATACCTGCACCAAGTTTGACGAAGATCCCTTCAGCCGTTCTCAAGTTATCGTGGTAACGAAAACCTATCACGGACGGATGGATGGACGGACAGCCGGAAGGACAACCGGAAAACATAATGCCTCCGGCGACTTTGCCAACGGAGGCATAACAATATATGGCAGTACTACGAGTTATGGGGGTATTGGGAAAGTATACCTTGGTTCTATATACAGTACAATAAGCTATGATATCACTGTGAAAATGACTTCTAGGTGTTAGCATTGCTGACTATAGTTTAGTTATCTCCATAGTTACTGTAATAAAGTGAGCATGAGTTAATCAATCGTGGTATTAGATATGCGATGTTTGATGTATTGGTATATAAACTGTTACGGATCCGTCACTTTCGCCTTTGTTGTTATTATATACTTGTCGGATTTTTAGTTTCAGGTAATATGGTTGTTAAGATTTTTGTGTGATATGGAGATTACTTTAGGAAAAGGTAAAAATAAATGTTTGTGAAGTAAAAAAGAAAACGCGCAAAGGAACCGGAAGAAGAAGAGAGATGGAGATGGTTATGGTTATGGTTATGGGCAGAGAGAGAGGAGGAGAGAGACAGCTGTGAGTCATGTCGAGGCTGCGAGTGGACTTTTTTTGATATTGGTCGCGAAGGAGTTGAGGCTTCACGGGAAAGGGATTGCCTGCGACATCGTCATATATTGCAAGGGTTAACAAGGGGAGATGCAGAAAATAGGGCAAAATGGAGAAGATTGTCATGGAGACCGCAAGGCTAACCCCCACTCTAGCAGGGAAAATGGCCTTAAAATGCCTGTTGTTGTTGTTGTTGTTGTTATATCGTCATATATTGCGAGTTCAATTAAACCTGCTTCTCAGGTTTTATCACCAAGTGGGAGTCATTGTTGGAGGGAGCCAGTGCCTCCATTACAGGCCGATACGCCATTTTGTCCTTGAAGAGGCTGTCAGCTTGGTGCATCTTGTTTTGTCATTGGGGTTCCGATATCGACATCATCGTGTGGAGATTGCCGTTGGTTTCCATATCGGCTCAATTTTCAAATCAACCTCTCACCTCGTAACACCTCGTCTGCCGCCTTGCCGATACCTGCCTGTTCTCATCATTCTGCACAGTTTCAACCAGTTTGGGGATCCGTGCACAGACTTTGAGGAATGTTACATTCCACTCACGTTTGGCGTATTGTGTGTTTATTGATTTGAGAGCATTGGGGAATGATGGTACCATCATAGGTATTGTTCATTTGATGCAAGTGACATTTTCCTTGTACCTTCTTTAATAGTGTTGTTATTGTGTATGTGAGAGTTCTGAATACAATTCCTTGTTTTGTTCTACATTTGCATTGGTGTGGTTTTACCATGGTTTTTTAGAACACGCAAAATAACAAATCTTTCTGCCGTGTTCCCGCTACTGACTCTGAGGTGCACCGTAACCGGGGGTTGGGGAGGTAATATGTAACAGAAATTTGGGGCTCGACCGAGATTTAATTCCCCAATATCGTCGCCCGGGATAGAATTCCCTAACATTCCCAAATCTAACATTCCCAAATTTGACATTCCCTAACATTCCAAAATCGAACATTCCCAAATTTGACATTTCCTAACATTCCCAAATTTGACAATTTTTGTGTGAACGTTAACAGGCTTGCTAACTAATAGTCACAATGGTGATTGATGTGGAAAATTTTGTGACGTCCCCTAACGAGGCACAGTTCCAGGCGTTAAAAATATCGGAACTTAGGATGTTGGCCAAATACTGCAACTTGGAGGTCCGAGTTAATAGTGTTATGGTTTTGGAATAAAGGATAATCCCCCTCGTAGTTAGACGCACCACAACATGAAGCCTCGCGATAGTTCAGTTATTTCTTAGTGAATGTAAGCGTAGTCCTTTCCTGTGTTAGTTTTGCGTTGAGCAGGCCCGTGAGTCGGGCGGTCTTTTTGGCGCTGAAATGCCACGTGGCAGGCCTGAACAAGTCTGACAAGGCCGAAGGGAGGAGCTGCAGGGGGAGTGGCCGGTAAGCAACGAGCTGCCAATCAGGGCTTGAGGGGAGTGGCTTACCACGTCGACGAGAGGTGGGGCTTGGAACATTCGAGTAAGGCCGGGGTGGAGCCATAAAACCCTACCCCGGGTACCCCCGCCTCAGAACACAGGAGAACGCACGAGAACGCAAGGAGTTGAGAGTTCGGAGTTCGCCTGAGTCAGAGTTGGAGTTGGAGTCGGGTCGAGGCATTGATTGAGTCAGAGTCGTGTGCACAGGCAGTGGAGTTAAGTTGAGCTTGAGAACAGGAGTGTAGCTGCAGAACGAGGGAATTGAACAATTGCTTATTATCGTCATTGTACACGAACGTGCCCCGCGCCCCGTGCCCTGCGCTGTATTAATCGCACGTTCGAGAAGACGACCCTTTCCGGGCCACAGACGCGTGATCTCCTCCTGCCTGCCTTCTCCTGCATACGTGCCATGACCGCCAGAGGGCCACGCCGGGTGAGCTGTTCCGGAGCGACTGATGGCAAAGCGCGTTTGGCGCGCGAACTTCTTTTCTTCCTCTCCCCGTGTGCGTGAGTGGGCCCTGTGTCTGGGAAAAAGTTAAATTGGTTAAGCTTCTGCTCTGTGTCCCCGTTCCTTCTGTGAATCATTGTACATTGTAAATAAATTGTGTTATTCCTCTTATTTGACCATTCCCGTCCCTTCCATTGGTTGGCCTCGCATGGTATGACTAGAACCGCTCGAATCGGGTTCTATAAAAGTAACGGCACGAGTCACGTTATACGCATACCGCTCGGGCGTACTCGATTAAGTGTGGCTTGTGCGAGGTTCAGTCCCCGCTTTTGTGGCAGCGTGGGTTAAAGGTACGTGCAGCATCGACCTGATACCCTTTTTCACGCTTGCTCCGGAAGTGGCAATTCGGCCTCGTGAACACGAAGACCCAGAGGAAAAAAGGGGTTTAATTCCGCCTTTGTAACGGGAATGGGCTTCTGGGGATCCGCAACAATATGAAGAAGGCAGAATTTCAGACTTTGGTGGTAGAATATTTAGGGGAGAGAAAAAATGGGAAGAGGTAGCATTGGATTGGTTACCAGAGGAAAAAGGAAATATGGAGCTCTGGAAAATGGAGATGCAACTGCAGAGCCAGGAAAGATTGAAAGAGTTGGAATTGAAAGCAGGAAAGGAAAGCAGAAAAGGAACTCGAGGAGAAAAGAGCAGAGGAAAGAAGATCAGAAAAGGAACGAGATCTCATGGAGAGAAGAGCAGAAGAAAGAGCAGAGAAGAGCAGAGGAAAGAGCAGAGGAAAGGAGAGCCGAAAGGGACTTAAAGGAACGGGACATGGAGTATCAGAGGGAAATTAAACTCAAGGAGCTTGAATTACTGGGAGGACGGAGAGAAATCTTATCCTTGCCGGCTAGTTCGACAACAAGTCAGAACACTTGGGATATTGGTAGGCATGTAAGACTTGTTCCACCCTTTAATGAAAAGGAGGTAGGCAAGTTCTTTTTACACTTTGAAAAGGTGGCTCAGATTTTAAAATGGCCTGTGGAGTCATGGACTATGTTAGTACAAAGTGTTCTGGTGGGTAAAACTCAAGATATCTATTCGGCTTTACCGATTGACCAATGTGCAGATTATGAGACAGTCAAGAAAGCCATCCTCAAAGCCTATGAATTGGTCCCAGAAGCTTATCGACAAAAAATTAGGAATGCCAGGAAGTGGGAGAATGACCCATGTGGAGTTTGTCAGAGAGAAGGAAACTATGTTTGATAGGTGGTGTGGCTCGAAAGAGATTGGGGAAGACTTTAACCGTTTACAACAATTGATTTTGGTGGAAGAATTTAAACAGTGTGTCCACGCGGACATTAAAGTACATTTGGATGAGAGAAAAGTACCTGAGTTGTATGAGGCAGCAACAGTGGCAGATGACTATGCTTTGACTCACAGGATGGGGTTTCACAAACCTAATTTCCCTCCTAGAGGTAGCCAGGGAAGTTACATTAAATCAGGTTTGGAGAGCAAGTTCTTATGGAGGCGGCCCAGAGAGGAGTATCGAGCAAAATCTGGTACCTCAAATTTTAGTGATCAACAGACTGAATGTCCAAGGCTATCTTCCAGGAGGCCTGAGGCAGACAACGGGATTTTCCTCCGGGCCTACTTGCGCTTTTTGCAAGAAACCTGGGCATTTGATGTCCCAAATGTTATGCCCTGAAAAGGAGAAATCAGGATCGGAGTCAGGCTAGTTCAACTCCGAATGCGTTGGCCAGTGCGAGAAATCGTCCTTGGAGGACAGTGAATTGTGAAGGTCCCCGTGCCAAACTTACTGCATCAGATAACGACCTTGTCCAAGAGGGTTACAAGCCTTTCATTTCCAAGGGGTTTGTGTCACTGGATGACGACTTAACTAACCAGAGACCTATTAGGGTATTGAGGGACACGGGAGCACATCAATCTTTGATGCTCGAGGGCATTTTGCCATTATCTGAAAAAGCTGCAACTGGGGTGAGTGTCCTCTTACAGGGGGTTGGTGACTTCGTTAAAGCTCCTCTTTATGTGATCCATTTAAAGTCTGAGTTGGTGTCAGGACCGGTCACCGTAGGTTTACAAGCCACTCTTCCTGTGGAGGGAATTACTTTTATTATCAGCAACGATTTGGCTGGTGGTCGAGTTTCAGGTAATCCAATGTTTGTTGAAAAGCCAGTTATGGAAAATAACACAGCACAGTTAGAGCAGGAGATTCCGGGTATCTTTCCATCATGTGCAGTGAGTCGTGCTAGGGGTAGGAAGCGCTCTGAAGAGAATGAGAAGGAAGGTGATGTGGATTTTGGTTCCATAGAGGTTTTGGAGGAAAGGTCTGGGAGACACGGTAGTGAAGGGAGTGACACCAAGGAACCTAATGATAATGTTTCATCTGGACCAAAGGATAAAATGGAGTGTCTGTCGGAGACATCTGGGAACGAGGTTGAACAAACGGTGCTTGTCCGAAAGAGACTTGTTGAAGAGCAACACAGAGATTCTGAACTCCGGAGTCTCATTGGTAAAGCCATTACAGAGGAAGAGGCTATGAAGGTACCTGTTGATTACTTCATGAAAGGGGAAGTACTTATGAGAAAATAAAGACCACTGGAGGTACCAGCAAATGACGAGTGGAAAGTCCATTACCAAGTTGTGGTGCCACAACCATACCGGAAGGAGATATTGAGTTTGGCACGTGAGACACCTTTGGCCAGGCACCTTGGAGTGAACAAGACGTGTGAAAGAATTCTGGCACATTTTTTCTGGCCAGGATTGCGACGTGATGTGGCGGAATTCTGTAAATCTTGTCATTCTTATCAGCTAGTGGGCAAACCTTATCAGAAAATCCCTTCAGCGCCTTTAAAACCGATTCTATCTTTTGAAGAACCATTCAGCCGGGTCATTATTGACTGTGTAGGTCCTTGTCCTAAAACTAAGGCTGGACATCAGTATATGCTGACCATCATGTGTGCTTCCACTAGGTTCCCAGAAGCGGTGCCT
The DNA here is from genome assembly GCF_964187855.1 of Myxine glutinosa. Taxonomy (NCBI): domain Eukaryota; kingdom Metazoa; phylum Chordata; class Myxini; order Myxiniformes; family Myxinidae; genus Myxine; species Myxine glutinosa. Next base: position 56,297,305 of record NC_136261.1, read on the forward strand.
CTTAGGAAAATTACTGCGACAGTTATAGCGAAGGCCTTGATTAAATTTTTCACCTTGGTTGGCCTACCTAAGATCATCCAGCCTGATCAGGGTTCCAATTTCATGTCAAAGCTTTTTCAGCAAGTGGTATACCTGTTGGGAGTGAAGCAAGTGAGGTCAAGTACTTACCATTCCGAGAACCAAGGGGCCTTGGAAAGGTTTCACCAGACATTAAAGAATATGATCAGAACTTACTGCTTTGAATGTGACAAGGATTGGGACGAGGGAATACCCTTATTGCTGTTTGCCACGAGGGAATCTGTTCAGGAGTCATTGGGATTCATTCCTTTTGAACTCGTGTTTGGACACACAGTTCGAGGACCTTTGAAACTGGTGAAGGAACAGTGGCTGCAGGAGGAGTCGCAGTCAACTGTGTTGGAGTATGTGACAACTGTTAGGCACAGATTGGCTAAGGCCTGTGAAGTAGCAAGAGGAAACTTGAAAGCAGCACAGAACAAAATGAAAGTGAGACATGACAAGACTTCTCAGGAAATAAATTTCAGTCCTGAGGATCGAGTGCTGGTGTTGCTTCCAGATCCAGGTCGTCTGCTACAGGCTAGGTATTTTGGTCCCTATGCCATCGAAAGGAGGGTCACTAAAACGGATTTTGTGGTGACATCTCCCGATTGACGGAAAAAGTGGCAGCTGTGTCACGTGAACCGACTTAAGAAATATTATGAGAGGAAGCCTGTGGAGAAAGTGGATCCTGTCTCACCTCTCGTACCTGTCGTCGGTTTGCAAGATAATCCAGAGTTTGAGGCCAGTGTGAAGTTCGATAGCATTGATGGCCAGGCTTAGCCCAGATTGACGAACACTCAAGCGTTAAGGAACCGAGACCAGAAATTAGGTTATTTGACGAGGGAACAACAAGGACAATTATCCAACCTAATTTCTGAGTTTGCGCATTTGTTCACAGATGTACCTGGTCTTACCGATCTGGTATGTCATGATATTGATGTGGGGGAGTCCCGTGAAACAACACCCCTACCGGATGAACCCTGTTAAGATAGATTATCTCCAGAAGGAGGTTCAGTATATGTTGGAGAACGACATCATCGAACAAAGCAGCAGCGAATGGAGCTCACCATGTGTGTTGGTTCCAAAACCCGATGGTAGTTTTCGCTGTTGTACGGATTTAAAACGGGTTAATGCAGTGACCAAGACCGATTCGTATCCTATCCCGAGGATTGATGACTGTATTGATAGAATAGGCCCAGCTAAATTTGTAATCAAATTTGACTTGCTGAAAGGGTATTTGCAGATTCCTCTTACGGGCAAAGGAAATTTCGGCCTTAGTCACACCAAATGGGTTGTATCAGTACAAGGTTTTTCCCTTTGGGTTGAAAAACGGTCCTGCTACGTTTCAACGACTAATTAATAAACTTATTGCATACCCTGAGGGAGTGGAGGCGTATCTGGATGATGTCATCGTCCACACCATGAAAATGGAAGATCATCTTAAACAAATTCATGCATTCTTCACCTCAAACGGCTACACAGCTGACACCACAGCACATGAAAAAGCCGAATGCCTCAACTCTGTGTTTACCTCAAAATATTGTGTCCCAAACCCATCTCTCTCTGTACCCACCTTTCCCAGTCGAACCCAGCTGCTCCTGGACTCTGTGTCCTTCTCTCCCGACAAGGTGGATAAGTTTTTGTCAAATCTCGACTCTGATTCTGCAACTGGACCAGACGGCATCAGCCCACGGATCCTAAAATCCTGTCCTGCCACTCTGTTTCACCCTCTCTTTGTTGTCTTCACCCTCTCTTTTGCTCAAGGTCATGTGCCATCTGCTTGGAAATCAGCAAACATTACCGCTTTACACAAAAAGGTGCAAAAACAGATCCTTGCAAATACAGACCAATCGGCCTGATCCCAATAATCAGCAAGGTAATGGAATCAATCATCGCTTCTGACATCAAATCATTCTTTTTCTCCAATGGCTTGATCTCGGATCATCAATTTGGAGTCAGACCAGGTCACTCGACTCTGGACCTGCTGCTTCTGCTGTCTCAACAATGGATGGAGGTTCTTAATGCCAAACAGGAAATCAGAGCCATCTCCCTTGACATATCTCGTGCCTTTGATACGGTCTGGCATCCCGCTCTGCTCACCATACTCTCCTCCTATGGTATCCATGGAAATCTCCACGTATGGCTTGTGGACTTCCTCTCTGGACAAAGTCAACGTGTGGCCCTGAATGGATTTCTCTCATCTCGCCTTCCTGTTCAGGCTGGAGTTCCCCAAGGCAGTGTTCTGGGCCCTGTGCTTTTTCTGGTCTTCATCAATGATCTCTCCGACTCTCTGGGAAATCCTCTCTATCTCTTTGCTGATGACTGCACTCTCTGCCGCTCCAAACCTCATCCCTCAGATCGACAGTCTGCAGCCTCCTCACTCTCTGCACACCTGGACAAAATCACAGACTGGTCAAACAAGTGGATCTTGTCTTTCAATACTGACAAATCTCACACTCTTAGTATGTGTCTCCGAAAAGACCATCTGGACAACCCTCCCATCTACTTTCTGAAAAATCCTCTCAAAGAAGTTCTGTCACTCAAGATTTTGGGTCTCACTATCTGCCATGATCTTTCCTGGGAAACCACATTTCCAAGCTGGCCTCTAAAGCCAGTCGCCGACTGGGCATCCTCCGTCATGCAAAGTCCTTCCTTGGCACACCTGAGCTCCTCACCACATAGAAGGCTTTCATCAGCAGCTCAATGGATTACTGTTCTCCCCTCTGGGTCGGTGTTCTTGCCTCACACACAGCTCAGCTTCACATGGTTGAAACCAAAGCGTTCAGAATCATTGGAATTTCCTGCGATTAAGCCGATTATGAGGGCCTTTCTCTCTCTCACCGCAGACAGGTTGGTGGTCTTTCCGTCTTCTACCGACTCCTCTCCGGCCTTGCTCCCCCAGCTCCCTCTGTGCTCTGTCCCCCAAATATTCCTACAGGTCGCACAAGATCTACCTGCAACCCTCTTATGGTTAAACTGCCAAAATCAAGACTCTCTATTCACATTCACTCGTGCATTCCTCTTTTCTTCCGCCTCTGGAACAAACTCCCTCACCCTCTTCAATGCCACTCCTCCCTCCAGGTCTTTAAAACAGCTGTTCACCACCATCTCTTATCTTCCCCCATCCAAAACCTTGATCTTTTCTACCCCCGTTAATTCACCCCAGATCCACTGTTTTGAAATACTGACTTCTTTCCTGGAAGTCCTAGCAGTGTCCATGTGTTTTATACATCTCCCACACACTCCCCCTTCCCATGCCTCCTCCCACCAAGCCCTCTCCCTCCCACAGATCTCCCGATGTCCCTGCTCTCAAATGTTGTTCTTGTGTGCTTCCCTCTCTCTCCCCATCTTGTCTCCCGATCCCTTTATCATATGTTTTATGTGTCAGTTTGTCTTTTTGTGATCAATGTTAGCTCTTACACGAGTCTCGATATTGTATACAAAAAAAAAAGGAAAAAGAAAGAAGCTGTATGGATTTAAAGCAAACTTGGTTCAAGTATTAAAATGATGTAATAATGTGGGCGGAAACATATCGTTCGACGTTGTGACGTCGTAGAGTGTCGTTCTAGTTTCTGATTTATATTCTCCTCATACAAACGTTTCTAAATCTTATATCATTCTCTTATCAATCCAATCTCCTTTGATACCTGCTCTCAGGCTGTTACAGCTGGGATTCCCCCAGAGAAAAGTGAGCAACACGTCTTCTGGGAGTTTCACAAAAGTTGTGTCCCGCTTTATGCTCCATGGACCAGGGAATCGCATGACTGGCTCCCAATTGGATGGGCTTGACCAAGCACCTGGATCAAACTGCAACAAGCCAGCTATTGTGGTGAATATGAACTGAATATGAACTTTAGCTTTGTTCACCACATATTGATGATCACATATTATTGGCGAAGATCATTTCACCTGGTGATATATTTTAGTGCTTGTTATGTAAACGACATAAACATTCAGAAAAAGTATTTACCTGCATGGAGGAGGACACATGAGTGCTGAAACCTGCACATATAAGCAACACTTAAAATATACACCACAATTTGTTGATTATTTAAGTTCTGCTAAAAGTATGTATTTAAGTGAATATGAAATAACGTATATGGACAGAGCTTAGGTAGTGTAGCAGTTGAACGTGCAATGTAATGCTGACAGTGTCTCATGGATATAGTTCACATGATGTTTCCACTGATTTTGATTATATGATTTCAAAATGGGTTGTTGCTTCCGCCACCAAAGGTGGATGTAGGTTATGTTTACACCCCTCTCTGTTTGTCTGTGAGCAGGATATCTCAAAACGTTGTGGACGAATTCGGACGAAGCTTGTTAGACAGGTTGGGTGTAGGACAAGGTCGAATTTTTTCGATTTGGGTTAAAATCCGGATCCAGATCTGAAGTTTTTAAGCGATTCTTCATCATTGAGAGACAGGACTAAAACCAATATATAGCACGATATCTCAGGAAGTTCTGGACGGATTCGGACAAAACTATGTGGACAGTTTGAGTGTGTGACAAGAACGAATTGTATCTTGAATTCCCAGGTCTCACTAATCAGCCATGACCTTTTGATCAACGACATAGCAAAACTGGATTGAAAAGCAAACCAGTGTAATGGAGTGGATTCGCGGGAACACAGAATGGAATGGAATGGATGGACCATTACATTTCACTCACTCACCGCAGGCAGGTTGGTGGTCTTTCTGTCTTCTAGCGACTCCTCTCCGACCTTGCTCCCCCAGCTCTATCTGTGCCCTGTCCCCCAAATATTTCTACAGGTCGCACAAGATCTGCTTGCAACCCTCTTATGGTTAAACTGCCAAAATCAAGACTCTCTGCTCACCTTCACTCCTTCAATCCTCTTTTCTCCCGCCTCTGGAACAAACTCCCTCACTCTCTTCAATCCCACTCCAACCTCCAGGTCTTTAAAGCAGGTGTTCACCACCATCTCTTATCTGAGTGCTGAAAAAACCTTGATCTTTCCTCCATCCAAAACCTTGATCTTTTCTACCCCTGTTAATTCACCCCAGATTTCTTGAAATGCCAACTTCTTTCCTGAAAGTCCTAGCAGTGTCCATGTGTTTTTTTTTTTACCTCTTCCACCCCCCTCACCCCCTCCCCCTTCCCATGTCCCCACCCCCAAGCCCTCTCCCTCCCACAGATCTCCCAATATCCCTGTTCTCTGCTGTTGTACTTGTGTGCTTCCCTCTCTTTCCCCATCTTTTCTCCCGCTCCCTTTATCCTATGTTTTATGTGTCCGTTTGTTTTTTGTGATTAATGTTAGCTCTTAAACGAGCCTCGATCTTGTCCAACAACAAAACAAAAAAACACAGAATGGGAATCCTCTGTTTTTCCTTGAAATCTTTCCTTGAAACCTAAATGACCTAAATCTTTCCTTGAAAAAAATCAGAAACTGCTCACAGTCTATAATTCCTTTGTCCATATTTCAATAAAGTACTGCTTTACGCAATGGGGTTGGGCCCCAGGACCATATCTGTCTCTCTTGGAGTCTGTGGAATCTAAATCTCTCACCATAATCAAAATCTCCCATGATGAGGCTGAACCGAGCTGACAGTTCGGCTGAAGCCTCATCACGGGAGAATTAAAAGTCTGTTGCTCTCACCTCGCAGGCAGGTATTTGTCCTCACTGTGTTTTTTTACTGTCTCTCCTCTGGTTTAACTCCTTCTAGTCAGGTTCACGATGTTTTTTCTTTCAAAATTTTTGGAGATTAGCAAAACTATACATTTTTGGAATATTCACAGCATGAGGAATCCAAAAATTAATGTTGGCATTTGCGTAGACACCTTTGCGAAAATGACACTCAGGACAGTGATGAAGATCTGTAAAAGCATATTCCTGAACGGTATATACCTAGTAGATCCTGTGTATAGGATTTATAGTTCAATCTGATACTGACAAGGCTGCTTTATTGCTTTATAAACCCATACCTATAACTTCAAAGGACTTGCAATATCATGTATTATGTAATACAGTTATATCACAAATATAAAGACAATGATTTTCAATTACCTTTGTTTGTTGCTTTTCTATAATCCTGAGCACTATTTTGAGGCCTTTATTGGATTCCTTGACCCAGAAAACATAGGATTAGTATATTTAATTAAGTTTCTAGGTTGACTAGAAGCCGAGATCGCGCAAAATATGTATTTTATGGTGGCCATTTTGAAAATCCAAAATGGCGGCCATGCAGGTATCTGTGCAAATGCCAACATTGATTTTCGGATTCTCCATGCTCTGATGATTCCAAAAATGTACAGGTTTGCTAATCTCCCAAATTTTTGAACGAAATTATCTTTGTTAACGTAGTGAACCTGACTATTCTGCTCTCTCAGCCCTCTAACCCTCCCCAACAACTCCAGGATGTATGTGTTTTCCCAGCAACCATCTCACTGTGAAACTTCAAAAATCCAGGTTTACTGCACACCTAAACTCTTTTGGTCTTTGCTTCTGTATGTGGAATGGCTATGCTTCCCTCAGAGCTTCAAGCAGGTGGTGCACCGCCATCTCATGTCATCCCCTATCCTTACCCACAATCGTTATTTCCCTCATTAACCCTTCTTAAGCCAGCAATATGACTTGCAGGTTGCAGTTTCCCTCCTTCCTCTCACTCCCCTTTTTCTGTTCCTTAATTCCTCTGCTTATTTTATCCAAGACATGCTCCGCTGCCATACTGTCAATTCAAAACCTCCGTCACTTGATTCTTTGATGAGCCTCAATCTTGTGTAAAAAAAGAAGCTTTATGATTCGATTCGCCTTCACGCAATTAATAAATACTTGCCAGTTTTTTTTTTTTTAATGGATGCCTCAAACTGTTCTTATTCTGTGACTGGATTCAGCATAAATGACGTCATTAAGAAATAAAAATAAAACTACATAATGGGAAAACAGTGAAAACTCTCAAATCTGAAATTATGAAATCTGAAATATCCCAAGATCCCAACAAAAGTCGATTTTCAGAACATCCGTACAGGGAGGGGTGGGGGTGGTGATAAAGGATGGGGAGTGTCGATGTCGGGTGGAGTGTCGATGTGTTGTCGATGAAAGTGCAGCGTCGTGATAGCATAGGCTTAGAGAAAGGGTGTGAGGTTTGAACAATGTCTTGCCCACGTGGAGACGGGGATAATTATTGATAACTCCTTAGGAGGATTGAATCTCTTTGTGCGTCCAAAGTAGACGGTTAGCGGTTCTTAGAGAAAGCAAGAGAAAGATAGTGTGAGTGTATGTGCAGTAGTGCAGTGCGCCAGGGACTTCACACCATCACTGCTCCATCGCCTCGTCTTCTCCTCGCAGCCTGTCCTGGACCCACCGCAGTTCATCCAGGACCGAGTACCATTCATCCTGGACCGAGTGCAGTTCGTTCCGGCAGATGATTCCTCAAGCAGGCAAGCAGTCTTCTTGTAGAGTCGCCGATGCACGCACAACAGCCCTGAACCGAGCCTCGTCCTGGCCTTTATATGTGACATGCTGGGCGTGGCTTCAATGGAGAAAAGTTCACGGGAGGATATTTCGACACCTCGTGGCATTTTCCCATTGGTTCGCATGCAAAGGGGTGGATCCCGTGATGGAGCTGTGGAAAAACCCCACGTTGTTATGTTCAGGTGGCGATGTGCACCCCCGCCCCTCCTCTTCCGCCCCCGTCCCTCCTCTTGCACGCCCCCACCCTCCTCTTGCACACCCCCACCATCTTCTTGCACGCCCCCACCCTCTTTTTGCATGCCCCCACCCTCCTTGCATGCCCCCACCCTGCTTGAATGCCCCTACCCTCCTTGCATGCCCCCACCCTCCTCTTGCACTTTCCTACCCTCCTTGCATGCTCCCACCCTCCTCTTGCATGCCTCTACCCTCCTTGCATGCCCCACCCTCCTCTTTCACGCCCCCACCCTCCTCTTGCATGCCCCCACCCTCCTTGCACGTCCCTACCCTCCTCTTGCACGCTCCCAACCTCCTTGCACGCCCCCACCCTCCTCTTGCACGCCCCTACCCTGCTTGCACGTCCCCACCCTCCTCTTGCTCGCCCCCACCCTCTTATTGCACGCCCCCGTCCTTGCATGCCCCCACCCTCCTTGAGCACCCCTACCCACCTTGCACGCCCCCCACCCTCCTCTGGCACACCCCCACCCTCCTCTGGCACGCCCCCACCCTCTTCTTGCATGCCCCCATCCTCCTTGCACGTCCCCACCCTCCTCTTGCACGCTCCCACCCTCCTTGCACGCCTCCACCCTCCTCTTTCACACTCCCACCCTCCTCTTGCACACCCCCACCCTCCTCTTGCACGCCCCCACCCTCCTCGCATGTGCAAAGACTCAAATGGCCCAGCGTTCAACGGCAATCTTGCCACTCCTTCGCACACGCAAATGTTTCTCTGTACTGTGGGTGGATTTAGTGGTGAGGGAGATGGATCGAATAGTGAGGGAGAAGGACACAGATAGAGCGAAGGATGACCGACCGAATGTGGGGCTGAAGGAAAGAGCGATGGGTTGAAGGAGGGGTTGTTGAATTGAGATTGGATCAAGCGGATTGTTGGTGGATTGAGGAGATTGAAAGTGGCACCTGAGGAGACATCACACCAGGAATAAACAGTGGCACCTGAAACAGAAATAACACATTTCCCCCCAATCACCTGAGCAAAAGGCAAGGATCTACCTACACTCAAACTAAAGAAATAACTGTCTTGAAAAATTCCTACATGTTCATGGAAGTCCTTACCGGGGATATATTCCTACAACCGTAATAATATTGTCGTATGATTCCCCTCGGTGAAGACCGGGAAATCACGAACAGGCAAAGCAGGCTTTAACCCCAAAGGCGAAGATCAAATGTGGACTCATGATCTACACGAAGAAAGAACGAAGAAGAAGAAGCTGGAAAGCCTTACCTGGTTCATCCCGCCAGCAGTCTTCAACCTGCAAAAAGTAACTCAAACTAGAACGGGTTTAAAATGTACAAAGAAAATAATGAAAGGATTTATTTTAAACGGAATCCGATAACAAGAAAAGCGCGCTGATAAACTAAAACCTAAATGGAGCGCTCCCTCACCAGACTTTGAACACGGATGAAGGGAAAATAAATGGAAAGGAATGGGTGTATGTGTGTACTTAGCTCCGACTCGATTTGTTGTCCCGCCAGGAACCCCCAACGACCGTCCGAGGCCTTGGCGTCGTTGCACGGGAAACGCGCTTGTTGGTGTGAAGCAGGCCTCACCGGGCGACTTGCTCGCCCCTGGCTCGTCACACTCCATCAGCAAGCCACGCTTGTACTCTTGTTGCTCGCATGGAGAACCAAGCTCTTTGTCCGCGCTCTTCCTCCTTACGTCCAAACGAACAGGGGAACGAGGAGACAATGCCGGCACACAACCGCTTGCACCGAGGTCCAGAACGTCAAGCAGGCACAAGAGCGAGAAGGAGGATAAGAAGACCAGCACACCAGTAAAATGTCTGCCAAACTGTCCTTTTACGTCCCTTGGCCTGACGTCATCGGTCCTCTCCTCCAATGCCCGCATGCCACGAAGCCCAGGTTCAGCTCTCTCCCAATCAGTGAGTCGTCCGCCTTCGTGATGCAATCCGCCTGTCCATCAAAACCTCCCGCCCAATCATGGCCTTCTGGGCATGGCTCTCGGCCTGACTGCCGTTTGTGGTGATGTCGCTTTTGCAGGGCTATCGGCAGTATTCCGAACTGGCTTCCGGGTGGGTTTCCATTATTTGAGTGTGGTTAATGGGCACTTCCTAACTCATGTCTATGTGTGGTGCCATAAAGGACAATGGGATAGCGACAGGGGGAATGACATACAAGGGAATTTTAACCATAATCCCGAAACGAATTAGCATGCCCTCCCCCTCGTAATGGGGACAAATGTCCAACTTATCCGACATCCGGACTACACCAGGTCTCGGACTTATGTACATCGAAGTGGTTCTTTCTACCCACGATCATCGGAGCACCTACCTATACAGATATACCTGAATCTATATATCACTACCCCAAAATTCATAACAATATATTCAGGTATACTTGTAATACATACAGAAAGCATTTAAAAAGTACATCAGGCGGTGTACAAAAATGCCATTTTCAAAATTATAAAATGTCATATTCCAAAATCCAAAAAATTCTGTAATCCGAATACTATTCTGTCCCAAGGAATTCGGATTTGAGAGTTTTACACTGTAATTAATATAAATACAGTACATGCATTCAAATACATAACTGTAATTGGTTAGAATAATGGCCTTCCACAATGAGCACAAAACGTTATTTTTCAAAATTGCATTATTTGGTAGATCACAAGGTTATCTCGATGTTGCTTTTTGTTATTATTGTTTCCTATTTGGTATTGTTGACCTATGTAGCTTTCATTGGCTTCCCTTATCCAACCACAGGTGTATGATGACAAAAATCGAGATGTGACTCCTCGTCCCTTGTACATTCAAAAACCTGGTGATATGTCCAGAAGCGCAGGTGACCATTTTGACTCTGCTGGAACAACACCCATTGATCTATGCTCTTTAGGGTCTGCCAAACACACCACCGACAGCGTCAGCTCTAGTATCCTATTCAGCAGGTCAGGCTGTTGTGGGGACTTTATTTACATACATGTGTTTCCTGTCCTGGAATTTTGAATGCACAACTCCATGATTGTTTGTTATGCTTTACAAACTAGATGGTATTCATAGAATAATTACTCTGTGCAGTCAACTTGGTGCGAGCCAACTCTTTTGTTTTTGAAGGGTTTTTTAAAATTTTGTTCCAATCTGGCTGCCAGACCATGTGAGCGTTGACATCATAAATTTGTATTCTCAAATATATAGTCACGTGAAAAAGTAAGTACACCCCATGTAAAGTTTTGACTTTTTCAACATATTTCAACATACAGCTATTTGATCTTCATTTCAACAATATTGATAGATAAAGGTGATATAATATAACAAATATCATGAAACATTTACATTTTGTAGTCCATTGTATAATTTAAATAAACATAAATGCAAATTTCGCATGTGCAAAAAGTACATACACCCCTACATTTAACACTACTTTAAATACCTAAAATTAGAATCAGGTGCACCAGTTCAGGTGCAAATGATTAGAACATCGTTAGAGAGGATCTTGGAAGAACCTGTCTTATTTAAACCTCAGACATTTAGTTTGGTTTGCTCTTTGTTGTTGAAGTGTGTGGCCTCACCATGCCTAGATTAAAAGAGCTCTCTGAGGCCTTCAGAAAGAAGGTTATAGATGCCTACGAGTCTTTGAAGGGATTTAAAAAGATCTCCAAACAATTTGAAATCAATCATTCGACTGTCCGGAAGTTCATCTACAAGTGGAGAAGATTCCAAACAACTGCCAACTTGTTCAGGCCAGGTCGCCCCAGCAAGTTCAGCCCGAGAGCAGACCGCAAGAGCTGAAAGAAGTCTCGAAGAACCTCAGAATGTCATCACGGGACCTACAGGTATCTCTTGCCACTGTTGATGTCAAAGTGCACGAGTCTACCATTAGAAAGAGGCTGCACAAATTTCATCTACATGGGAGGTGTGCCAGGAGGAAACCTTTGCTGCCCAGAAATAACACCAATGAACACCTAGGCAAAGACCAGCACTTCTGGAACAATGTGCTCTGGACAGATGAGTCAAAGGTAGAGCTATTTGTCCACAGTACCAGAAGACATGTTTGGCGAAAACCAAAGACAGCATTTGACCACAAGAAACTGATACCAACTGTAAAGCATGGTGGTGGAAATATTATGATTTGGGGCAGCTTTGCTGCATCAGGGCCTGGGCAGCTCACAATCATAGAATCCACTATGAATTCTTCATTGTACCAGTGGGTGCTTGAGGATAATGTGAGGCCATCTGTCAGCAAGTTGAAGCTCCACCGAAGGTGGGCCTAGCAACATGACAATGACCCTAAACATACCAGTAAATCCACCAAGGAATGGCTGAAAAGAAAGAAATGGAGGGTTCTGGAATGGCCAAGTCAAAGCCCAGATCTAAATCCCACAGAGATGTTGTGGGGGGATTTGAAACGAGCTGTGCATGCAAGAAACCCCTCAAACATCACAGAGCTGAAAGAATTCTGCATGGAGGAGTGGGCAAACATTTCTCCCAGTCGATGTCAGAGACTGGTAGACACTTATAAGAAACGCCTACTTGAGGTTATTTCTGCCAAAGGGGGCAATACCACCTATTGGAGCCAAGGGTGTACTTACTTTTTCCACATGCGAAATTTGTATTTATGTTTATTTAAATTATACAATGGACTACAAAATGTAAATGTTTCATGATATTTGTTATATTATATCACCTTTATGTATCAATATTGTTGAAATGAAGATCAAATAGCTGTATGTTGAAATATGTTGAAAAGGTCAAAACTTTACACGGGGTGTACTTACTTTTTCACGTGACTGTAATTGTTAGCGTAGATCACGCTCAATAAATTTCAAACTGATCAGACTAAGCATTGTCCCTGTCAAATTATGACGTCGTAATTAAGGCACCAATGACGTCATCCTTAACAACACTTATTCCCCCAAGCGGAGTCTTTACAATGAGCCACGTTTCAATTTTTTCCATGGAGCAGTTTTGGAGATATAGAGGTGCAACGTTTTTCAGTTTTTCAAAAATGGCACCTGTACCACGTGATTTATGCTGTCATAATTATCATGAAAATATTCTACAGGAGAAGGCGCTCCTATGGTGAAAATTTTGTGTCCATCTTTGGTTTCAACAGCGTGAAGTCGAGCTATGTGTGAGGCAGGAGCATCAGCCCAGAGGGGAGTGCAGTATACCATTGAGCTGCGGATGAAAGCCTTGTATTTGGTGAGGAGCTCAGGTGTGCCAAGGAAGGACTTCGCATGATGGATGATGCCCAGTCGGCGACTGGCTTTGGAGGCCAGCTTGGAAATGTGGTTTTCCCAGGAAAGATCAGGGCAGATAGTGAGACCCAAAAGCTTGAGTGACAGAACTTCTTGGAGAGGATTGTTGAGAAAGTAGATGGGAGGGTTGTCCATTCGGTCTTTTCGGAGAAACAGAGTAAAAGTGTGTGATTTGTCTGGATTGAAAGACATGTTCCACTTGTTTGACCAGTCTGTGATTTTGTCCAGGTCGTCAGAGAGTGAGGAGGCTGCAGACTGCAGCTGATCTGAGGGATGAGGAATGGAGTGGCAGAGAGTGGAGTCATCAGCAAAGAGATAGAGAGGATTTACCATAGAGTCAGAGAGATCATTGATGAAGACCAGAAAAAGCACAGGGCCCAGAACACTGCATTGGGGAAATCCAGCCTGAACAGGAAGGGGAGATGAGAGAAATCCATTCAGGGTCACACATTGACTACGACTAGAGAGGAAGTCCGCAAGCCATGCATGGAGATTTCCATGCATACCATAGGAGAAGAGTTTGGTGAGCAGGGCGGGGTGCCAGACCGTATCAAAGGCATGTGATATGTCAAGGGAGACAGCTCTGATTTCCTGTTTGGCATTGAGGACCTCCATCCATTGTTGATACAGCAGAATCAGCATGTCCAGTGTAGAGAGACCTGGTCTGAAACCAAATTGATGATCAGAGATCAAGCCATTGGAGAAGAGGATGGATTTGATATCCGAAGCAATGATGGATTCCATGACTTTTCTGATAATTGGGAGCAGGCTGATTGGTCTGTAGTTGTAAGGATCTGTTTTTGTACCTTTTTTGTGTAAAGTGGTAATGTTGGCTGATTTCCAAGCATGACAGATTACCTTGAGCAAAAGAGAGGGTGACTACTCTTTAAAAAAGATAAGGAGCCTCGTGTTTCTCCTCAGTTCCGCGAGAGCATAATACTGCCATAAATTGAGGATATTCTCCCCAATAATTGAGTTTGAGAGAGTTAAAGCCTGTTCGGTCCACCGTTCAGAGGTGGTGTTAATCGCCCTGTAATGACAACATTAAAATTATTCTGACAACTTGGCATTATGTCAAAACTGCAGCAATTGAAAAGGGCTTGGTGATTAAGCAGCTTGGATCTGTTTATGTTGTCAAACCATTACTCAACATTTTCTGAGACCATGGAACAAGATATTCTCCCCAATTATCATGATTGATGATGAACAATAGCAAAATAAAGCAAGTTAGCAAGTGCAGTGAACGTCCTTGCTCGAAACTGGACTTAACATTTTTATTTGCAGATCACTCCAGAGAAGCTCCTCGTTGTCTTCTCACCACAGCATAACCTCCATGATCGAAGTAGCAGATGCAGAAACCTTGCAAGGCATATCAGGTTATTGGTAATGTTTAAAAAAGAGTTTTCTTTTAGTGAAAATACAAGGCTTTTAGTTGGTATATTTATTTTGTATTTTTTAGGGATAGAGCATGACAAGCAAGTCCAGGAACATCCTTCTCTCCCTGATCCTGAGAAGCTGGTGTCGGTGATGCTTTCTGAGAGCGAACCATTCACCCTGATTGACCTGCCTGCTGTCAGTGTATCTGAACAGGCTCCTGAAGCCAGCACCGTGTGGTTTGTTCATCCAGCACTAGGGTGGTTCTGCAAAATGAAAGTTAGAAAAGTCATGCGCCGAACACTTAAATTTTTTTGTATGTATGGAAAAAACCATTGTGGTGAAAATTTAAGCCATTTGGACTAAATTTAGGAGTTGCACACGGAGTTTGTAATTTCACTATTTGGCTCTCATAAATGTTTGGAGTTGATTGTTTATTCTCCACTGCTATACTTGTGATTTCGACCATTACAGTTGACCTATGACCTTGCTATGTACTGCACATTTTGAAGTTGTTTTAAAGTTAATTGAATACAGTACAGCTGTACCCTGGTGTATGCAGTTGCTCTCATTGAAGAGTACAATCGTTTCCTGACAAGGGATGAACAGCAAACCCAGTATCTGCTTCAGGTTGTGACAGCACATCGCAAGAGGTTTCCCGATTGCAGGAAATCAATGCTTATCGGGCAACAATGAGTGGCTGGCAACCATGCGTCACTGTGCAACCCCTAAAACTTGATGTATTCAAAAATATTTAACTTGCAGAAGTTTTACCTCAATACCAAAAATATTAAAGGTTAGGAATAAAAAAATTCAAAAATTTGTTTTTACCTTAGGTAGCTAAGAACCACCAAAATCCAGCACTTATGACACTTTAAATCCAATTAGTACGTAATATTGACTTGATAGAACCACCTTTAGAGGCCATTTTTCCCTGCAGAGCAGGGGTTGGCCTTTTACAGGCACCGTGGTCCCATTTTTGAAGCAATGTTTTATGGCCAGATGCCATTCCTGCCACCAACCCTGTTAGTCGCCTTTTGCGACACACAAGGAATTACCAGTGAACTGGTACTCAATTTGCCAACCTCAGAAGGATGACAGGCTGAGTCAACCCCCCTGGCATTAATTCAGCAATCAACCAGGATTCTGAACCCAGGATCCTAGGATCCCAAGCCAGCACCCTAACCACTAAGCCAACACCAGGCTGATAGAAGAATGATTTTCAGTAATTTCAGTACCCCTTCAGTAATTTACTTTTTTCATTGTGCAAGAAAACCTTGATCTTTTCTACCCCCATTAATATACCCCAAATCCACATTTTTCAAATTTCGTTTTCTTTCCTGAAAGTCCTTGTAGTGTCCATCTTATTTATCACCACTGTATAATTCCTTAGCAAAGGATTTCCTTAAGGGCTGTTGCATAAACCACACTTTAGGATATTCTCAGATAAGGATTTCCTTCAAGTGGAGGAGATCCTTAGGAGCTGTTGCTATGCCAGGCAACAAATCAAATTTGAGATTGGAAGAGAAGCCTGAAAGCAAGAACATGTAATGCACATGTAATTTAAAATGACGCCTGTTATATGTCGCATGGACAACACGTGGTGCATGCGGATGAATGAGGAATAAAATTGTTCTTGTGTAAAATTAATTCCATTCTCATTAAAGCATTTTATTACTTCTGCCACCGAAGGCGGGCAGAGGTTATGGGCCCAGTTGCATAAAGCAAACTTAAGGAAAAAATTTGAGGATTTCCTTAACTTTTCCCTTAAGGACATCCTAAAGTTGAAGATGGTTGCATATATGAGTAATCATTAAGTTTTTCCTTAAAGACATCCTAAAGTTGAGGATGGTTGCATATATGAGTAATCCTTAAATTTTCCCTTAAGGACATCCTAAAGTTGAGGATGGTTGCATATATGAGTAATCATTAAGTTTTTCCTTAAAGACATCCTAAAGTTGAGAATGGCTGCATATATGAGTAAGCCTTAACTTTTCCATTAAGGACATCCTAAAGTTGAGGATGGTTGCATATATGAGTAATCCCTAAGTTTTTCCTTAAATCCTGCCTAAAGTTAAGGGAGCACTTCCCCCACACACCCCTCACCTACCTCCTCACCTACCTCCTCAACCCCAAACACCAATCCTTAACCACAAACCTTTGAGTTTTCAAATGGCGCTCTTCATTGAAATTGGTCACGAAGAGGACTTGTAGAAGAATTGGTAGATTATCGCAATGTGACGCCAGAGACTGATATAACATACTTCCGCAATTTTCATTCTTTCATGACATCCATAATATTTTGCTTGTTGTTTCATACTCATATTTCATTTTTATAATTTCACACTTTCACCATTCTTGGAAAGTTTCCAAACATTTATTGCACACATTAACGCATTCACAATAAAATGCACAATGAGAATCGAATGAATTTTACACAAGAATCATTTTACTCCTTCATCCGCAAGCACGTGTTCCCATGAAATATATAACAAGCGTCATTTAAAATCACGTGTTCGTTATGTGTTCTTGCTTTCGGACTAAACGTCCTATCACTAATCTGATTGATTGCCTGGCATATAGCAACGGCTCCTAAGGATTTCCTTAGCACTTAGGTGAAAGGAAAAATCTACCTCAAGGTAAATCTTTCCTTAACCCATAATAGTCAGGTTCATTATGTTTTTTCGTTCAAAATCATGGTAGATTAGCAAACCTATACATTTTTGGAAACGTTATTACATGGAAAATCTGAAAATCAATGTTTACATTTGCCAATTCCGACCAATTCGATTCGACCAATCGACCAATTCCATTCGACCAATTCGACCATTCGACCAATCGCTTCGATCGACCATTCGACCATTCGACCAATTCGATCGATTCGATTCGATTCATCGAATTCGATTCGATCGACCATTCGACCAATTCGATTTGCCAATCATTGACCGACCTTTGCTTGTGTGGAACGGACTGTGAAAACGATGCGGACTATATTGTCGGATACGACACACAGGACAGTGATGACGAACTCTAAATGGCATATTCTGTAATCGTGTATGTTTGATGCCATTGACTGCCTGTGTATATTTTGTCATTGACTGCCTGTGTATATGTGAAGTTATACTGACTGCATGTGTATATATGATTTTGCTGACTGCCTGTGTATGTTTGGTGATATGAATTATTGTGACACATTTTGATGTTATTAACTGCCTGTACAAAATGATAACATGTATTTGATTATGCAACTTATCACGAATATAAAGACAGTATTTTGCAATTCAAAACCTTTGATTCGTGTCTTACCATTCCCCATAGCACTAATTTGATACTTTCATTGGATTCCTTGTCCCTGAAAATATAGGTTTAGTATATTTTAAAAAGTTTTTAGGGTAATTAGAGGCAGAAATAGAACAAAATATGTATTTTACAGTGGCCATTTTGAAAATCCAAAATGGCCGCCATACAGGTATCTCTCCAAATGTAAACATTGATTTTTAGTTTCCTTATGCTATAACCTTTCCAAAAATGTATAGGTTTGCTAATCTACCATGATTTTGAACGAAATATAATTTATTGACATGGTGAACCTGACTATAAAGTGTATCGAGCCTCGATCGTGGTCGATACGTGTATGCAAATAATTTTAAACTGATGCCAACCTAACAACGAATCATGACCTTTCTTCCAATGTATAATACCCGGAAAACTTATGAAAGCTTTCTTCTTATTGGTGGAGAAAAGCCGATGAGGAGGGGTAGGGGAGGATAGAGGGAGAGGGGGCAGAGGGTGAGTGTGAGGGGAGGGAGGAATGAACACAGTTTTTTTAGTTGTTTAAAAAAAAAAAATTGTATACAAGATCGAGGCTCGTGTAACAGCGAACATTAATCACAAAAAAATAAATAACGGACACACACAACATATAATAAATGGAGCGGGAGACAAGATTGGGAGAGAGGGGGAAGCACACAAGTACAACATTTGAGAGCAGTGACATCGGGACATGTTATTAGACATCATGTGGATGTAAATGAACACTTGTTTTACTCTGCGTGCATTGCACATGATGTGCAGCAAATGTCACCTCCCTGCACCTTGTATTTATTGTTATTTTAAAAACCCTTCTCTACACCGCCCTTGAGGCTCGGTTTGCAAGCCACCGTGAAAATTCCAATAGAAGACATAATTACTCTTTTATGGAAAATGTTTTTCGAGTTTGTTTTATCCTCAAAAATAGACTGTAGTGAACACATATTCGTGTTCAAAGATTTTTCCTTTAAAACCTAC
Organism: Myxine glutinosa; assembly: GCF_964187855.1. Classification (NCBI taxonomy): domain Eukaryota; kingdom Metazoa; phylum Chordata; class Myxini; order Myxiniformes; family Myxinidae; genus Myxine; species Myxine glutinosa. The sequence goes on from NC_136261.1 coordinate 56,315,907, forward strand.
CCTTATGAAGAGAGACAGACATCTGTACAAAGATACAAATACACAAATTGACGTTGTGTTTTATATGGCAGATTATAGTGTTGCTTTTTAGGGTTTTTTTTGTCTCTGAATGGGTGTTGTTATGGTGTAGCCAGCAGAATCAGCGGTATATAGACCTTTGTCAGAACCGGGAGGGCTGCCACTGGTACGATGATGGCACTGCACAAACGTTTTGTCATGCACAGAAGAACAAGGGTGTGCAGAGTGAGCATATTACCACCATTGATAAAGGTAAAATGGGTTAAAGATTTTTACTCTCATTCATATTTATCACTTTCACGCTCTTTTTCATATGCTTTCTTTAGCTGCTGGGAAAACATATTTTCTATGCACTGTTTTCATATCAGTCACAACAAAACACTGCTGGCATGTTGTTTATCATGGCTGACATTGTATTTCAGTCAAATGCTACTTTTAAAAGTTTTTAAAAGTATAAGAGCCATGTATTAAAATGCCACTTCATTGATTTATCTTGCTAATTGATTGCTTATGTACACTGTACAGTCACGTGAAAAAGTAAGTACACCCCATGTAAAGTTTTGACTTTTTCAACATATTTCAACATACAGCTATTTGATAATCATTTCAACAATATTGAAAGATAAAGGTGATATAATATAACAAATATCATGAAACATTTACATTTTGTAGTCCATTGTATAATTTAAATAAACATAAATGCAAATTTCGCATGTGGAAAAAGTAAGTTGTGCATACTCACACCCTCACACCACACACCACACCACAACCTCACACCTAGCTCGTCTTCACGCTGTTGAAACCAAAGCGTTCAGAATCATTGGAATCTCCCGCGATGACGCTATCTCCGAGGGCCTTTCACTTACTCACCGCAGACAGGTTGGTGGTCTTTCCGTCTTCTACCGACTCCTCTCCAGCCTTGCTCCCCCAGCTCTCTCTGGGCTCTGTCCCCCAAATATTCCTACAGGTCGCACAAGATCTGCCTGCAGCCCTCTTATGGTTAAACTGCCAAAATCAAGACTCTCTGCTCACCTTCACTCCTTCATTCCTCTTTTCTTCCACCTCTGGAACAAACTCCCTCACTCTCTTCAATCCCACTCCTCCCTCCAGGTCTTTAAAACAGCTGTTCACCACCATCTCTTATCTTCCCCCAATCCAAAACCTTGATCTTTTCTACCCCCGCTAATTCACCCCAGATCCACTTTTTTGAAATACCGACTTCTTTCCTGGAAGTCCTTGCAGTGTCCATGTGTTTTTTTTTACCTCTCCCACCTCCCCCCCTCTTCCCATGCCCCCTCCTCCCCCACGTCCTCTCCCTCCCACAGATCTCCCGATGTCCCTGCTCTCCATCTTGTTCTCCCGCTCCCGTTATCATATGTTTTATGTTTTACGTGTGAGTTTGTCTTTTTTGTGATCAATGTTAGCTCTTACACGAGCCTCGACCTTGTATACAAAAAAAAGAAAAAAAAGAAAGAAAAAAAGTACACCCTTGGCTCTAATGGGTGGTATTGCTCCCTTTGGCAGAAACAACCTCAAGTAGGCGTTTCTTATAACTATCTACCAGTCTCTGACATCGACTGGGAGAAATTTTTGCCCACTCCTCCTTGCAGAATTATTTCAGCTGTGTGATGTTTGAGGGGTTTCTTGCATGCACAGCTCGTTTCAAATCCCCCCACAACATCTCAATGGGATTTAGATCGCGCTTTGACTTGACCATTCCAGAACCCTCCATTTCTTTCTTTTCAGCTATTCCTTGGTATATTTACTGGTATGTTTAGGGTCATTGTCATGTTGCAAGGTCCACCTTCGGTTGAGCTTCAACTTTCCGACAGATGGCCTCACATTATCCTCTCGCACCCTCTGGTACAATGAAGAATTCATAGTGGATTCTATGATGGTGAGCTGCCCAGGCCCTGATGCAGCAAAGCTGCCCCAAACCATAATATTTCCACCACCATGCTTTACAGTTGGTGTCAGGTTATTGTGGTCAAATGCTGTCTTTGGTTTTCGCCAAACATGTCTTCTGGTACTGTGGCCAAATAGCTCTACCTTTGACTCATCTGTCCAGAGCACATTGTTCCAGAAGTGCTGGTCTTTGCCTGGGTGTTCATTGGCAAACTTGAGTCTTGCCCTGATGTTCTTTCTAGACAGCAAAGGTTTCCTCCTGGCACACCTCCCATGTAGATCAAATTTGTGCAGCCTCTTTCTAATGGTAGTGTCGAGCACTTTGACATCAACAGTGGCAAGAGCTACCTGTAGGTCCCGTGATGACATTCTAGGGTTCTTAAAAACTTCTTTCAGCATCTTGCGATCTGCTCTCGGGCTGAACTTGCTGGGGCGGCCTGGCCTGAACAAGTTGGCAGTTGTTTGGAATCTTCTCCACTTGTAGATGATCTTCTGGACAGTCGAATGATTGATTTCAAATTGTTTGGAGATCTTTTTAAATCCCTTCCCAGACTCGTAGGCATCTATAACCTTCTTTCTGAAGGCCCCAGAGAGCTCTTTTGATCTAGGCATGGTGACGCCGCACACTTCAACAACAAAGAGCAAACCAAACGAAATGTCTGAGATTTAAATAAGACAGGTTCCTCCAAGATCCTCTCTAACGATGTTCTAATCATTTGCACCTGAGCTGATGCACCTGATTCTAATTTTAGGTATTTGAAGTAGTGTACTTACTTTTTGAAGTAGTGTACTTAATGTAGGGGTGTACTTACTTTTTCCACATGCGAAATTTGCATTTATGTTTATTTAAATTATACAATGGACTACAAAATGTAAATGTTTTATGATATTTGTTATATTATATCACCTTTATCTATCAATATTGTTGAAATGACGATCAAATAGCTGTATGTTGAAATATGTTGAAAAAGTCAAAACTTTACATGGGGTGTACTTACTTTTTCACGTGAATGTATAATATATATATATATATATATATATATATATATATATATATATATGTCAAAAAAGAGTAAAAACAACATTTCTATGGTGTCAAGTGGTATCAGCATTATATTATTTTTGATTATTTAAAAAATAATAACAAGTTTGGGATTTTGTCTAAATCTTGTTGCATAAAAATACAATGTCTAACCTAAGACCAAGTCTGGGACATTTTATAAACTTTAGTGACACAAGCAGTCAAATAGAAAGTCTTTTGCTGAGACACATAAAAACTGCTGTAATGGATAAAAAGAAAATAAATTAGAGGACATGCAAGACAGATGAAACAAAGGATACATTTTTAGTCACGTCAACAAAGGAAGTAAATTGGCTAACTTTTCTTTGTCACCAGTTAGATTAACCACAGGGACAAAAAAATCTGTGTTTTCCTGGTTTGAGCAGGGGTTGATTGCACCACGTGGGACCTCCGTGATTCCTTTGAGTCATCGATAGAGAAAGAACCAAAACACGTGGCTTCCCAAACTGCACTGAAGTCCTTTGTCCTTCCTTGTTCCTCTACACCCGGCCAAGGTATTTCAGGGTCACATGAGCATGTGTGCCAGAACCAATATTGGCACTATTGTGCTCCAGCTTGATCTTTGTAAAGTAAATTTAGACTGAATTACAAAATATTCTGTGAGTGCATTTATTTTATGCTTTCCCCAATGAAGTATCCACTGGCTATTAGGAATAATTTATGGAAGAAAAAATGTCATATGTTTGTTTTGAGATTACGTGATACAGTGAGGTCACACTGGAAAGTATTACCTGATAATTACAGACATGGTCAATGCAGGAGTTCATGTATGTTTTTTGATCATCCTCAGATCTAACATGATCTACATAACCTGATGTCACTCTGTAGTTAAAAGCTCCTATTTTTAAGTGTAACAAAGTTGCTTGAGAAACCAAAGCAAGTGAAGAATGTGCCCACAGTAAATTTTGTATCTACAGAACATTCACAGCATTTTTCTTCGGCCTTGTAGAACATTCCCTACTCCAGGCTTGACTAGTGCGCCGGGGAAGTCGTAAGTCACGTTTTGAGCTGGCTAGTCGAGCCCTTGGTATGAAGTGTGCTGCAAGGTATACGGGCTCAACTAGCACACCTGTGCATCCTTAGGAATCGTTAGACAAAGTTGTCTGATTTAACCGGAACACTTTTATGTCCGATTTACCAAAGTTGATTTTATACTTTTAACCTGGACTATGTCCAACTTACCCGCACATGCACCTGAGGGCCTGTTTGTCCACACCTAGATCTACTGTAATCCCTATCATTCACTCATAGAATATTGTTGCGAATATGGAAATTGGCCTCCATATCCGCTTGTAAATATTCCCCTATTTCCCCCAATACTCCCCAACTATCCCCAATCCCCCATTCCCTAGTCCCATTGCCTGTAAATAACACTCTGTAGAACCGACCTTCCCCTTTTTCCCCCATTAAATGTCGTGCCCAGGTCCACCGCATCACACGTAGACAACTTTCGGACATCTTGCTAGTTATTCTTAGTCTATGTCAGTTAAGGACTCGTTTCCATTAATTCTGACTCTTCGTTGCACCAGAATGTGATTATATGGCACCAGTAGTGAGTTTAGGACCTTTCCCATACCTCCTTCCATCTTCTTCCCCAAACAACAACAACAACTACAGCTACAACAACAACTACAACCACGGCGCGCGGGGGGAGTGTGCGTCCTCCCACCAGCTCGGTTAGCCGCCATGACCATGCGCTCCACGGGGTTACCACGAAGGGGCTGGCTGTCAGCTCCTCGTCAAGGGCGGAGCCTGGTAAACCCCCCGCACGCACCCAATGAGAAGCAACGTGCCGATTCCACGAGGCGGAGCTAACGAGCCGAGGGCGTGTCACTCCCCGCCGGATATACGAAGCGACTCACCGGATGTGAGGTCAGATGCGCCCCCCGCTTGAGACGACAAGACGCCACCTCGAGCGCTGTGAGACCTCCCGCATCTCTGGACCGGACCGAGTCGATTCTGCCCTGAGCCCAGGTGCACCTGGAGCCATCGCTACCTGCCTTTCCTAGCCATCAATCCCCGTGTGAGTCAGCCTTTTGTCCCGTTTATCTGTCGTCTGTTGGGGTTAATATAAGATTGTGTCTAAGTGCTTGTCTTTCTATGCTGTACCTCTCGTCCCTGTAATCTGACCTTCCGAACGAATATAATCTCCTCCGGAGGTCTTGAGAACCGTATCCATGGTGTCGTGTCATTTTAATCCCAGCCGTGTGTCTTTTCCTTCATTGACCTAGCGTAGCGCGATTAGTCAACGTTCGGGTATAATCGGGTAACTTGTGCAGACGTGGTCATACCAAACTGCTCGGTAAATAACATCTAAGCCACGTCTGTAACAATTGGTGTCGAGGAGTGGAATTCGAACCCGGGACTAAATTTATTAGGCCCAAATTTGTAGTAGAATCAATTCGGAGCGCGTTTCCCGCGCGAAATTATAACGGCGAAATTTGAATTTGTTTTACGAAAATAAAAACCCGAATTTTGAAAGTCGCGCTATGGCAGACCAAGACAGCTGGGGTCCGGTAGGGGAGAGTGAGGCAGGGTCGGTCCAGGACCAAATTGAGGGACGTGAGGAGAGCGAAGCAGCGAGGGTAGCAAACGCACAAAATGGCGCCTCGCTGGTCACCGCGCCCGCGACCGTGGCAGCGCCCCCGGTGGATTTGAACTTGTTTTTTATGCAAATAAAGGCGCTCATGGTCCGGACAAGTGAAGACCTGAGGAATGACTTGGGGGGCCAAATGGGGGTAATGAGGGACGAAGCGAGGGCTCAGAGTGAGCAATTGGGGGTAATGGGAAACCAAATGGGGGTAATGGGAAACCAAATGGGGGTAATGAGGGACGAAGCGAGGGGTACTGGTGAGGGATTAGACAATAATTTTAAGGGATTAGACAATAATTTTAGGGGATTAGACAATAATTTTAAGGGACTAGACGAGAAATTTGGGAAATTAGACAATAGATTAGGGGAAATACAGGAGGGGTTAATGGGGGTAGAAAACAGAATGGCCGCTCAAGAGAATCAAATGGAAGGGATGCAAAAAGGGTTAGAGGGGTTAGAAAACACCATGGAAGGCAAATTGAGGGACATGAGGGACCAAGCGGAAAGGGAAGTTAACCAAATGGGGCAGCAGATAGAGGGGGTCAGAATGGGGGTAGAAACCAAACTGGATGCTCACAGGGAGGAAATGGAGCAGATGAGGGTGGCATCTGGGCAGGAGATGCAAGTGATGGGAGAGGAGATCAGAAGAGGAGTGAGTGAGGAGGTCGGAGGAGTGCGCGAGGAGGTGAGGCACTGTAAGGAGCACATGGAGAAGGAGGTGAGAAAGGGGACTGTAAAGTTACAAGGGGGCATAGAGGACCTGACGCAGGAGGTGGAACAGCTGACGGAGGGACAAAAAGGACTAACGGAGCAGGTTCAAAGGAACACTGTGGTATTAGGAGGTTTAAAAGCGACACAAAATGACCTAAAAAATGACTTGGTAGCGACGAAGAGGGAATGTCAGATGGTACGTGAGGGACTGACAACGAGGTTGGACGAGGTGATAGAGGTAATGGAGACGAAGGACCGGCAGGTGAGGACGCACATGGAAACGGTCAAGGTAGCCTTGGAGGACGAGCTTGAGGAGACGTACCGGGGAATAAAAGAGGTGAAGCAGAAATTAGAAGAAGTGGAAGAAGGGATGAGCGAAATTAAGAAGCGACGGAGAGGGGATAAGAAAGAGATAAAAGAGGAGATAAAAGAATTGGTCCAAAGTCTGTGTTTGGATCGTGATGATGTGCTCATTAACCGGATGAGGGATTCGCAGGTGATGGAGGAGAAGCGAAGAGGAAGAGGACCCGGTGTAAGTGGTGACCAATATGGTCGTGCGTATGATGCGCCAGGGGATTTAAGAAGCTTGGGGGTCGAGATGGACCCGGGTGTTCGTGAGAGGCCGTTGGTGAAGTGTGTGACAGGTCTGGTGTGCGAAAAAGGAGGTGTGCGAGAAAGTCCGACTCTGGGGTGTGTGAGGAAAAAGTGCGTGCCAAGGAGTGAGGGTGCTGGCGAGAGTGAGTCGGTCGTAGCGCGTGTGCGAGGGAGCACATGGAAGCGCGGTGTGGTGAGTGTTACAGAGGGTGTGACGGGAGAGTGTGCGCGAGAAAGGTGTGTGACGGACAGGTGCATGGGGAAAGAGTGCGCTGTCAAAGGCAAGGAAGAATGCACACCTGTGGTGAGTGTTACAGAGGGTGTAACGGGAGAGTGTGCGCGAGAAAGGTGTGTGACGGACAGGTGCATGAGGAAAGAGTGCGCTGTCAAGAGTAAGGGTGAGTGCGCTGTCAAGAATGGAGGGAGAGTAGTGAGAGTGACAAGGAGAGTGAGTTGGTTGTGACAGGTGAGCGAGGATGTACACCTGGGATGGAAGGATGCACACCTGGAATGGTAGAGCGTGAGTGGGAATGCACGCTGGAATTGGTAGTGAGGCACGTGGTTGGGTGTGCGAATGAGAGCACACCTGTGATTGTCACAGAGGAGGTGACAGAGGAAGGGGCGCGAAGAGGTGTGTTGGTGAGGTGTGCGACCAACGAATGTGTGCCAAAGTGTTCGGTGGTCAGGTGTGTGACCAAGGCTGTGAGTGGAATGAGGGTACCTGGATGTGTAAGGAAAGGTACGAGGAGCATGGGGACGGCTGGATGTGTGAGCAAGGAACGGGCTGCGGGGTGTAAGCATGCAGGTGAAGCATCGACGTTACACGGGTTAGAGGTTAGGTCGACTTTTAGCCGAATCGGGCCCTCGGTGCGTGCTGGGCCTCGCGTTGAACGGCCGCGTCCGTGCTCCACTAGGCGGAGCGGGCAGCCCGATAGAAAGGGTCGTCATGGCGACCACTTTTTGTTGAGGCAGTCCGGCAGGTCGAGATCGGGACATTGGATGGCTCCACGCCGAGATGGTGCGTGGGATCTCGGCCCGGGTAAGCCCCCGTCCCTGCACCGAATGCGGGACGTGTCCAGCCGCTGGCACCAAACAACCCGCATTCATGGCTTGGCTTTACGAAGCCGGGCTTTGGACAGGGATTGGCGCACCGAGAGGTATTAGTGAGGAGACTGGGTGATGAGGTTAGTGTTTTGGCCCCGAAATTAGAGAAAAACAAAATTTGATGATTGGCAAAGGATTGGCAGTCGTGATTGGCAGATGATGGGCAGTGAGTGGCAAATTTTTGATTTGTTGAAATTTGATGTGCAAAAATTGGTAGTGAGAGGCCCCCGATGTGGTGGGATGGCAAATCCACCATCCTTCCCATAGTGGGGGCAAAGGAGCAATAGTTTATGGGGTGTATGGCAGTGAAAACTAGCCCGGGTGGGTTAGGTTATATTGATAGGGCCCTAGAAGATGACATTAGGTAACGTTAAGTTTAGTTCGTGACTGATACCTGTAGTGGGGACGCAGGTAGATTAGTGTGGTTGATAATGACGTGGGAGCGCAATAGTTTAAAGGGACGACTGGGAAGCGCAAGTTTCAGAGGGGAGAAGTTAGCTGAGATGATGCCGTGTGTGTGAGAATTGAACAGGTGTGATTGCACAGGTGTGCAACTGGACAGGTGTGTGGAGCAGTGTGTGAGTAGTGAGTGTGTGGATCAGCGCAAATGCGCTTGGGGAGAGAAGGGTGCAGGTGGCACCAGGTGTGAGAGCACAGGTGTGCAAGTACAGGTGTGTGGAGAGAGTTGGAGTAAGTGGTACGGAGTGGTGTGCATGGTGCGAAGGTGTGAATGGGGGAAGAGTGGACCCCCATCACGGATACCCGGGGCGGGTAGTGTAAGTGTTAGGTAGAGGGTACAGGTAAATTGTGGTTGGATATTGGCATTTGTGGTGCGGTTGCAGAATGGTGTTGTGGATGGGTGCATTAGTGTCGTGGAAATGGCTGGGCGTGTAGCCTGTTAGTGTGTGTAGTTGGTTTGGGCACTCCACCACTGTGAGGATGTCGGCCAGGTGAGGCCGCAGGTGGGCTCTGGGAGCCGGTAGTTGTGAGTGGGTGCCTGAGGATCCCGGGTGTGGATCGGGCAGCCCAGTGCCAGAGAGGGCATTGAGTGGGGAGAGCGCCAGAGGGCCTTCCCCAGGTAGTTAGGTTAGGGTAAGGAGCAGGTAAGCTCGGAGGCAACTGCAGTGGTGGAGGTGTGCAGGTGGGTAGACCCGCTGGGAGAGGTACACGCCACAGCCCAGAAATTGTGCGAGGGCACCGGGAGATGAATCGGGGGAGTGAGACCCCAAATTGAAGAGCACCACAGTTTGGCCAATGGGAATTGGTTTTTAGAACCCATAGTGTAAGAGGGCCAATGGTTTGGCCGGAGAAAGACCCCGGGTAGTGTAAAGTTGATAAAGTCATTTCGGAAATAGTTAGGATTGATGAACCTGTCGCACCATACGCAGCCACTTACCTGTGGTGATGATGATGACTCCACACCTGTGTTTTCTTTGTTTTGGTGCAGGAAATGAGAATTGCTGTGAGGATTTGTGAGACGCATCACGACGTGGATGAGACATTGGGGTGATCCCATCTCTCCCTCCTTAGGAGGGACTGATGATGAATTGGTGATGGCAAATTATGATGTTGAGTTGGAGATGGCAAATTTTGAGGAAAGTTGGAAATAGCAAATTTGATTGGTTAGGAGGGAGAGAAGACGAATTTGGTTTATGGGAGGAACGGGGAAGACAGTAGGGATGTTTGTTGATTTGTAAAGTAGATGTTTATGGGTAGTGTTGTGTTTTGTGGATACAGTAAGGGGTAAGGGAGGGGCCATGTAGGTTACCTGGTGGGGGGGGGGCGTACGGTAGGAACGTACCTGTCTCACCTGGTTCCCATGTGCCCCCAGTGTGCATTACCTTACATTGCGTGCACTTTTGCGCCCTTACCACCTTACTCACTTGTCTGCTTCTTTTGTCTCCCACCTCCGAGGATCTGGCTTTGGGGTAGAGAGAGAGGAGAGAGAGGTGCTGGCTTCGCAGTTGTGGGCCTGCACTTTCGCTGTTTGCTGCTTGGATCGATACACCATATGGACCGCAATGTTTGTGGCCACCCACAATGGACCGCAGCTCTTTTGCGGCCAAGCACCACCCGTGGAAGGACCTATGGGTCAACGTGGCACCTATGCCAAACAGGTGAACCACTAACAGTTGGCCCCCTGACGGCCACAATAAAGAAATGGACGCGGTTGGCGCCTTTCTTTATTTTTAAAAAGAAGTAAGAAGGCCAAGTGCACCACACGAAGGCAAGACCAGCGGCAGAACATCGGCCGGCTGCGACACCACACAATGATTCATAAACACTTTATTGGTGCACCGGATGGTGCTCACTGTGTGATGGGGTGGTGCTTGATGCTTGGAAGGGGTGCTCTGCACATTATTAAAGGCCGTAGGCCACAGAGCACTCGTGGGTTGGTGTATCGATGCTAGCATGCGTGCTCTCTCTATGCATAACATCTGCATGTGTTCCTCCAAAAACAGGTCCTGGATCGTAGTGTAAATATCAGCGTAGTCTTGTGTAAATAATGCTCCCTACCGGCTGTATGTTTAGTTTGAGGATTCTTTCCGGATTCGGTTATCCTGTGGGTGTGTTTCTGTGAGGAGAAGGGTGCAACGTCGCAGGGGGACATATTTACTCATTTGTGAATATCTGTAAAACTGTCGCACTCAGGGTAGAGTTAATAGTAGAGGGAACTACATTGCGTGCCACACTAAAGTAGGTAAAAATTTATTGGGTCGGGACGCCCCGAGGGTAGAGAAGGGTGCAATGTTGCGAATATGGAAATTGGCCTCCATATCCGCTTGTAAATATTCCCCTATTTCCCCCAATACTCCCCAACTATCCCCAATCCCCCATTCCCTAGTCCCATTGCCTGTAAATAACACTCTGTAGAACCGACCTTCCCCTTTTTCCCCCATTAAATGTCGTGCCCAGGTCCACCGCATCACACGTAGACAACTTTCGGACATCTTGCTAGTTATTCTTAGTCTATGTCAGTTAAGGACTCGTTTCCATTAATTCTGACTCTTCGTTGCACCAGAATGTGATTATATGGCACCAGTAGTGAGTTTAGGACCTTTCCCATACCTCCTTCCATCTTCTTCCCCAAACAACAACAACAACTACAGCTACAACAACAACTACAACCACGGCGCGCGGGGGGAGTGTGCGTCCTCCCACCAGCTCGGTTAGCCACCATGACCATGCGCTCCACGGGGTTACCACGAAGGGGCTGGCTGTCAGCTCCTCGTCAAGGGCGGAGCCTGGTAAACCCCCCGCACGCACCCAATGAGAAGCAACGTGCCGATTCCATGAGGCGGAGCTAACGAGCCGAGGGCGTGTCACTCCCCGCCGGATATACGAAGCGACTCACCGGATGTGAGGTCAGATGCGCCCCCCGCTTGAGACGACAAGACGCCACCTCGAGCGCTGTGAGACCTCCCGCATCTCTGGACCGGACCGAGTCGATTCTGCCCTGAGCCCAGGTGCACCTGGAGCCATCGCTACCTGCCTTTCCTAGCCATCAATCCCCGTGTGAGTCAGCCTTTTGTCCCGTTTATCTGTCGTCTGTTGGGGTTAATATAAGATTGTGTCTAAGTGCTTGTCTTTCTATGCTGTACCTCTCGTCCCTGTAATCTGACCTTCCGAACGAATATAATCTCCTCCGGAGGTCTTGAGAACCGTATCCATGGTGTCGTGTCATTTTAATCCCAGCCGTGTGTCTTTTCCTTCATTGACCTAGCGTAGCGCGATTAGTCAACGTTCGGGTATAATCGGGTAACTTGTGCAGACGTGGTCATACCAAACCGCTCGGTAAATAACATCTAAGCCACGTCTGTAACAATATAATGGAATAGGGTTATAACTTTTTCATTAAAATGTCATTTATTTACTTCTGCAAGGATTTGATTTGTCTTGTTATTCACGATGTTTGCTTCCATAGTTTATATAATTGCTGGGCAATTAACTATTTATTGGATGCATTGATTACGTATCAAAACGGAATGAACCTTTACCTTTACTTTGAGAACCAATTCAAACTAGTACATCCTGTACTGTATATCCCATGGCAAGGAGAGTATTTGAAAAAGTGATGCAAAATATATTATTGCAATTTTCCTTTTGTACCACATTTCACAGAACCCCTGGATCAACCTTAGAACAATGCTCATCGTATACACTCGGCCTTCCTTGCTTTCCATTGGAATTAACCTAAACAAGGGTTTGAATCTTGACGTGCTTGCAGGTGACCAGCTCAGTAGCTATCTTCTATCGGGATTTGATGGACAGGTTTTCGCATGTGTGATGACTACTCCAGACTCAAGGCCCGGGGTATTGGAGGAATTGTCTTTGGAGAAGCTGTGGACTAGTTTACGTGTGGTGGAGCGGATGCTTGCAACCAACGAGCTGCAATTCAGGCTTGCCGTTTACGGGCAGCTACCTTATCAACCTGGTGAGGTGCTTTGACAGGTAGAAATTTTACATTTATTCTTTCTTATACCTTCATTTATATATCTTTCCCTGTTTGTCGTTAAAGGCGGCAAAAAGGGTTGGCGTCAGGAAGGGCATCCGGCCGTAAAACATTGCTTCAAAAAGGGGACCAAAAAAAACAACAACAACCACGGTTCCCGAAAAAGGCCAACCCCCGCTTTGCGGGGAAAAATGGCCTCTAAAGGTGGTTATTTTATTATATATACCGAGAAATATAATACATCAGTTTGGTTAAACAGACATAAATTTACACAGCTCTCTTGGGAGTTATTATGATAGTATTTTTCCATCAAGTGTATTATACTCAAACACGTTGGACGAAACAGGAAATGCTATCATAAGTAAACTATTTATGAATTTATCATTGGATAATATATTTTGTTTCATGAGCAATTTTTTTCCTTAGATTTTCCAGATTGGTGATTTTTCTTTGTCGCCAAATTGGGTTTTTTCCCATCAAGTAGTCACCAGAAATCTATCCAGTCTTTGAGCTATGACCTATGTGAAATGTGATGATGGAAGAGAAAAGTCAAACAAATCATTTCCTCCCTGGCACGGGTTTTTTTTTTTGGTTTTTTTTTTTTGTATACTGAATCGAGGCTCGTGAAAGAGCTAACATTTATTTCACAAACAAATCAACCAGACAAACAAAACACACAAAAAGAGGGAGCGGAAGACAAGATGGGGAGAGAAGGGGAAGCACACAACCACAACATTTGAGAGCAGGGAGAAGTGTGGGAGGGAGAGGGCTTGGGGGCAGGAGGCATGGGAGGGGGAGGGGGGGGGGGAGTACAAGTTGTTTGTTTGCTATGTCAAGTTGTTTGCTATGTTTGCTATGTTTGCTTGCTATGTCAAAAGAGCCCTGGCACACAGCGGTCTCTCGGCCTGGCACGGGTTTGCTTGCTATGCCAAAAGAGCCCTGGCACACAATGGTCTCTCAGCGTTGCACGGGTTTGCTTGCTATGCCAAAAGAGTGCACCCAAAGCAGTGCTTATCACTCCCAAAAGAATGTCATGGGTGAATCACAGTGCCCAAATGGCAAAATGCCATACCCATGTGAAGGCCTGTGAGCTAATGGATAGTTGTCATCAAGGCAAGGTAACAGGTGGATTGAGGTGATCAGTCACCAATCAGCAGATGGATTGAGGCAATCAGTATCCAGTGAAAAAACGTTATTTTTTCACTTTGTTCTTCACTTATTTCTGCCTTTTTATGCCTCCGGCGACTTTGCCGCCAGAGGCATTATGTTTTCAGGTTGTCCGTCCGACTGTCCGTCCATCCATCCGTGATAGGTTTTCGTTACCGCGATAACTTGAGAACGGCTAAAGGGATCCAAGTTAAACTTGGTGTAGGTATGTATAATGAGGTAAAGATGAACTGATTCGATTTTGGGGTCACAAGGTCAAAGGACAAAGGTCAGAGGTCATGTTAGGTAAAAATACTTTTCCGCGATAACTTGTGAACCAGTGATGGGATTCTGACCAAATTTGGTACACTTATGTAGAATGATGTAAAGATGAACTGATTAGATTTTTGGGTCAAGAGGTCAAAGGTCAAAGTCTGTAATAGGTCTGTAACCTGAGAAAGGCTGAAGTGATCTAATTCAAACTTGGTACAGGTATGTATAATGTTGTAAAGATTAAGTGATTAGATTTTGGGGTCATAGGTCAAAGGCCAAAGGCTGTAATAGGTCTATAATTTGAGAACAGCTGAAGTGATCCAATTGAAATTTGGTACAGGTATGTATAATGATGTAAAGATTAAGTGATTACATTTTGGGGGTCCCGAGGGCAAAGGCCAAAGGTCAGAGGTCATGTCAGGTAAAAATGTGAGAACTTGTGAATAGCTGAAGGGATTTAAATTAGAACTTGCTACAGGTATGTATGATCTAAACATGAACTGATTAAATTTTGGGGTCAATAGTTCAAAGGTCAGAGGTCATATCAGGTAAAAATGTGCTAACTTGGGCACAGCTGAATTGATTTAAATCAAACGTGATACAAGTATTATAATGATGTAATAATGTGGGCGGAGGCATATCAGGTGACATCGAAGAGTGCCGTTCTAGTTTATTTTAACTTCTTTTTATTACTTGCGAAATTGAAGATTCGCAAGGTATGTTGGTTGGTCTAGTTGGTATATTGGTTATGGATCGTTGAGAAAGGATCATAAGGTTATGTTTTCACCCCTGTCTGTTTGTCTGTCTGTTTGTGTGTGAGCAGGATATCTTCATCATTGAGACTTAGGGCCAAAAATGAGACTCAAAAAGTTATGGATGGATTTCGACGAAACTTAGTGGACAGGTTCGGTGTCTGCCAATGACAAAGAGATTCGATTTTGGTGAAGTTCCAGATCCGGATATGATAAAATAAAATAAAATTATTTTACCTCCTTCACCAAAGGCGGACGGAGCTTAAGTTTTCACCCCTGTATGTCTGTCTGTCTGTGAGCATAATATCTCAAAAAGTTATGGACAGATTCGGTCGAGATTTGATGGACAGGTTGGGTGTGTAACAAGGACCGATGATTAGATTTTGGTGGAGATCTGGATCAGGATCCAGATACTATCATTTTGTGAGTGATTCGTGACCATTGAAAGATGTGGCCAAAAACGATATAAAGCATGATATTTCAAAAAGTTGTTGAAGAGCTATTACAAAACTTGGTGGATAATTTGGTTAGGTGACAAGAACAAAACGTAAACTGTTCAGCTTGGTGGAGGTATGGTCTCTACCGAGTGTCGTTGTAGTTTCATCTGTATTGCTGATGTTATTTCATGCACATTTTAATTGGAATATAGTGCATGCACGAACCAAAGTACTTCTTCAACACATGATTTCCACATGACAATTGAACCACAATTTACCACATGATACTATTTACACAACCATCAATAATTCTCTCCTCCCTGCCCCCATCCACTCATACAAGACCAATGGAAACAAGTGACAAAAAAACATTAAAAACTAAAACGGCACTCAGAAGAGAACATACCTCCGCCGGGCTGAACAGTTTACATTTTGTATCCCACCGAAAGATAGAATCTGAATACAAAATCTAATCAGCTTGTTCTTGTCACTTATCCAAGTTATCCACCGAGTTTTGTCATAAGTCATCCACAACTTTTTGAAATATCATGCTACATATCGTTTTTGGCCCTATCACTCAATGGTGACGAGTCACTTAAAAAATGGAAAAAATATTATCGTATCCAGATCTGGATTCGGATCTTCATCAAAATCGAATCAATTCGTTCTTGTCACACACCCAAAGTGTCCACATAGTTTTGTCTGAATCCGTCCAGAACTTTTTGAGTTATCGTGCTATATATTGGTTTCAGTCCAATCTCTCAATGATGAAGAATCACTTTAAAAAATTCTCAGATCTGAATCCGGATCTTCACCGAAATCGAATCATTTTGTCCTCGTCACATATCCAACCTCTCCGCCAAATTTCGTGTGAATCCGTCCACAACCTTTTGAGATATCCTGTTCACAGACAAACAAGCGGATAGAAAACCAAACCATGAAGGCGTCAGGTAAGTAGCCTGACAGGTATGATGAAGATAGAGAGAACCTTGAGCATTGAACATGGTCATTTTGATGTTATTTCCCATTATCCATTTATAGGTCATGTTTTTAACTCATTTGTGTCAATATTTGACGTCATGTAGCACAAACAATTTTGATCATATGTGTTTTTTTGCAAATGACGTTACTGTCACCTTGACCTTTGACATGTATAGTCAAATAACATTGACAGTCTCACTTTTTTCCTTCGGAATCCTCTGGTTTGACGAAGACAGTTGAAAGCGTTCACGAGTTATTACACTCACAGACAAAGATAGAAACGAGACAGACTGGCAAACAGACAGGGGTGAAAACATAACCTCCATCCACCTTCGGTGGCAAAGGTAAAAAAAAACTTGTCAGGTTGGAATCACAAAAAACAAGCAAACAAGGCAAGAACTAGAACGCCACTCAGTAGAGCGCATACTCCCGCCGTGGGTCAAGTTGGAATAGTACGATTTCACAAAAGTTTGAGGGAGTAGTTCAGTGACAACACAAGACAAGACAACACAAGACAGACACTGCACAGATATATATTTAGAATATATAGAAGATAATGTTAAAAAACAACAAGGCAATTTCACTTACATTTTCGGATTCAGCGTTCAATTCTATATAAGTGAGTGTATTTTGAGGCACGTGTGACTTCAAATAAAATTGTAAGCCAGGAAAAACGTTCGTCTCATTCCTTAGGGATACAACATGTAAAACCGGCCCAAACGTCAAAACAAAACTCGCTCATTTTAAGTCGTACAATCTAATGCGACCACTCATTCTTCTGGGAAGAATCCCGTGCACATGCTTGTCACACTTATAACTCACCTAAGTCTTTATAAGTTCATCAAATACTGACACCGCGATTGACATTCGCTGAGGTAAATGTTGATATCTCTTCTGAGGTTAAAAACAAACAAACAAAAAAAAAACAGTTTTAAAGCATTATACGTATCAAACGATACATTTTATGAAACGGGGAAACCTAATACACACTTTGGTGGTTTTAAAATGACAAAATATGTCTTTATTAGAAATTTTTAAAAAAGAACCTTGAAGACGATGTTGCTAACAAAATACACCGCTCTAACGCATAACCACGAGTTTAAACTACATTTACAACAAATATGAAAACTATTTTCATATCACAATGTTAAATATAGAAGATAATGTTTAAAAAAAATGAGCCCTATCTTCCAACGGTAAACAATCCTTCAAAAAATTCCTGGAACCAGAATAATATCCTGAGCTTCACCAAAAACTAATCAATTCTTCCTTATCACAAGGGCAATCATCCCACCAACTTTCATCCAAATCCGTTCAGAACTTTTCCAGATATCTTGTTCACAAACACACACACGGACACGATCGAATACATTACTCCCTGGCGGGAGTGATAAGAGCACACACAACATGACACCAAAATCTTGTTCCGGATTTCCATCAATACATCTTTGGACATTTTCTATCTCAATCCCACAACAAATATGATACACCATTCTATCAACCCAGACTACATATCTACAACTCCCACCCATATAGACATCTTCATACAATTATTACTATTGTCACACAGTCACCAATGACAAGAATGTCAAAAGATGCCTAACCTTTCCCAAAAGGGGAATCTTGCTCCACTTTACTCTACATGATGGACAAAGTAGCGTTTCATTGTCTTTAGTCAGGTTCACTATGTTTTTTCGTTCAAAATTTTGGTAGATTAGCAAAACGATACATTTTTTGAATATTCAGAGCATGAGGAATCCAAAAATTAATGTTTACATTTGCGTAGACCCCTTTGCGAAAATGACACTCAGGACAGTGATGAAGATCTGTAAAAGCATATTCCTGAACGGTATATACCTAGTAGATCCTGTGTATAGGATTTATAGTTCAATCTGATACTGACAAGGCTGCTTTATTGCTTTATAAACCCATACCTATAACTTCAAAGGACTTGCAATATCATGTATTATGTAATACAGTTATATCACAAATATAAAGACAATGATTTTCAATTACCTTTGTTTGTTGCTTTCCTATAATCCTGATCACTATTTTGAGGCCTTTATTGGATTCCTTGACCCAGAAAACATAGGATTAGTATATTTAATTAAGTTTCTAGGTTGACTAGAAGCCGAGATCGCGCAAAATATGTATTTTATGGTGGCCATTTTGAAAATCCAAAATGGCGGCCATGCAGGTATCTGTGCAAATGCCAACATTGATTTTCGGATTCTCCATGCTCTGATGATTCCAAAAATGTACAGGTTTGCTAATCTCCCTGTAGTGAAATTGTATTCGTACTGAACCCGGGGTGATGCTCGCTGCTCGTTGACACCACTAGGGGCGTGACTATAAGACCCACTGCTGCGGACGGAGCTCCGAGACTTCTCCTGTGACACGTTACATCTAGTAGACTCGCTAACGGTACGCCTGCATAGAATATCCAGCTTGCTTGCATTGAATGTTATGAATGGTCCCATGTGATGTCACATCGTATACTCATTGTATTTCCTACTTTACAGGATGATGTCATGATCTAAATGCAATTAAACCAACCCGTTGGACTAAAGTTGTGTGGACCTGATTGGTTTTCCACAACACTTAATTGCATTTAAGATCTACCGACATGGCTGGCAACAAGACGCTGACGGTGTCCGTATTCTGCGCCGACCCGCAAGCCCCGGATGGTGGCTTGCAACTGAAGCACTGGCTCAGAACATTGGAGAATCTTTTTGATGAGCCTGAGACCGCGCCGACGGCTGCCGCGAAGCTAGCCACACTACATTCAAAAATCGACTACCGGGTGTACAACTCTATCGCTCAATGCGCGACGTATGACCTCTCCATCGCGGAGCTCAAACGGCTGTACATAAAGGAAAAAAGCCCGGTGTATGCACGATATTTGCTGCAAACGCGACGTCAGCAACCCAACGAGGTGATGGACCACTACGCCCAGGAGCTCCGGCAGCTCTTGCTGGACAGCGTCAGGGAGCCACGGACTCCCGCGCAGGCTCAGGATGATCGTCTTTTAGATGCCTTCATTGCAGGGGTCTCCTCCCAGGAACTAAGGCTCAAACTCTTAGAGAAGACCGACCTGACCTTCGCTACGGCACTCGAGCAAGGGACAGTATACACTGAAGCGCGGATGCAATCGAACACCTATGATCGCACGCGCCTCTTGGCGGGCACCACACTACACGCCCGGCCAGAGAGTGCTACCGCCGAGGACGCGGATCCGCTCGCGGAACTCCGGGATGCTCCGGAGGAAGACCCAGCCCTAACGGCTGCCGTTACGACCAGACCCAAGGCCTTATGCGGGGCCGCATGCTTTTTCTGTGGGGGGCCACGCCATGCCCGGGTCGTGTGTCCGGCATGAGACGCTATATGCCATTTGTGCTCGCAAAAGGGACATTACGCGAGAGTGTGCAGGAAAACGGCACGCGGCTCGTGGCTCATTGACTCGCGCGGTCGCGGTCGCGCGGGCGCGGCGACCTTGAATGGGCTCATTGCGGAGCCCGAGAGCCGAGCCCGAAACCCGGCGCCTTACCCGACTTCGAAGGGGAGGGCCCCTCTCTGCGGGCCCCTGGGCGCTCAGACGTCCTTGGCGGGCGTCACCGGACAGCCACCACCGTCTCATCCTCCATCGGGCACGAAGTACGTGTCCTTGACCAAACTCCGGGCCACGCAAGGGGCTTTGAAGCCTCGCCAAGCCCCAGCGGAACGTTCTCCTCATGTCGTCCATGAGCTAACGGTGGCCCACGCCCCAACAAAGGCGATTCCAAATACTACGGAAGCCTTTTGCTGCCAAAAGTGTCAAAAGGCGATTTCGAATACTATGGAGGCCTTTTTCTGCCAAAAGTGTCAAAAGGCGATTTCAAATACTACGGAGGCCTTTTCCCGTCAGAATTGTCAGATTTTGAATCGCGAAACACCGGAATGCTTGGGAAAGCCCTCTGATGGCGTTAATGGATTCCCCATGGTCAACGCAGACTCCAGCCACGACCGCAAAACTGCTGCTGGCGTAGGATCCACCCGCGAGGCTGGTCCGACCCATTCGGGGGGCTCAGTCCCGCTCCCAGCAGCCTCGTCTGGCCTGGCGCAAGCCCTTATTCCCCTCATGGTCGAAGGCCATTGTGTTCGGGCCTTGGTGAATACAGGGTCTACGGATAGTTTCATCGACCAGCGACTTGTGCTCAGGCATGGATGGCGGATCTGGAGGTCTACGAGACGGATCTTCATGGCTTCCCAGGGGCTTCGACTCAGCACGAAGGGGGAATGCCGATTGAAACTCGTGCTAAAGGGACGGGTTTTCCCTGATGTACACCTTATGGTTTTACCCGCATTATGTGCTGATATTCTGTTAGGACACGATTTTCTTAAGCTGCATGGACGTCTGGTAATGGAGTTTGGTGGGCCTGACACGCTTGTTGTGGGGGCGGACGACGCGCTTGCGGTGTGCGCCCTAGCGCAAATGGACGTCCAGCCGCTTTCGCTGTTCCCAAATCTAACCTCCGACTGCACCCCTGTCGCGGTGAAATCACGGCGCTACTCTTGCGCAGACATGCAATTCATTGCGGACGAAACAGCTCAGCTCTTGAAAGACGGCATCATAGAACCTAGTAGGTCGCCGTGGCGCGCCCAGGTCTTGGTGGTGCGCAGCGAGGCCCATCGCAGACGCATGGTAATCGACTATTCCCAAACGATTAACCGCTTTACACAGCTGGATGCCTACCCCCTTCCGGGGATGGACGCGCTAGTGCAACAGGTGTCCCAGTATTCGGTCTATAGCACTCTCGATCTCCGTAGTGTGTACCACCAGATCCCTATCTCTAGGGCGGATCGTATCTATACCGCCTTTGAGTCGGGGCAGCGGTTGTACCAATTTACGCGATTGCCTTTTGGGGTAACGAATGGGGTCTCTTGTTTCCAGAGGGCCATGGATGACCTCGTTGCGTGGGAGCACTTAACCGATGTTTTCGTCTACCTCGATAATCTTACGGTTTGTGGATATGACCAAGGGCACCATGATGCTAATCTGAAGCGCTTCCTTGAGGTCACGCAGCGGTATCACTTAACTATGAACGAAGAAAAGTGCCAATACTCCCTACGCACGATAGATCTTCTGGGGTACACCGTAACCCATGGCTCTGTCGCTCCGGATAAGGAGCGTCTGCGACCTTTGCTCGACATGGCCCCTCCCTGTGATCGGGCGTCCCTGAAGCGCGACCTTGGGCTGTTCGCCCATTACTCCAAATGGGTGCAAAGTTTCTCCGCGAAACTTCGCCCCCTCGTGGCCTGCGACACCTTCCCCCTGAGTCCGGCCGCTTTGGCGGCCTTTGAAGGCCTTAAGGCCGACATCGCCCGAGCCGCCGTGGCGACAATCGACGAGAGCGGCTCGTTCGTCCTCGAAAGTGACGCCTCGGATCAGGCCATCGCGGCGACCCTCTCCCAAGGGGGGTGTCCCGTGGCTTTCTTTTCACGGACTCTTACCACCGCTGAGCGGAGACACTCGTCCGTTGAAAAGGAAGCGTATGCGATCGTCGAGTCTATTCGGCGATGGCGCCCGTACTTACTCGGGCGGAGCTTCCAAATCATCACGGACCAGCAAAGCGTTGCGTTCATGTATGACATCTTACACGCCCAGCGCATTAAGAATGAGAAAATCACTCGCTGGCGTATCGAACTCGCCGACTTCTGTTACACCATCAAATATCGCCTGGGGAAGGATAACCAGGCCGCCGATGCCTTATCACGACCGGCTACATGTGCGGGTATCACCTCTTTGGAGGGCCTACGGGTGCTGCATGCCACGGCGGGCCATCCCGGCGTAACGCGTTTCGCTCATTTTGTGCGGTGTGGGAATCTCCCATACTCGATTGACGATATCCGCCGTATCTGTCGCGACTGCGCTATCTGCGCGGAAATCAAACCGCGTTTCTATAACCCTCCCATGGGGACTCTGGTGAAGGCTACACGCCCGTGGGAACGCTTGGCGATGGATTTCAAGGGCCCATTGCCGGTGTCGAGCGGCTCTCGCTATCTGCTCACTATCGTTGATGAGTACTCGCGATTCCCCTTTGCTTATACGTGCGTGGACATGACTGCTGCCACGGTGATGCGATGCTTACAGAACTTGTTCTCAATGTTCGGTTACCCGGCCTATGTCCATACCGACCGGGGTGCGGTCTTCTTGTCTCAGGAGGTGCGCGGCTATCTGCTCCAAAATAACATTGCTTCTAGTTACACCACGCCGTACAGACCCCAGGCTAATGGGCAGATCGAACGCTTCAACGGGATTATCTGGAGGGCCGTCATGCTCAACCTCCGGACCCTCGGCCGGGGCCTCGATAAATGGGCTTGGTCGCTACCTGCGGCGTTGAACTCGATCAGGGCTCTCCTGAGTACGGCAACCAACCAAACTCCCCACGAGCGACTTTTCCACCACCCCAGGAGCTCGGGGTGTATACGGTCTTTGCCCAGTTGGCTCGCTGGGCCCGGGCCGGCCTACCTTAAACGGGCGGTTCGCGCGAGCAAGTACGATCCCCTAGTGGACAAAGTGCAGATTCTCCAGGCTAATCCTGAGCATGCTCGTGTGATGACGACTGATGGCCGTGAGACTACTGTCTCCGTCCGTCACCTTGCCCCTTGCGGGGTCGACGACCTAAGTAGAGAATCGGACGAACCGATCGAACCCATCTATGAGACTATGGCCTCTCCCGACGCTCCCATCACCGAAAGTCTACCGACCCTCCCCTCGCCGAGACTACCTGGGCCCGACGACTTGGAGTTACCCCCTTCGTCACCCGACCCTGTTGGCGCCTCCGACGCCAGGGACACAGGGATACGTGATGCCGTACCCGGGGAATTTCGGACGCGTGCTGGCAGAGAAATTCGCCGCCCGGCCCGATACGGTTGGGTCGACTGATGTTCCGCACCCTGTTCGTGCTGACGCTCACTCGCTTTTAGCCGCGCTGCCGTATAATTCTGACGGGGGGAGAATGTAGTGAAATCGTATTCGTACTGAACCCGGGGTGATGCTCGCTGCTCGTTGACACCACTAGGGGCGTGACTATAAGACCCGCTGCTGCGGACGGAGCTCCGAGACTTCTCCTGTGACACGTTATATCTAGTAGACTCGCTAACGGTACGCCTGCATAGAATATCCAGCTTGCTTGCATTGAATGTTATGAATGGTCCCATGTGATGTCACATCGTATACTCATTGTATTTCCTACTTTACAGGATGATGTCATGATCTAAATGCAATTAAACCAACCCGTTGGACTAAAGTTGTGTGGACCTGATTGGTTTTCCACAACACTCCCAAATTTTTGAACGAAATTATCTTTGTTAATGTAGTGAACCTGACTATTCTGCTCTCTCAGCCCTCTAACCCTCCCCAACAACTCCAGGATGTATGTGTTTTCCCAGCAACCATCTCACTGTGAAACTTCAAAATCCAGGTTTACTGCACACCTAAACTCTTTTGGTCTTTGCTTCTGTATGTGGAATGGCTACGCTTCCCTCAGAGCTTCAAGCAGGTGGTGCACCGCCATCTCATGTCATCCCCTATCCTTACCCACAATCGTTATTTCCCTCATTAACCCTTCTTAAGCCAGCAATATGACTTGCAGGTTGCAGTTTCCCTCCTTCCTCTCACTCCCCTTTTTCTGTTCCTTAATTCCTCTGCTTATTTTATCCAAGACATGCTCCGCTGCCATACTGTCAATGCAAAACCTTTGATCCTGAGCACTATTTTGAGGCCTTTTTTTTTTTTTTTTGTATACTGCATCGAGGCTCGTGAAAGAGCTAACATTTACTTCACAAACAAATCAACCAGACAAACAAAATATATAAAAAGAGGGAGCGGAAAACAAGATGGGGAGAGAAGGGGAAGCACACAAACACAACATTTGAGAGCAGGGAGATGTGTGGAAGGGAGAGGGCTTGGGGGGAGGAGGCGTGGGAAGGGGGGGGGGGGAGGGGAGGGAGAAGTATAAAACACAAGGACACCAAGGACTTCCAGGACAGAACTTGGTATTTCAAAAAAGTGGATTTGGGGTGAAATTAGCGGGGGTAGAAAAGATCAAGGTTTTGGATGGGGGAAGATAAGAGATGGTGGTGAACAGCTGTTTTAAAGACCTGGAGGGTGGAGTGGGATTGAAGAGAGTGAGGGAGTTTGTTCCAGAGGCGGGAGAAAAGAGGAATTAAGGAGTGAAGGTGAGCAGAGAGTCTTGATTTTGGCAGTTTGACCATAAGAGGATTGCAGGCAGATCTTGTGCGACCTGTAGGAATATTTGCGGGACAGAGCCCAGAGAGAGCTGGGGGGGCAAGGCCAGAGAGGAGTCGGTAGAAGACGGAAAGACCACCAACCTGCCTGCGGTGAGTGAGTGAGAGGCCCTTGGAGTTAGCTTCATCGCAGGAGATTCCAATGATTCTGAATGCTTTGGTTTCAACAGCGTGAAGACGAGCTAGGTGTGAGGCATGAGCACCAGCCCAGAGGGGAGAGCAGTATTCCATTGAGCTGCGGATGAAAGCCTTGTATGTGGTGAGGAGCTCAGGTGTGCCAAGGAAGGACTTTGCATGACGGAGGATGCCCAGTCGGCGACTGGCTTTGGAGGCCAGATTTGAAATGTGGTTTTCCCAGGAAAGATCATGGCAGATAGTGAGACCCAAAAGCTTGAGTGACAGAACTTCTTGGAGAGGATTATTCAGAAAGTGGATGGGAGGGTTGTCCAGTCGGTCTTTTCGGAGAGACATCGTAAAAGTGTGAGATTTGTCAGGATTGAAAGACATGTTCCACTTGTTTGCCCAGTCTGTGATTTTGTTCAGGTCTGCAGAGTGTGAGGAGGCTGCAGACTGCCGATCTGAGGGATGAAGAATGGAGCGACAGAGAGTAGAGTCATCAGCAAAGAGATACAGAGGATTTTCAAGAGAGTCAGAGAGATCATTGATGAAGACCAGAAAAAGCACACGGCCCAGAACACTGCCTTGTGGAACTCCAGCCTGAACAGGAAGAGGAGATGAGAGAAACCCATTCAGGGCCACACGTTGACTACGACTAGAGAGGAAGTCCGCCAGCCATGCGTGGAGATTTCCATGGATACCAAAAGAGGAGAGTTAGGTGAGCAAAGCGGGGTGC
The DNA here is from genome assembly GCF_964187855.1 of Myxine glutinosa. Taxonomy (NCBI): domain Eukaryota; kingdom Metazoa; phylum Chordata; class Myxini; order Myxiniformes; family Myxinidae; genus Myxine; species Myxine glutinosa. The sequence goes on from NC_136261.1 coordinate 56,341,097, forward strand.
CAGACCATATCGAAGGCACGTGATATGTCAAGGGAGACTGCTCTAATTTCCTGTTTGGCATTGAGGACCTCCATCCATTGTTGAGAAAGCAGAAGCAGCATGTCCAGAATAGAGTGTCCAGGTCTGAAACCAAATTGATGATCAGAGATCAAGCCATTGGAGAAGAGGAAAGATTTCATATTTGAAGCAATGATGGATTCCATGACTTTGCTGATAATTGGGAGAAGGCTGATTGGTCTGTAGTTGCTGGGATCTGTTTTTGCACCTTTTTTGTGCAAAGCGGTGATGTTGGCAGATTTCCAAGCAGATGGAAGATGACCTTGAGCAAAAGAGAGGGTGAAGAGAACAGAGAGAGGGAGTGAAAGACCGGAAGAACAGGATTTTAGGACCCGTGGGCTGATGCCGTCAGGTCCAGTTGCAGAATCCGAGTCGAGGTTTGACAGAAACTTTTCCACCGAGTCAGGAGGAAAGGACACAAAGTCCAGGAGCAGCTGGGTACGACTGGGTATGGTGTGTACAGAGAGGGATGGGTTTGGGACACAAGATTTAGAGGCAAACACAGAGTTGAGGCATTCAGCTTTTTCACGTGCGGAGTCAGCTGTGTGGCCATTTGATGTGAGGGAGGGGATGGAGGGGGAACAAACACCAGAAACAGATTTGACCAGACGCCACCAGGATTTGGAGGAGGGAGACAGATAAGAGAGTTCGGTCCTGAGAACGGAGAGATATTGTTTCCTGGCTCTCCTGAGGGTGGACACACACTTGTTTCGGGCTTTGTGAAAGGAAATGAGATTTCCTTCCATTGGATTTGCTTTCCAGGAGACAAAAGCAAGTTGTTTCTGGGCAATAGCCTCACCACAAGATTCCGTGTACCATGGACGGGAGGAAAGGTATGACAACAGAAGACGAGGAGAGAGAGCAGTTTGCTTTGGAAGAATTCCCAGGAAGAATTTATGTCAGAGGCAGTAGAGATGGGAGACCAGTCCAGATAATTGATGGCTGCTTGAAGACCGTGCCAGTTGGCCTGAGTGAAATGCCAGACTAGTCGACGCTGAGGAGGCTCTCTGAGAATGGTCAGAGAGATGTCCACTTTAACAAGCACATGATCAGAAGAGCCGATTGGAGCAGAGGAAGAGCAGCAGACATTTTCAGGGAAGTTAGTCATAACCAAGTCCAGAAGAGAAGATGCTCCATTGACTGAAATCCGGGTCGGGAAATTGACAGATTGTGTCAGTCCCAGTGAGTCACAGAAGTCCTTTGCTGAAGAGCCATGGCTGGTAAGAGAGGTACCCACACCCAGCCAACTGGCATGGTGACAGTTGAAATCACCACATATGAGGAAGAGAGAGTTGGGATGGGTAGATAGAAGTTGGTCCATATTCTCAGACAGCGAGATGTAGATGGAGTCATCACTGTTTGGTGCACGGTACAACACACATATGAACAAAAGGTGGGAGCGAAGGGGAAGCCATAGCCAAAGGTATTCCTGGGGGTGAGGTGGAGAGAGGGCAGTGCAGGGCGAGTGAGGAAGAGAGTTTTTTTATAAAGATAGCAACCCCACCTCCAGGACGAGGCTCAGGTCTATCATACCGGAGGAGGGAGTAACCTGGGATAGATACCAAGGAATCAGAGACATCATGAAGGAGGAAAGTTTCTGTTAAGCAGATCACGTCTGGTTTGTCAGAAGCAACCTGTATGGAGAGATCAGACAAGTTTGAGCGAAGGCCCCGGATGTTTGAGGTCCATACTGTTAAGGAAGAGGAAGGGGGAGCATCGGATACAGAACAGGGGGGGGGAGGGTAAGATGTGGAAGAGGAGGAAGAGGTAGGGAGAGCTGTTGAAGGTGTGTCGGAGATTACAGAATAGCTTGGAGAAAGGGAAGAATGGGGCGGACAAAAGGTTTGATGGTGATTGGGAGAGGCGGAGTTAGGTGTTACTTGACGAGGGGGAAGAGCGAGGCAGAAGGTTGAGGGAGATGAAGGTGAAAGGTGGAAGGGGGAAGAAGCGGGGAGGACGCTTTGAGGAGGAGGGGTGAGAGGGGAGTCCAGGAGGGGAGGAGCGAGGGAGAGTCTCGGAGGGGAGGGGTGTGGGGGGAGATTTGAAAGGAATGGGTGATTGGGAAGATTTGGAGGAGAGGGGCAAGGGGGAAGATTTGAAAGAGATGGGTGATGGGGATGATTTGGAGGGGAGGGGCAAGGGGGTAGATTTAGAGGGGAGGGGTGATGGGAAATGGGATTTTGGGGTGATGGGATTTTGAAAAGTGTACGATTAATGAGAAACGAACATTTATTGCAAAATGAGTTTCTTGAGACATTCGAGTCAAAAATACGTTTGAGGACGCTGGAGGGAGGATGGAGTGCTGGAGAGTTTAGGGAATGAATGAAGGATGCACTATAAGAGATGGAATTTTTTTTTGGAATGAATAGATTTGGTGAGCAAGTCGAAAGCATCCTTTTATAGAAGAAGAAGAAAAAGGTGTTATAGAATATGACAGAATACAGGTCTTCAGGGGACAGATGAGACATTTTTTAACAACGTGATCACGTGATCACAAACAACGTGGTCGAAGAACGAACGAACAAATAAGAACGAATAAACGAATAAGAACGGAAGGAATTTTTTTCTTTTTTCTGAGATTTTAAAACAAGGAAGTATGGGGTGAAAAGACCGTGAAAAACAGAGACCGGAAAGTAATTGCAGCGCAATCGGAGAACCGCTGAGACAAAAACAAAGCCTCAAGCCAAGGTCGGACGCGGTAGCCTAGTACTACACTTAGGCCTCAGAATACGCGATACTAAAGACCGACGATTCTGTACACAGGTATGAAAAACCAACACCAAGAATACTATTAAAGACACCCCAATAGGTACATACACCGAGAGAAAGATACAGTTTCGACAAAAACACAATTGTGAAAAGTTACTTAACTTCGAAAGCGAGCGCGCATGGACAGCTTTGAAGAGACAGCCTTTATTGCATGGAGACATGCATGGAAGAGACAGCATGGACAGCCGTTATTGGATTGCTTGACCCAGAAAACATAGGATTCGCATATTTAATTAAGTCTCTAGGTTGACTAGAAGCCGAGATCGCGCAAAATATGTATTTTATGGCGGCCATTTTCAAAATCCAAAATGGCGGCCATGCAGGTGTCCGTGCAAATGCCAACATTGATTTTCAGATTCTCCATGCTCTGAAGATTCCAAAAATGTACAGGTTTGCTAATCCCAAATTTTTGAACGAAAATATATTTGTTAACATAGTGAACCTGACTATCTTCATCAATGTCCTGAGTGTCATTTTCGCAAAGGTGTCTACGCAAATGTAAACATTAATTTTTGGATTCCTCATGCTCTGAATATTCAAAAAATGTATAGTTTTGCTAATCTACCAAAATTTTGAACGAAATTATATTTGTTAACATAGTGAACCTGACTACTTACTGTGCTTTTGATATCCTTGTAATGCTTCATATGTAAAGAATCTCAACAATAATATTAAACTGTTCTTTCATGACACAATAAACAAACATGTATGCAGATGATGACTCTGAAGTGAAGCAGCATGGCGGAGATGAGGTTGCCGCCAATGATTCACAGTCCAGCACACAGAACAGCACAACAAACACAAGTTCTGCCCTGGATCAGCTCTGGGTTTATGGCTGTGCTCTAACAAAGGGCTGTAATGTAAGCTGTCTGGCTGTCAACCAAAGCAACAAGGTACGCTTTGCAGGATGAGGTATTTTGGTGTCCTTGTTTACTCGCATATGGCAAAGCTTGGCCGAGGTCCAATACCATGGGGAATTGTATGCCTATCTTCACCTTGCCAAGAGGAAATAATAACAAAAAATGTTTTGGTGACCTTTAATGAAGCATTGATCCTGATCCAAAGTTTGCATTCTATTTTGTTGTCAGGATATTTTAGCTGTTGGCTATGGGCAATTTGACTTCCAACACAAGAAAAATGGCCTGGCCTGCTGCTGGACTGTCAAGAACCCTACGGTAACTAAAAAAAACAAAAACATACTGTTAAGCTTGATTGATCGATTCCTTGCTTCATTGATTCCAACCTTCATAGGTGTGTATGAATGAATGAATGATCGTGTTTTTAAAGGCCATTTTTCCCCGCTATAGCGGGGGTTAGCCTTGCGGGCCCCATGACAATCATGGTTCCCTGTTTTGAGGCAATGTTTTTATGGCCGGATGCCCTTCCTGACGCCAACCAATTGGTCGCCTCTTCCATGCGCAAGGATACGGTGTACCTATTCTGAATCGGGGTACACACCGTGATCATTCATCCCAGTGAGCTGGTACTCAATTTGCCGACCTCGGAAGGATGACAGGTAGGCTGGTCCAAAAAACATCGATCTCTCCGATTTTGATGCTCTACTGGATTATTGTTAGAAATGGTCTAAAACATTCACCCACCAAATATTTTCGCTCAATTCCATCTAGAAACTCATACACACTTCAATTGAAATATGGCGTTTTTCACCAAATTTGGCTAAATAAGAACAATCCAATAGCAACCTATGTGGAAAAAGTACATGCACTATTGTACGAAGCCATTTTGTGGTTCATGACTTTTTGCATGTGCTTGCGCCTGTGAGTGTGAAATCATCATGGTCGAAACATGTTTGACAATGCTTGAAACATGTTTGAAACATGTTCATACATGTCTGACTCATGTTTCGACCATGAGGACTTCACAGGGGTATGTACCATCAATGACATTATTTAGGAAAAAAATATTTCTAAAGTCTTTGTAAGTCATTAAAATTGACCAAAATGACAAATTTATATGTTGAGTGTGTATGAGTTTATAGATGACTCAGATGCAAAATATTTTTTGGGTGAATGATTTAGACCATTTCTAACAATAATCCAATAGAGCATCAAAATCCAGATTAAAAAGTGATTTTTTTGCATTTTTGGACCACCCTAATGACAGGTCGCTCTTGCAGGGAAAATGGCCTTTAAAATGCCTGTTGTTGTTGTGTTGTTGGAAGGATGACAGGCTGAGTCAACCCCCCCGGCGTTAATTCAGCGATCGACCGGGATTCGAACCCAGGATCCTAGGATCCCAAGCCGGCACCCTAACCGCTAAGCCAACACCAGGTATAAACCTTCATAGGTGTGTAACCCCTATTATTCCTACGTATAGAACTTCGTTTATTTTCATGGTTGTGTTTCCAGGTACACCATTCCACAACTGTTATTCCATCCCAAATGAACTTATTCTAAGATATGTCTTTTTACCTCTGCCACCAAAGGTGTATGGAGGTTATGTTTGCACTCCTGTCTGTCTGACTGTGAACAAGATATATCAAAAAGTTGTGGACGGATTCGGACGAAGTTTGGCAGAGATGTAGCATATGCGACAAGGACGAAATGTTTACATTTTGGTGAAGATTCGGATTCGGATCCGGCTAGTATAATTTTTTAAGTGATTCTTCACGATTGGGAGATCGGGCCAAAAACGATAAATAGCAGGATATCTCAAAAAAGTTGTGGACGAATTTGGATA
>NC_136261.1:57021224-57061224 GCF_964187855.1 Myxine glutinosa
CCACCATTTTATTAACTCGCATAGCTTTGAGTCCTGTTTTGTAGGCCCGTGGTGTCTTGCTCTCCCCCAGTTTTATTTCAAATCAAATTCGATAAATCATTTCATTTTTCACAGTCGCTAACATAGTTTTAGACTCGGTTGAAAAAAAACGGGAAGAAAATCCGATGAAAGTTGCCGTTTATAGAACGAAATGAATTCTCAAAGGCCTGTAACTTCAAGGCCATTGAGTCTCTCACGCCTTTATCTCCAATCTAATCTAACTCACCATATGATTTCATTTTTATCGATGGTTTTACTTTTAGACTCGGTGTCAGCAATAATTGAGAACAATCCACACACGCGGGAAAATGCAGAGATATATTTTTTAAAATCGCGTCATGGTGTATCATACACCGCCCAACATGACACCGCCGGCAATGTGTCGATATATATTAAAAATTCGCTTTTGCTTTTCCGTTATGATATATTACTATTTCGTTTGATGATAGTCGTCACAAAAACGTCAACAATGATGCCGACATATATTTCTTCGTTTTTATTTCATTCAACATATTAGCCGGAAGTAAAATATGTTTCAGGAAATTACCGAGAGATATTTCTTCGTTTTTTTTATTAGTTATGTGCGCATACACTTTAAATAGGTTTATTTGAAATCTTTAATTTTCCACAAACATTCCACACACGCGGGAAAATGCAGAGATATATTTTTTAAAATCGCGTCATGGTGTATCATACACCGCCCAACATGACACCGACGGCAATGTGTCGATATCTATTTTAAATTCGATATATCATTTCATTTTTCACAGTCGCTAACATAGTTTTAGACTCGGTTGAAAAAAAACGAGAAGAAAATCCGATGAAAGTTGCCGTTTATAGAACGAAATGAATTCTCAAATGCCTGTAACTTCAAGGCCATTGAGTCTCTCTCACGCCTTTATCTCCAATCTAACTCACCATATGATTTCATTTTTATCGATGGTTTTAGAGTCGGTGTCAGCAATAATTGAGAACATTCCACACACGCGGGAAAATGCAGATATATTTTTTAAAATCGCGTCATGGTGTATCATACACCGCCTAACATGACACCGACGGCAACGTGTCGATACATATTAAAAATTCGATATATCATTTCATTTTTCACAGTCGCTAACATAGTTTTCGACTCGGTTGAAAAAAAACGGGAAGGAAATCCAATGAAAGTTGCCGTTTATAGAACGAAATGAATTCTCAAACGCCTGTAACTTCAACTTCAAGGCCATTGAGTCTCTCTCACGCCTTTATCTCCAATCTAACTCACCATATGATTTCATTTTTATCGATGGTTTTGGACTCGGTGTCAGCAATAATTGAGAACATTCCACACACGCGGGAAAATGCAGAGATATATTTTTAAAAATCGCGTCATGGTGTATCATACACCGCCCAACATGACACCGACGGCAACGTGTCGATATATATTAAAAATTCGCTTTTGCTTTTCCGTTAAGATATATTACTTTTTCGTTTGATGACAGTCGTCACAAAAACGTCAACAATGATGCCGACATATATTTCTTCGTTTTTATTTAATTCAACATTATTAGCCGGAAGTAAAATATGTTTCAGGAAATTACCGAGAGATATTTCTTCGTTTTTTAAATTAGTTATGTGCGAATACACTTTAAATAGGTTTATTTGAAATCTTTAATTTTCCACAATATAATTTACTTGCCATTTATCATTTGATGATTACGAGACAAATTCCTCTTGAGGATCGTGACAATTCATGCGCTGCGTGGAAACTTCTATTTCCAAAATGAATGAGACGATCGATGAAGAACGCAGACTTGAACAGGATGCAGCAAGAAAGCGAATGAGACGGGCGAACGAGTCCATCGACTGAACTTGGGGATGACTAAGAAGAAGACCTTTGTTGGTTGAAAGCTTGTCGAGAATTAAAAAAAAAAAATCGACCGTCCTGAAGCTACGTCCGCGTCTTATTTAATCTAACGATTATATATATATATATATATATATATATATATATATATATATACACATACATATATATATATATATATATATATTGTTACAGACACGACTTTGATGTTATGGTGGGCCGAGCGGAATGGCCGCCGTGTCCGCACAAGTTACCCGATTATACTCGAACCTTGGCCGAGCCGCGCTACGCTAGATCAATAAAGGAAAAGGACACAACGGCTGGGATTAAAATGACACGACACCAGGGATACGGTTCTCAAGACCTCCGGAGGAGGTTATAATATGGCGGAAGGTTAGATTACAGGAATGAGAGGGACAGCATAGAAAGATAGGCACTTAGACACACTTATCTAAATCCCGACAGACCACAGATAAACAGGACAAAACTGACTCACACGGGGATTGATGGCAAGGAAAGCGGGCAGTCGATGGCTCAAGGTGCACTCTTGGCTCAAGGACAGAATCGACCCGGTCCGGTCCAAAGATGCGGGGAGGTATCGTCGCGCTGGGGGTGGCGTCCTTTGCTCTCCGTAGTTCAGGCGCATCTGACTTCACATCCGTTAAGTCGCTGCGTATCTCCGGCGGGGAGTGACACGCCCTCGGCTTGTTAGCTCCGCCCCAGATGGAATCGGCCCGTTGCTTCTCATTGGGTGCGGGGGGTTACCGGCTCCGCCCTTGACGAGGGGCCGACAGGCAGCCCCTTCGTGGTAACCCCGTCGGCGCACATGGGTAATGGCGGCTAACCGAGCCGGAGTGAGGACGCACACTCCCCGCGCGCGCCGTTGTTGTAGTTGTTGTAGTTGTTGTTGTAGTTGTTGTTTGGGGAAGAAGATGGGAGGAGGTATGGGAAGGTCCTAAACTCACTACTGGTGCCATATAATCACATTCTGGTGCAACGAAGAGTCAGAATTAATGGAAACGAGTCCTTAACTGACATAGACTAAGAATAACTAGCAAGATGTCCGAAAGTTGTCTACGTGAGATGCGGTGGACCTGGGCACGACATTTAATGGGGGAAAAAGGGGAAGGTCGGTTCTACAGAGTGTTATTTACAGGCAATGGGACTAGGGAATGGGGGATTGGGGATAGTTGGGGAGTATTGGGGAAATAGGGGAATATTTACAAGCGGATATGGATAGAGGCCAAATCCCATATCCGCAACATTGCACCCTTCTCTACCCTCGGGGCGTCCCGACCCGATAAATTTTTACCTACTTTAGTGTGGCACTCAGATGTAGTTCCCTCTACTATTAACTCTACCCTGAGTGCGACAGTTTTACAGATGTTCACAACTGAGTAAATATGTCCCCCTGCGACGTTGCACCCTTCTCCTCACAGAAACACACCCACAGGATAACCGAATCGTGGAAAGAATTCTCAAACTAAACATACAGCCGGTAGGGAGCATTATTTACACAAGACTACGCTGATATTTACACTACGATCCAGGACCTGTTTTTGGAGGAACACATGCAGATGTTATGCATAGAGAGAGCACGCATGCCAGCATCGATACACCAACCCACGAGTGCTCTGTGGCCTTACGGCCTTTAATAATGTGCAGAGCACCCCATCCAAGCACCAAAAGCACCACCCCATCACACAGTCAGCACCATCCGGTGCACCAATAAAGTGTCTATAAATCACGGTGTGGTGTCGCAGCCGGCCGATGGTCTGCCGCTGGTCTTGCCTTCGTGTGGTGCACTTGGCCTTCTTACTGCTTTCAAAAATAAAGAAAGGCGCCAACCGCGTCCATTTCTTTATTGTGGCCGTCAGGGGGCCAACTATTAGTGGTTCACCTGTATGGCATAGGTGCCACGTTGACCCATAGGTCCATCCACGGGTGGTGCTTGGCCGCAATAGAACTGCGGTCCATTGTGGGTGGCCACAAACATTGCGGTCCATATGGTGTATCGATCCAGGCAGCAAGCAGCGAAAGTGCAGGCCCACAACTGCGAAGCCAGCACCTCTCTCTCCTCTCTCTCTCTGCCCCAAAGCCAGATCCTCGGAGGTGGGAGACAAAAGAAGCAGACAAGTGAGTAAGGTGGTAAGGGCGCAAAAGTGCATGCAATACAAGGTGATGCACACTGGGGGCACATGGGAACCAGGTGAGACAGGTACGTTCCTACCGTACGCCCCCCCCCCCCACCAGGTAACCTACATGGCCCCTCCCTTACCCCTTACTGTATCCACAAAACACAACACTACCCATAAACATCTACTTTACAAATCAACAAACATCCCTACTGTCTTCCCCGTTCCTCCCATATACCAAATTCGTCTTCTCTCCCTCCTAACCAATCAAATTTGCCATTTTCAACTCTCATCAAAATTTGCCATCTCCAACTCAACATCATAATTTGCTATCACCAATTCATCATCAGTCCCTCCTAGGGAGGGAGAGATGGAATCACCCCAATGTCTCATCCACGTCGTGATGCGTCTCACAAATCCAACAGCAATTCTCCTTTCTGCAACACAAACAAAGAAAACACAGGTGTGGAGTCATCATCATCACAGGCAAGTGGCTGCGTATGGTGCGACAGGTTCATCAATCCTAACTATTTCCTAAATGACTTTAACAACTTTACACTACCCGGGGTCTTTCCCTGCCAAACCATTGGCCCTCTTACACTATGGGTTCTAAAAACCAATTCCCATTGTCCAACCTGTGGTGCTTTTCAATTTGGGGTCTCACTCCCCCGATTCATCTCTCGGTGCCCTCGCACAATTTCTGGGCTGCGACGTGTACCTCTCCCAGCGGGTCTACCCACCTGCACACCTCCACCACTGCAGTTGCCTCCGAGCTTACCTGCTCCTTACCCTAACCTAACTACCTGGGGAAGGCCCTCTGGCTCTCTCCCCACTCGGTGCCCTCTCTGGCACTGGGCTACCCGATCCATACCCGGGATCCTCAGGCACCCACTGACACTAACGGCTCCCAGAGCCCACCTGCGGCCTCACCTGGCCGACATCTAACAGTGGTGGAGTGCCCAACCAACTACACGCACTAACAGGCTACACGCCCAGCCATTTCCACAACACTAATGCACCCATCCACAATACCATTCTGCAACCGCACCACAAATGCCAATATCCAACCACAATTTACCTATACCCTCTACCTAACACTTACACTACCCGCCCCGGGTACTCGTGAAAGGGGTCCACTCTTCCCCAATCCACACCTTCGCACCATGCACACCACTCCGTACCACTTACTCCAACTCTCTCCACACACCTGTACCTGCACACCTGTGCTTTCACACCTGGTGCCACCTGCACCCTTCTCTCCCCAAGCGCATTCGCGCTGATCCACAACACTCATTACTCACACACTGTTCCACACACCTGTCCAGTTGCACACCTGTGCAATCACACCTGTTCAATTCTCACACACACGGCATCATCTCAGCTAACTACTCCCTTCTGAAACTTGCGCTTCCCAGTCGTCCCTTTAAACTATTGCGCTCCCTCGTCATTATCATCCATACTAATCTACCTGCGTCCCCACTACAGGTATCAGTCACTAACTAAACTTAACGTCACCTAATGTCATCTTCGCTAGATCCCTACAATATAACCTAACCCACCCGGGCTAGTTTTCACTGCCATACACCCCATAATCTATTGCTCCTTTGCCCCCACATGGGAAGGATGACAGAGTTGCCATCCCACCACATCGGGCATCTCCCACTACCAATTTGGCACATCAAATTTCAACAAATCAAAAATTTGCCAATCACTGCCCATCATCTGCCAATCATTACTGCCAATCCTTTGCCAATCATCAAATTTTGTTTTTCTCTAAGTTTGGGGCCAAAACACTAACCTCATCACACAGTCTACTCACTACTGCCTCTCGGTGCGCCAATTCCTGTCCAAAGCCCGGCTTTGTAAAGCCGAGCAATGAATGCGGGTTGTTCTGTGCCAGCGGCTGGACGCGTCCGGCATTCGGTGCAGGGAAGGAGGTTTACCCGGGCCGAGATCCCACGCACCATCTCGGCACGGAGCCATCCAATGTCCCGCTCTCGACCTGCCGGCACGTCTCACCAAAAAGTGGTCGCCATGACGACCCTTTCTATCGGGCTGCCAGCTCCGCCTCGTGGAGCACGGACGCGGCCGTTCAAAGCGAGGCCCGGCATGCACCGAGGGCCCGATTCGGCTAAAAGTCGACCTAACCGCTGCTCCGTTTAACGTCGATGCTTCACCTGCATGCTTACACCCCGCAGCCCGTTCCTTGCTCACACATCCAGCCGTCTCCATGCTCCTCGTACCTCTCCTTACACACCTCGGTACCCTCATTCCACTCACAGCCTTGGTCACACACCTGACCACCGAACACCTTGGCACACATTCGTCACCCGCACACCTCACCAACACACCTCTTCGCGCCCCCTCCTCGGTCACCTCCTCTGTGACAATCACAGGTGTGCTCTCATTCGCACACCCAACCACGTGCCTCACTACCAATTCCAGCGTGCATTCCCACTCACGCTCTACCATTCCAGGTGTGCATCCTTTCTCACCTGTCACAACCAACTCACGCTCCGTGTCACTCTTACTACTCTCACCTCCACTCTTGACAACGCACTCACCCTTACTCCCGACAGCGCACTCTTTCCTCATGCACCTGTCCGTCACACACCTTTCTCGCGCACACTCTCCCGTTACACCCTCTGTAACACTCACCACAGGTGTGCATTCTTCCTTGCCTTTGACAGCGCACTCTTTCCCCATGCACCTGTCCGTCACACACCTTTCTCGCGCACACTCCTGCACACACTCTCCCGTCACACCCTCTGTAACACTTACCACACCGCGCTTCCATGTGCTCCCTCGCACACGTGCTACGACCGACTCACTCTCGCCAGCACCCTCACTCCTTGGCACGCACTTTTTCCTCACACACCCCAGAGTCGGACTTTCTCGCACACCTCCTTTTTCGCACACCAGACCTGTCGCACACTTCACCAACGGCCTCTCACGAACACCCGGGTCCATCTCGACCCCCAAGCTTCTTAAATCACCTGGCGCATCATACGCACGACCATATTGGTCACCACTTACACCGGGTCCTCTTCCTCTTCGCTTCTCCTCCATCACCTGCGAATCCCTCATCCGGTTAATGAGCACATCATCACGATCCGAACACAGACTTTGGACCAATTCTTTTACTTCCTCCTTTATCTCTTTCTTATCCTCTCTCCGTCGCTTCTTAATTTCGCTCACCCCTTCTTCCACTTCTTCTAATTTCTGCTTCACCTCCTTCATCTCTTCGTGCGCCCCTTTAAGTTATTCCTCTAACTCCACTTTATTTTTTTATATGTGCTCCCGCACCTCCCGCTCTTTAACCTCCATCACTTCTACCACCTTGTCCATTTTCCTCGTCAGGTCCTCATGTACCGTCTGACACTCTTTTTTTAATTACCCCTACGTCCTTTTTCATCTCCTTCTGTGTCGATTTTAAACCCTCTATTACCGCTGTGTTCTTCTTTACCTGGTCCCCCAACTCCTTTTGTCCCACTGTCAGTTGTTCTACTCCCAGCGTCAACTCCTCTATACCCCCTTGCAATTTTACAGTCCCCTTTCTCACCTCCTTCTCCATGCGCTCCTTACAGTGCCTCACCTCCTCGCGCACTCCTCCGACCTCCTCACTCACTCCTCTTCTGATCTCCTCTCCCATCACTTGCATCTCCTGCCCAGCTGCCACCCTCATCTGCTCCATTTCCTCCCTGTGAGCATCCAGTTTGGTTTCTACCCCCATTCTGACCCCCTCTATCTGCTGCCCCATTTGTTTAACTTCCCTTTCCGCTTGGTCCCTCATGTCCCTCAATTTGCCTTCCATCCTGTTTTCTAACCCCTCTAACCCCTTTTGCATCCCTTCCATTTGATTCTCTTGAGCGGCCATTCTGTTTTCTACCCCCTCTAACCCCTTTTGCATCCCTTCCATTTGATTCTCTTGAGCGGCCATTCTGTTTTCTACCCCCTCTAACCCCATTTGCATCCCTTCCATTTGATTCTCTTGAGCGGCCATTCTGTTTTCTACCCCCATTAACCCCTCCTGTATTTCCCCTAATCTATCGTCTAATTTCCCAAATTTCTTGTCTAATCCCTTAAAATTATTGTCTAATCCCTCACCAGTACCCCTCGCTTCGTCCCTCATTACCCCCATTTGGCCCTCTAATCGCTCACCCATTTGTTCCATAAAGGCCCTCATTTGCAGGAGGAAAAGGTTCGAATCCACCAGGGGCGCTGCCACGGTCGCGGGCGCGGTCGCCGTGACCAGCGATGCGCCATTTTGCGCGCCCGCAACGTCGGGCGCAACGACGCTATTTTGTGCGTCGGCTACCCTCACTGCTTCGCTCTCCTCACGTCCCTCAATTTGGTCCTGGACCGACCCTGCCTCACTCTCCTCTACCGGACCCCAGCCGACTTGGTCTGCCATAGTGCGACTTTCAAAATTCGGGTTTTTATATTTTGTAAAACACAATCAAATTTCGCTGTTATAATTTCGAGCGCGTAAAACGCGCTCCGGATCGAATTCTACTTCCCAACACCAAAATGTTACCCTAATGGTACACTTGGTGTTCCAAAATTTGGGCTAAATGAATTTAGTCCCAGGTCCGAATCCGACACTCCTGACACCAATTGTTACAGACACGACTTTGATGTTATGGTGGGCCGAGCGGAATGGCCGCCGTGTCCGCACAAGTTACCCGATTATACTCGAACCTTGGCCGAGCCGCGCTACGCTAGATCAATGAAGGAAAAGGACACAACGGCTGGGATTAAAATGACACGACACCAGGGATACGGTTCTCAAGACCTCCGGAGGAGGTTATAATATGGCGGAAGGTTAGATTACAGGAATGAGAGGGACAGCATAGAAAGATAGGCACTTAGACACACTTATCTTATTCCCGACAGACCACAGATAAACAGGACAAAACTGACTCACACGGGGATTGATGGCAAGGAAAGCGGGCAGTCGATGGCTCAAGGTGCACTCTTGGCTCAAGGACAGAATCGACCCGGTCCGGTCCAAAGATGCGGGGAGGTATCGTCGCGCTGGGGGTGGCGTCCTTTGCTCTCCGTAGTTCAGGCGCATCTGACTTCACATCCGGTAAGTCGCTGCGTATCTCCGGCGGGGAGTGACACGCCCTCGGCTCGTTAGCTCCGCCCCAGATGGAATCGGCCCGTTGCTTCTCATTGGGTGCGGGGGGTTACCGGCTCCGCCCTTGACGAGGGGCCGACAGGCAGCCCCTTCGTGGTAACCCCGTCGGCGCACATGGGTAATGGCGGCTAACCGAGCCGGAGTGAGGACGCACACTCCCCGCGCGCGCCGTTGTTGTAGTTGTTGTAGTTGTTGTTGTAGTTGTTGTTTGGGGAAGAAGATGGGAGGAGGTATGGGAAGGTCCTAAACTCACTACTGGTGCCATATAATCACATTCTGGTGCAACGAAGAGTCAGAATTAATGGAAACGAGTCCTTAACTGACATAGACTAAGAATAACTAGCAAGATGTCCAAAAGTTGTCTACGTGAGATGCGGTGGACCTGGGCACGACATTTAATGGGGGAAAAAGGGGAAGGTCGGTTCTACAGAGTGTTATTTACAGGCAATGGGACTAGGGAATGGGGGATTGGGGATAGTTGGGGAGTATTGGGGAAATAGGGGAATATTTACAAGCGGATATGGATAGAGGCCAAATCCCATATCCGCAACAATATATATATATACATATATATATATATATACATATACACACACACATAGCCAAGGCTCAGCCCAACAGGATGGTGCAGAGGTAGCACACATATTTTTGAGTTTCGATTCCCAACCGGATCATCGAGGACCATAGGAGTGTCACGAGTTCAGATTGTTGCATCACAAAGTGTGACGTCCTTCGGGTGGACATTAAGCCGAGTATCCCTTCTGCTGGCTTATCGAATGTACGTTAAAGACCCCATGGTGTATCATGAAGAGTGGGTGAATTATCCCCACACCATGTACAACCTCAAAATTCGTGCCCAAATCACCTTCAGTCGAACGTCAGGCCTGGCTGTATGGATCATGAAAGAATTGGGTCAATATCGTTCCCCAGCCTACCCCACAAGATGAAGGGAATAAATGGGGGCTGTTGAAGAGCGAGTAGACACATAAAGGCTGATTTGAGAGTGAAATGGCCAAGGATGAAGGCAATACAAGCAACATTAATTTATATTATTGTTGTTATTGTAATTATTATTATTATTCGGTAATATAAAGCTAATATAGATTGTGCTCAGAAACGAAAAGCAAGAGTTGAAATGGCCCTTCCCATGTCCTTTTTCTCAACATTGCATTGGGTAAGGTGTTTTGTGAACGCTCTAGTTATTATTATGGAGTGATTCAGTAACTGAGAGGGCAAAGCCTTGTTGCATTGCCCTTGTAAGTGTGGGTTCAATTCACATAGCTGCTCAGTTGGGCAGGCAATGACAAACAATCCATGGAGAAGCATTTCATGCTCTAAAAGACTAAAAGTGTTTTGGCACAACCAACACTCCATGGCAACGAGTGGTATGCGCATTTTGGATGGAATTAATTATTTATTCCATTAAATTAATGGTGACAGGCACATGTGTGACGGCTGTAAATATAAACCAAGTGCCCACTCCATTAGAACATGAACCAATCTGGTTTGACCATAGCTTAAGGCAAAATGGCAGTTGTCCACAACTTGGAGTCGTCTTACAGCTGTCAAAGCCAAATTATTTTGAACGTTAAGTGGAAATATTTATACATAAACTATTGTTTGTTTACATCAATCGTTTTAAAGTGATCTTCACCAAATTTCAAGTCTGGCTGGAAGAACATAAACCTCGAGTGAGTACATTACAAAACGGACTCGTGAGACCTGCATCGGAATCTTAGACCCGACCTTCACATCTTTGGTATCATTATAATGAATCTTACAGGAGGCGATTGTAAAGTCAGAGTTGAAGTGCGTTTTAGTTGGCAATTCAAAATCCCATGTGTGATTGCACATTGAAATATGCAAGTCGGGTTAAGTGGTGAGATCATAAGCTGTGTTTATTTTGGTGCAAGTGTTTGTTGCGACGAGTGCAACATGTTAGATACCTCTAAGCACAGTGAGTCGAGCTGAGGCCGAGGCTTCACCCAAGCTGTTTTGAGCACCACAATTAAACCGGCCATCATCACGCGGAGCTCGGAGCGGTTGAATGCGAAGAACCGAACCAGAACCATCAGGAAAAGGAACGATCTAGAAAAAGAGTTGAATAATGGGTACAAATTTAAGGAATAGAGCAAAATGGGTGAAGAAAAAAAATAAAAAGAGGACAACAAATAGAAGGAAGGAGAAGAGTTGGAAATGGAGCATCTCCTTATACAACCCTAACTGTAATTCCAGCTTGTTACCTTGAAGCGCTGCGAGTTAACTTTTTTCCCTCTCTTTGTCCAAGTTACTTGAGGCTGTGGCTCGCCCCTGACACGACATACAAACAAGGCAACACCACCCATAACACCTGTCTGGTCATTTGGCTCCTGGATTATCCTTGGAGTTGCTGCAGGAACAAACAAGATTCAATGTCAGATAAAAACAAAAAACTGAGATCAAGATAAAGGGCGGTTGTAATGTAGTTGAGATCGAAAGGGAAATGGAGATGGGCAAGAGGAAAATTGAGATAACATTGAGAAAGTGAGTAATATAGAGAGAGGAATTATAACCCCTTGGGATATTTGAGGCATGCCTGGGCCTGACTACCAATCTCATCACTAAGGGGAATTGGAGTCAATTAGCACTCTCCCTCTCTCCTCTCTCTACCCCCACCCCACCCCCTCTCACTCTCACTCTCATTGACAACTGGTGTATATCTCACCGTCTCCCTGGGCTGGTTGCAAAGAGAACAAGGTCCACGTCCAAGCAACCGCAGCCAACCAGTTGATAAATGGTGTCATCTTCTTAATTCCATTAATTTCCCCCTCACTTTTTTCACCCATTGACCACTCCCAACCCCCGTGCCCAACTCCTGCACCCAGTCCTTTCTTCCTCACTTCCGCATTAAATCCCAAGGCAAGATGGCTCCGGGATTCTGTTCAGATCAGTCCTGCAAAGAAGGGTTTGTGTGGAGAAAATACACCAATGATTATAATTTAAATGTTGTGCAGCACGGTGAGTATAATAAAGCGACATAAACTTTGAGATCATCCATGTCAATAAGCATTACCAGTAATGTTGAAATCGAATAAGATACACAAACACATGGTAATGCAAAGTGTTTCCGTTTGAAAAAGGGTGAACTGTAGGAGAACATAACTTTCCAATTAAACATATTTGATCTACATTCTTAACGAATGTTTCCTTTGAAACAATAGAAAACGTCAACAATAGAAAACAACAATAACTAACTTTGAAACAATAGACAATGTCAACAATAGAAAACAAAAAATAACTAACTTTAAAACAATAGAAAATGTCAATAGAAAACAATAATAACCAACTTTGAAACAATAGAAAACGACAAATACCAACTTTGAAACAATAGGTAAATGTCAACAATAGAAAACAATAACTAACTTTGAAACAATAGAAAACTTATAATAACTAACTTTGAAAGAATAGAAAACGACAAATACCAACTTTGAAACAATAGATAAATGTCAACAATGGAAAACAATAACTAACTTTGAAACAATAGAAAACAATAATAACTAACTTTGAAACAATAGAAAACGACAAATACGAACTTTGAAACAATAGGTAAATGTCAACAATAGAAAACAATAACTAACTTTGAAACAATAGAAAACTATAATAACTAACTTTGAAACAATAGAAAACGTTAACAATAGAAAACAACAATAACTAACATTGAAACAATAGAAAAAACAATATAAAAATAACAACTTCCAGCTAATTCTGTTGCCGTGCAACTCCGACTCGCACAATGCCTGCTTCATACGAACTTTAAAAAAAATCCATAAATGCTTCAGTTTTTAAATCGCACATGCTTCAAAAATATTGGACACCGAAATCAGAATGTTTTCCTTTTTTGGCATCTTAACCTCTTCAAAACCTATTATTTCCTGCTCTTTAATATACCAGAGTAGGTTGATACACAGGTGGGTAAAAACCTGGTTCATTGTCTTGAAGGTATGGGTTAATGTGCAATGTTGGGCTGCAATTGTCTTATTCACATTTACCGAGTTGGGTCAAAAGAGTAGACTGAAATTGTACATCAAGTGTATGTATTTGGTGTGGGCTTGCACCCACTGTGGCTCAAATAGACTGTTCCTAAGCCTGTAATCTTGGTCTGTCCTTTCCTGGTGGCAGGATCTACCAGTAAAAAAGCATGCTTGCCTCTGAGCTGTGTCGTCAAGTTTCGATACAAATCGCAGTCAAATCCAACCACATTTGTGTTTCTGGTGCTGTGTCAGCAGGGGACGCTGCATTGTTTTTCTGCGGACTATCCTTTGGAGGGGATGAAAACCTCCGCCACCCACCCCCACCCCATTTTTTCCTCGATCCTGTAGACACGAGAATTCTCAAGGGATAATTTGCAAAAGGAGACATTTTGGGAATAAAACCAACCAATCAAGAATTGTTTTTAATTAAAAGTTACATAAATAGTATCCAAAATAGAGTCAGGGGCTTCACAAGATAGCTTAAGAGTTAGTATACTCGCCTCGTCTGTGAGCCTCTCATACGGGTTCGATTCCCTATCCAACTGTAAAAGCTGTCATCCTGGTACGTTTCTGGCAGAATGTCGCATCAACGAGTACCTTACCGTAATTGGGGACGTCAAAGCAACCGTCCCATTTGCTACCATTCGCCTGTGGACGTTAAAGCTGTCACAGTAACTTTAAAAATTCAAAAGAGAAAAGAAAAGGAGGCAGTTGTATGCCAATGGTTTTGCCAAATTTTAAAACTCTACCGTGGTTGAGGGCTGTTGTGGTAGCACCATGTGTTGGAGTAGCAACTTGTTTAGCGGTATAACCGTAGCTATGGAAATGTTTGAGACAGGGTTATGACCGACATCATGTTCTCCAGGGGGGTGTGTAAATAACAATAACAACAATTACAAACATTGCAGATTCAGCCAAATAATTACAGAATGCAGCTAAACGTGCCCTGGCCTGATCTTGTGAATGGGAAATTTTTTCTGGCCTAATATTAACACAACATTGAATAATTCTCGGATAAGCTAACAGTCCTTTGGCCTGATTATGTGAATTACGATGCGCTGTACGATGATTACGATGCGCTGTTCGACAGTACGATGATTTGTGTGACTTTTTGAAACTTGTCACTTACCAACATGCACCTACCCAATGCAGCAATTATTCTAATAATTAATCAATGCAGTCATTTTGTGTTAGTGGCACACATTTTGGACTCTGCATTCCGTTTGCTCATGGATGTTTATTACACAGAATTGTATAAAGCAAATAAACCTGAGAGACCTTTAATGGGCATCTTCCAAAGCCGAGCCACTTCCTTTAGGGGATAGAGAAGTAAAGCAAACTCCCATTACGACGCTCCTTGTGAAGTCCCTCGTGTTGCGAGTGAATGACGTTTTACTACGGTTCTCTTTTAACTTTATATTTTTTGCAATTACACAGTCAAGTGGTCATCGTGTGATCCATCGCAAGACCTGAATAACAGCGAATTTTGTAAAGGCGTGGTATACAGGTGTGCAAGTTGTATCAATGGGACAGAATAATGTTTATAGGATACCTGCGGATATGGCACAAGCACAATGGGCCGAATGTCCTCTTTTTTTTTCAATTCGGTTTTTATTAGAATAAAAGGGAAAAAAAAGAAAAAAATGTACATGACTGTAGTCCAAGGACTAATAATGTCAAGTTTACAATATAAATAATTTCACATAGTAACAAATACATTATACAGACAGAAAAAGAAATCGATTATCTATTTGCATTGGTGAATCAATAAAAACAGAAGAAATTCATTTAAAAGCTTGAAATGTTTCGGTCAATATATAACTGTCAATAATTACATTCAAAATATCTCCAATTTTGTATTAAATTGCCTACACTGACTTAAAAATAGTATAACATATAACATTACAAAAATTAAATTTTCAATCAATTAATCAAAGTATTTCAAATTACGCGTCTTATTTCATTTGAATGAAATGAATGAATGATCGTTTTAAAGGCCATTTTCCCCGCTAGAGCGGGGGTTGGCCTTGCGGGCCCCATGACAATCATGGTTCCCTGTTTGAGGCAATGTTTTTATGGCCGGATGCCCTTCCTGACGCCAACCCTTGGTCGCCTCTTACGATGCGCAGGGATACGGTGTACCTATTCTAAATCGGGGTACACACCGTGATCATTCATCCCAGCAAGCTGGTACTCAATTTGCCGACCTCGGAAGGATGACAGGCTGAGTCAACCCCCCTGGTGTTAATTCAGCGATCGACCGGGATTCGATACCCAGGATCCTCGGATCCCAGGCCGGCACCATAACCGCTAAGTCAACACCAGGCTAAATTTCATTTATGCAGGAAAACTGTATTTCGTTTGTGTCAAATAGCACATGCTGTTAATAAATATTAAAATCTTTCGAGATTATTACAGAAATTCGGAAATCAACAAAACAAAACAAAATAAATAAATTTAAAAAGTTAAAATACATTATGTATTTTAATGCTACCCAAATTATGCATTTTATTTCAATAACACAGGATAAATACATTTACTTTGTATTAAATTCCGCATGCTAGTAATAAAAGTTGAAATCTTTCGAAATTATTGAAGAAATGCTTGTATGGAAGAATCTCTTATCATAACAGTTCGCCCCATGAGCTTTATCATGTCTGGTTAATTAAATTACACGGTCAATTGAAGCATATTTTGCAATATATATTTTTAAGTACCCAAAACCTTGTTCATTTTAAATGCACCTAAATATTGGCAGAAAATAAATGTGTGGAAAGGGATTAGATATTGAACTTTTTTGGTTTCAAATCAAAGTGGTAATGAGTTGTGATGGTCATTCACATATCTGACAAAGCTGTGCTCACCAAAAGAAAAAAAAGCCCCACGGTCTGTAGATTTAAATATCGGCTTTGCCCACGCTCACCAGGTTGTTGGATTAACAGGCAAAGCCTCTTGGATGAGCACATCCTGCACCTGAGGTTTGAATCCATTCTCGAGGGATAAGGCTCACAGTCTATTCCTGGAAAGTGAGGAAGCCACAGCAACGCCAGGATATTCATTTCACTTATGTAATATTCACCTTACAGTGTCATTATCCTGTTGTTTTCCGTTGGTTATGGCATCCAGGCCGAAGTCACGAGGATCCCGATTTGTAATCCCAGCGGAACGTTTTGTCCACAGCCACAATATTAGGACTTGATTAATGGTGATGTCGACTTGTTATTGGAGCACTATGATTTGGTTTACATGTTGCCTTTATAGTTGTCTGCTTTAAACAATAACAAATATAGTAACGGGAATATTCATAGTAATCATACTAGGTATAATTAAAAGAAGCATCAGCGTGTTTTGTCTGATTTGTATGCACTCCTGAACCGCTTTACATAACGAGTCAAAAGCTGATGGTTGTAATGGGAGAGTCGGAGGGGAAGAGGTTCATGGGAAGGTTTTAGGTGGTAAAATTATTTCATAGTCCCTGGGGTTTAGGGTGGGAGGAGGACCCCAATGGGGGACTTTCAAAATGACGGAATCCACCCCAGAATGCCCAGTGGTCATGTGCTGAAACCCCTAGAAATAGCGATCTTCAGGGCATGTGGACTGCTATCCTGTATGCACGACTTGGTTCGTTACCTAAAAGGTCTCACCAAGGTTCTTTCAAAAGCCGAAAACACTTGGCAAAGTACCTGAGAGAAATCTGGGTTGTGTAGAGTCTGAGTCTGATCTGAGTCTGAAGTTTGAAATCTGAGTTGGAGGGAGAGAGTATCTGGTTTGGGTGGTTCTGAATAACAATGGACAAGTCATACCGAGCTCGGGCTTGTGAATGCAAAGGGTAAATTCAAAATAAACTTTGGAGATTAATTTACTATTTATCAGATTGAGGGGGTGGGGAGGAATTGTGAGGGCTTGTGAATGCACAGCGTAAGTTCAAAATCAACTTTGGAGATTAATTTACTATTTATCACATTGAGGGGGTGGGGAGGAATTGTGAGGGCTTGTGAATGCACAGCGTAAGTTCAAAATAAACTTTGGAGATTAATTTACTATTTATCAGATTGAGGGGTGGGGAGGAATTGTGAGGGCTTGTGAATGCAAAGGGTAAATTCAAAATAAACTTTGGAGATTGATTTACTATTTATCAGATTGAGGGGGTGGGGAGGAATTGTGAGGGCTTGTGAATGCACAGCGTAAGTTCAAAATCAACTTTGGAGATTAATTTACTATTTGTCAGATTGAGGGGTGGGGAGGAATTATGAGGGCTTGTGAATGCACAGCGTAAGTTCAAAATAAACTTTGGAGATTAATTTACTATTTATCAGATTGAGGGGTGGGGAGGAATTATGAGGGCTTTGTTAATGCACAGGGTAAGTTCAAAATCAACTTTGGAAATTAATTTACTATTTGTCAGATTGAGGGGTGGGGAGGAATTATGAGGGCTTGTGAATGCACAGCGTAAGTTCAAAATAAACTTTGGAGATTAATTTACTATTTATCAGATTGAGGGGTGGGGAGGAATTGTGAGGGCTTGTGAATGCACAGGGTAAGTTCAAAATCAACTTTGGAGATTAATTTACTATTTGTCAGATTGAGGGGGTGGGGAGGAATTGTGAGGGCTTGTGAATGCACAGGGTAAGTTCAAAATCAACTTTGGAGATTAATTTACTATTTATCAGATTGAGGGGTGGGGAGGAATTGTGAGGGCTTGTGAATGCACAGCGTAAGTTCAAAATAAACTTTGGAGATTAATTTACTATTTGTCAGATTGAGGGGGTGGGGAGGAATTGTGAGGGCTTGTGAATGCACAGGGTAAGTTCAAAATCAACTTTGGAGATTAATTTACTATTTGTCAGATTGAGGGGGTGGGGAGGAATTGTGAGGGCTTGTGAATGCACAGGGTAAGTTCAAAATCAACTTTGGAGATTAATTTACTATTTATCACATTGAGGGGTGGGGAGGAATTGTGAGGGCTTGTGAATGCACAGGGTAAGTTCAAAATCAACTTTGGAGATTAATTTACTATTTATCACATTGAGGGGTGGGGAGGAATTGTGAGGGCTTGTGAATGCACAGCATAAGTTCAAAATCAACTTTGGAGATTCATTTACTATTTATCAGATTGAGGAGGTGGGGAGGAATTGTGAGGGCTTTGTTAATGCAAAGGGTAAGTTCAAAATCAATTTTGGAAATTAATTTACGATTTATCACATTGAGGGGTGGGGAGGATTTGTGAGGGCTTGTGAATGCACAGCGTAAGTTCAAAATCACCTTTGGTGATTAATTTACTATTTATCAGATTGAGGGGGTGGGGAGAAATTGTGAGGACTTGTGAATGCACAGCGTAAGTTCAAAATCAACTTTGGAGATTAATTTACTATTTATCAGATTGAGGGGTGGGGAGGAATTGTGAGGGCTTGTAAATGCACAGCGTAAGTTCAAAATCAACTTTGGAGATTAATTTACTATTTATCAGATTGAGGGGTGGGGAGGAATTGTGAGGGCTTGTGAATGCACAGCGTAAGTTCAAAATAAACTTTGGAGATTAATTTACTATTTGTCAGATTGAGGGGGTGGGGAGGAATTGTGAGGGCTTGTGAATGCACAGCATAAGTTCAAAATAAACGTTGGAAATTAATTTACTATTTATCACATTGAGGGGTGGGGAGGAATTGTGAGGTCTTGTGAATGCACAGGGTAAGTTCAAAATCAACTTTGGAGATTAATTTACTATTTGTCAGATTGAGGGGTGGGGAGGAATTATGAGGGCCTGTGAATGCACAGGGTAAGTTCAAAATCAACTTTGGAGATTAATTTACTATTTATCACATTGAGGGGTGGGGAGGAATTGTGAGGTCTTGTGAATGCACAGGGTAAGTTCAAAATCAACTTTGGAGATTAATTTACTATTTGTCAGATTGAGGGGTGGGGAGGAATTTTGAGGGCCTGTGAATGCACAGGGTAAGTTCAAAATAAACTTTGGAAATGAATATACTATTTATCACATTTAGGGGTGGGGAGGAATTGTGAGGGCCTGTGAATGCACAGGGTAAGTTCAAAATCAACTTTGGAGATTAATTTACTATTTGTCAGATTGAGGAGGTGGGGAGGAATTGTGAGGGCTTGTGAATGCACAGCATAAGTTCAAAATCAACTTTGGAGATTAATTTACTATTTGTCAGATTGAGGGGGTGGGGAGGAATTGTGAGGGCTTGTGAATGCACAGGGTAAGATCAAAATAAACTTTGGAGATTCATTTACTATTTATCAGATTGAGGAGGTGGGGAGGAATTGTGAGGGCTTTGTTAATGCAAAGGGTAAGTTCAAAATCAACTTTGGAAATTAATTTACTATTTATCACATTGAGGGGTGGGGAGGAATTGTGAGGGCTTGTGAATGCACAGGGTAAGATCAAAATAAACTTTGGAGATTCATTTACTATTTATCAGATTGAGGAGGTGGGGAGGAATTGTGAGGGCTTTGTTAATGCAAAGGGTAAGTTCAAAATCAACTTTGGAAATTAATTTACTATTTATCACATTGAGGGGTGGGGAGGAATTGTGAGGGCCTGTGAATGCACAGGGTAAGTTCAAAATCAACTTTGGAGATTAATTTACTATTTGTCAGATTGAGGGGTGGGGAGGAATTATGAGGGCCTGTGAATGCACAGGGTAAGTTCAAAATCAACTTTGGAAATGAATATACTATTTATCACATTGAGGGGTGGGGAGGAATTGTGAGGGCTTGTGAATGCACAGCATAAGTTCAAAATCAACTTTGGAGATTAATTTACTATTTGTCAGATTGAGGGGGTGGGGAGGAATTGTGAGGGCTTGTAAATGCACAGGGTAAGATCAAAATAAACTTTGGAGATTCATTTACTATTTATCAGATTGAGGAGGTGGGGAGGAATTGTGAGGGCTTTGTTAATGCAAAGGGTAAGTTCAAAATCAATTTTGGAAATTAATTTACGATTTATCACATTGAGGGGTGGGGAGGATTTGTGAGGGCTTGTGAATGCACAGCGTAAGTTCAAAATCACCTTTGGTGATTAATTTACTATTTATCAGATTGAGGGGGTGGGGAGAAATTGTGAGGACTTGTGAATGCACAGCGTAAGTTCAAAATCAACTTTGGAGATTAATTTACTATTTATCAGATTGAGGGGTGGGGAGGAATTGTGAGGGCTTGTGAATGCACAGCGTAAGTTCAAAATCAACTTTGGAGATTAATTTACTATTTATCAGATTGAGGGGTGGGGAGGAATTGTGAGGGCTTGTGAATGCACAGCGTAAGTTCAAAATAAACTTTGGAGATTAATTTACTATTTGTCAGATTGAGGGGGTGGGGAGGAATTGTGAGGGCTTGTGAATGCACAGCGTAAGTTCAAAATAAACGTTGGAAATTAATTTACTATTTATCACATTGAGGGGTGGGGAGGAATTGTGAGGGCTTGTGAATGCACAGGGTAAGTTCAAAATCAACTTTGGAGATTAATTTACTATTTGTCAGATTGAGGGGTGGGGAGGAATTATGAGGGCCTGTGAATGCACAGGGTAAGTTCAAAATCAACTTTGGAAATTAATTTACTATTTATCACATTGAGGGGTGGGGAGGAATTTTGAGGGCCTGTGAATGCACAGGGTAAGTTCAAAATAAACTTTGGAAATGAATATACTATTTATCACATTTAGGGGTGGGGAGGAATTGTGAGGGCCTGTGAATGCACAGGGTAAGTTCAAAATCAACTTTGGAGATTAATTTACTATTTGTCAGATTGAGGAGGTGGGGAGGAATTGTGAGGGCTTGTGAATGCACAGCATAAGTTCAAAATCAACTTTGGAGATTAATTTACTATTTGTCAGATTGAGGGGGTGGGGAGGAATTGTGAGGGCTTGTGAATGCACAGGGTAAGATCAAAATAAACTTTGGAGATTCATTTACTATTTATCAGATTGAGGAGGTGGGGAGGAATTGTGAGGGCTTTGTTAATGCAAAGGGTAAGTTCAAAATCAACTTTGGAAATTAATTTACTATTTATCACATTGAGGGGTGGGGAGGAATTGTGAGGGCTTGTGAATGCACAGGGTAAGATCAAAATAAACTTTGGAGATTCATTTACTATTTATCAGATTGAGGAGGTGGGGAGGAATTGTGAGGGCTTTGTTAATGCAAAGGGTAAGTTCAAAATCAACTTTGGAAATTAATTTACTATTTATCACATTGAGGGGTGGGGAGGAATTGTGAGGGCCTGTGAATGCACAGGGTAAGTTCAAAATCAACTTTGGAGATTAATTTACTATTTGTCAGATTGAGGGGTGGGGAGGAATTATGAGGGCCTGTGAATGCACAGGGTAAGTTCAAAATCAACTTTGGAAATGAATATACTATTTATCACATTGAGGGGTGGGGAGGAATTGTGAGGGCTTGTGAATGCACAGCATAAGTTCAAAATCAACTTTGGAGATTAATTTACTATTTGTCAGATTGAGGGGGTGGGGAGGAATTGTGAGGGCTTGTGAATGCACAGGGTAAGATCAAAATAAACTTTGGAGATTCATTTACTATTTATCAGATTGAGGAGGTGGGGAGGAATTGTGAGGGCTTTGTTAATGCAAAGGGTAAGTTCAAAATCAATTTTGGAAATTAATTTACGATTTATCACATTGAGGGGTGGGGAGGATTTGTGAGGGCTTGTGAATGCACAGCGTAAGTTCAAAATCACCTTTGGTGATTAATTTACTATTTATCAGATTGAGGGGGTGGGGAGAAATTGTGAGGACTTGTGAATGCACAGCGTAAGTTCAAAATCAACTTTGGAGATTAATTTACTATTTATCAGATTGAGGGGTGGGGAGGAATTGTGAGGGCTTGTGAATGCACAGCGTAAGTTCAAAATCAACTTTGGAGATTAATTTACTATTTATCAGATTGAGGGGTGGGGAGGAATTGTGAGGGCTTGTGAATGCACAGCGTAAGTTCAAAATAAACTTTGGAGATTAATTTACTATTTGTCAGATTGAGGGGGTGGGGAGGAATTGTGAGGGCTTGTGAATGCACAGCGTAAGTTCAAAATAAACGTTGGAAATTAATTTACTATTTATCACATTGAGGGGTGGGGAGGAATTGTGAGGGCTTGTGAATGCACAGGGTAAGTTCAAAATCAACTTTGGAGATTAATTTACTATTTGTCAGATTGAGGGGTGGGGAGGAATTATGAGGGCCTGTGAATGCACAGGGTAAGTTCAAAATCAACTTTGGAAATTAATTTACTATTTATCACATTGAGGGGTGGGGAGGAATTTTGAGGGCCTGTGAATGCACAGGGTAAGTTCAAAATAAACTTTGGAAATGAATATACTATTTATCACATTTAGGGGTGGGGAGGAATTGTGAGGGCCTGTGAATGCACAGGGTAAGTTCAAAATCAACTTTGGAGATTAATTTACTATTTGTCAGATTGAGGAGGTGGGGAGGAATTGTGAGGGCTTGTGAATGCACAGCATAAGTTCAAAATCAACTTTGGAGATTAATTTACTATTTGTCAGATTGAGGGGGTGGGGAGGAATTGTGAGGGCTTGTGAATGCACAGGGTAAGATCAAAATAAACTTTGGAGATTCATTTACTATTTATCAGATTGAGGAGGTGGGGAGGAATTGTGAGGGCTTTGTTAATGCAAAGGGTAAGTTCAAAATCAACTTTGGAAATTAATTTACTATTTATCACATTGAGGGGTGGGGAGGAATTGTGAGGGCTTGTGAATGCACAGGGTAAGATCAAAATAAACTTTGGAGATTCATTTACTATTAATCAGATTGAGGAGGTGGGGAGGAATTGTGAGGGCTTTGTTAATGCAAAGGGTAAGTTCAAAATCAATTTCGGAAATTAATTTACTATTTATCACATTGAGGGGTGGGGAGGAATTGTGAGGGCTGTTATAAATACCATGTTTGGTTGGTCATGGCACCACAAGAGAAATTGTATTAGATTTTGCATTGATTGATAAAAGAAGCATGTGCGTCTACATCTGTATGTGTGTCTGTCCCGCTCGCTTGTATCAATCGGCAATTGTAGGAACTCGACACCTCACATCCACGGATATTTCTCGTATTTCCTGTATTTCTGTGAGTCCGGTTTGCATTCAGGAATAACGATTATGGTTGAGCATTCTGAAACTGCCACTCTTATGCTAAAAAATTATATTGAAAAGAGTATTTGAATTAGAGACTTAACACGAGTAATGGCGGATTAAAGTGCCCCATTCGCATGCGCGAAAGGCCTCGTTAGCATTCTTACACCATTTTGAAAGTCCCATATTCTCTATGTAAATGTGCATCATATAGCGCCATTACCGGTGGGGGTCCGTAGGTAACCACACATGTAACCACATTACAAGTCATCCTGCCGGAATTCTGGAGGAACTTAACCCATCCTATAGGATGGGTTCTTGGCTAGTTCTAGACCCATTATGCTCGTTGATCGATTGCAAAAGATGAGATCTGGCTAATGAATTTTCAGTTATTCACTAAAACATAGCAAGGAGTTCTTCATTGATCAATCTGGCCCAAGTCCATCGCCAATGCCACAATTGTGCAACTCAGCGAAGATTGACCCAGATAGCCACAAGAAGGATAAGAGCGGCTGCGGAGCCTTCAAATGATACGATGAGATAACATTACCCATTAGGATCAGCAGTGATGCACAATTGGCCACAATTATCAGACTGAAAATTGTTATTATTCCTTACTATGGACTCGATATTGACACCTCGTCCACTTTTGGGAGCAAAGCACTTGATAAATTTGGAAATGCATCTGCACCAGGGGTGGCTTTTGCCATGCTGTGCTCGAGTGGGAATTTGGACTTTCAGGTAAACAAACACCACCTTTGTGGAAGCTCGAGGGATTCCTTGTTTGAAATGGCTCTTCCAGACTCTGATCGGGGAGGGTCAATTTAAATTGCAGTCTTTTGTTCAAATACTCCAGAAAAAGAAAAGCTAAATACT
This sequence comes from Myxine glutinosa, assembly GCF_964187855.1. NCBI lineage: Eukaryota > Metazoa > Chordata > Myxini > Myxiniformes > Myxinidae > Myxine > Myxine glutinosa. The sequence continues at coordinate 57,045,395 of NC_136261.1, forward strand.
GACTACCATAAAGTGGGGTGACTTGGAATGCCAGGGTGACTTTAAATACTTTGTTACAAGGTTAATTTGGATATATTTTTTTTCTGCAGAAATGTGTTGTGGAGCTCTGTTTGTTTGTTTGTTTGTTTTTAACTCCTAAACAATTCAAAGCGACCTCCCACCCCCCACCCCCTCCAATTATGGTAAGACTTCGAATATCATCACTTGGTAGGTGTTCAAACCTGGTGAATGGGTCGGTGTTCACTCCTGCCCCAAGCACGTGACTTTGAATGCCTGAATATCAAAAATCGAATTAACCATCAACCCCAAATCTGATGATTACCAAATTTGGGTGTTGGAAATGTCATATCCTGCAGGGGATTTAAAGCCAGTAATACCACACATTTAATAATAATAATAATAATGCATTTATTTTATATAGCGCTTTTCAGGAAGCCCAAAGACGCTTTGACAGAGTGCAAAACATAATGCATAGCAAAACATAAAGACAATTGCAAAAAAAGAAGAATCAATAGGGAAATATTCAAAGCACAAAGGAGGGAGAAGGAGAGGAGATAGTCAGGGGTTAGATGCTGTGGGTTAAATGTTGAATGCAGTGTTGAACAGGTGGGTCTTGAGTGATGTTTTGAATGTGGTGAGTGAGGAGGAGTCTCTGATGGTGTGAGGTAGCGAGTTCCAGAGGGTGGGAGCAGCGATGGAGAAGGCCCTGTCCCCCCAGGATCTAAATTTGGTCTGGATGGGGGGGGGGGGGGGGGGTCAGGAGGTTGGTACCAGCAGAGCGGAGGTTGTGGGTGGGAGTGTGTCTGGAGAGGAGGTCAGCCAGGTAGGATGGGGCCAGGCTATGGAGGGCTTTGTAGGTCAAGAGGAGGATTTTGTACTGGATTCTCTGGGAGATGGGGAGCCAGTGAAGCTTGTAAAGGACGGGGGTGATGTGGTCACGGGTCCGGGAATGGGTGAGTAGACGGGCAGCGGAGTTCTGAATGTATTGGAGTTTATTGGTGATTGTTGAGGGTGAACCATAAAGGAGGCTATTGCAGTAGTCCAGACGGGAAGTGATGAAGGCGTGGATGAGGGTTTCTGCAGCCACGGAGGAGAGGGATGGACGGAGACGGGCGATGTTTTTCAGGTGAAAGAAGGCTGTCTTTGTGATCTGTTTAGTGTATTTGTCGAAGGAGAGGGTTTGGTCAAAGATGATGCCAAGATTCCGGATGTGAGGGGACGTGGATACTGGGAAACCGTCGATATTGAGGGCAAAGTTATGGGTGGACTTGGTCAGCGTTTTTGGGCCAATGATGATTATTTCAGATTTATCACAGTTAAGTTTGAGGAAGTTGATTTGAAGCCAGGATTTTATTTCAGTGATGCAGTTTGTCAGGATAGAGTGGGTGGCGGTGGAGATGGACTTGGTGGAGATGAAAAGCTGGATGTCATCGGCGAAGCAGTGGAATTGGAGACCATGACGGCGGATTAAGTGACCGAGGGGGGACAGGTAAAGGATGAAGAGGAGGGGGCCAAGAACTGAACCTTGGGGGACACCTTGGGGGAGGGGAGCAGTGGGGGATTTGCAGTTATTGATGGAGATGAACTGACGTCTGTCAGAGAGGTATGATTTAATCCAAGAGAGGGCAGTGCCGGTAATGTTAAAGGTGGTTTCAAGTCGGGTGAGGAGGATGGTGTGATCGATGGTGTCAAAGGCGGCGCTGAGGTCGAGGAGGATGAGAATGTTGAGGTTGCCAGCGTCAGAGGAGAGGAGAAGGTCGTTGGTGATTTTGAGGAGAGCAGTTTCAGTACTGTGGTAGGAGCGGAATCCAGATTGGAATGTTTGAACATTTGAACAGAACATTTATTTTGTTTAAGTTCTTCACGATTGTAAAAAACTTCAAAAAGTGTTCAATTTCACCCCACTTTACCTATCATTTTACAGTTATAATAATAAAAGTAATAACTATAATGGCACTGGGTAGAGCGCATACCTCCGACAGGCTGAACAGTTTATGTTTTGTATCTACTGACCTGATCTGGATCCTGATCTTCACCAAAACTGAATCTCTTCTTCCTCGTCACCTATCTAACTCATCCACCAAGTTTCGTCCGAACATTCTGAGATATTATGCTGTATATAATTTTTGGCCCTACTTCTCAATGGTGAAGAATCACTTTTAAGAATCATAAATTATTGTATCCAGATCCGGATCCAGATCCACGTATTCACCAAAATCATTGTGCAGTGACTGAATTTGACCCCGATGAGGAATAATCACTAACAATGATGATGACTGTGGGGGAAAAAAAATGAACAGCCAAACATGCAACAAAAACAAATTTACAGGCTGCCCTTTTTCACCTTGGCACGAGTCTTCTTTTTTAAAAAGTGTTTTACTTAAACGAGAAAGACCTTCTTCCACTGAAATGCCAGGGGGGTTATGTTAATTGTCCTTATTCAAACATGTAATTCAAAACACCTTACTGCACTGGAAAACGTGGGGCTTGTAATACCTTCTCCCACCTGAAGTGGCGCTACACGATACACATTTACATAGAGGATATGTGTCACCCGCCCTCTGCCCAAATCTCGAGGTCCCAACAACTTTGTTACAACTGTAACAACCACTCATAACCCCAACTTTGTTCCGAACTACAAATGTACCTTTTCACTTCCCTCTTAATGCTAACTGATCACCTTACCTCATGCAGTGTTCAAGAACATGATTCAATTAAAATAAAAAATAGCGATTTTAAACATAACAACAACTTTAAAATAGTATAACAGCAACTCGTAAAAACAAAATCTTACGTCTCTTGACTTCATCACCTCCTTTATCAGAGTGCAGACACAAACTCATCACACGGTTTGGAACAACCCTCCTCAAATCAGAGCATCATAAAAAGGGGACCCAAAAAAACAACAACAACCACGGTCCCCGAAAAGGCCAACCCCCGCTTTGCGGGGAAAAATGGCCTCTAAACGGTGGTATCGTGAAATGCTGCCTCCTATCCGTCAATCTCAATCTCCTGCCCAACTACAACGAAGAAACTCCTTAAACCCGGGCTCCCACGTTGTAAAACCCAACGGTATAAAAAGTCAACCATTCCCCACCTCACAGCTTTATTGAACTTACCATCGAGAGCAAGTTAATCCTAGTACATCCTGTGTGTTTTCATTACTCTTTTGCCACAGCGCATTGGCCACCTTTTTTGTATATTTTGTGATTTTAAACGTGCAGTGGTTATGTTATTATTGGTTTAAGAACAAAATCTTTTTATTTTATTTTATTAGGAGGCCATTTTGAAATTGCTAGGATTATTATTATTCTGATGCTATGAAATTTGCTGGAGACCTAAAGGGTAACACCGTTCATCGTAGGAATTTGAAACTTTGACCATGTATGGTATACCACTTCACTTGATGCATACCCTAAGTATGACGTCATAGGTCACGTGACCTGGCGGCCATATTGGATTTATTGAAAATCTTAAAAATCGATCTCCTTCATTTTTTTAACCGATTGAGTTGAAACTTACCATACATATAGTCCACCTCAAGGCAAAGAACGCTATTTTCTCCGATTTTTTTTATTTTTCTTGCTAATTAGACTATGGCACGCCAATTTTAAAAGTGCTGACTCAGCATTTTTTGTCCCCGTCGCACCACGGAGCGAAAGGGGGACTATGGTTTTCCCATCCGTCCGTGTGTGCGTCCGTCCGTGCGTGCGTGCGTCCGTCCATCCATCTGTGCATGCGTGCATGTGTGTGTGCGCGTGTGTAAGCGTAGGACCGAATTCTAATTTGGTGTGTGGGTGCAATCCACGTCAAAATCCAAGATGGCCACCGCCATGTATGTCTGAACCTTGTGAGCGGAATATCTTGAAAAATAAGTGAAGTACCAACTTCTAATCTGGTGTGTGGGTGTATCTAGGCATATGGAAGAACGCTATTGAAAATTGGGTCGCCACGTCAAATCCAAGATGGCCACCACCATATATATATATATGTTTGAAATTTGTGAGCGAAATATCTTGAAAAATAAACGAACTACTAACTTCTATTCTGGTGTGTGGGTGTATCTCCACATAAGAGAGAATGCTATTGAAGATTGGGTCACCATGTCAAAATCCAAGATGGCCGCCTTGCGTCTTCCACTTTGTCAACTCACATCACTTCACCGACAGGGGATCTAGGTGTAACGCTTGTTTATTTATTAATATTGTGATTCCATGAATTTTGTATTGACCTACAGGCCAAACCGTTAGTCAGATTGAACTTGAAACCTTGACCAATAATAGTATTTCACTTGATTGGATGCATAGCCTAAATGTAACATAATAGGTCACGTGACATGGTGGCCATATTGGATTTTATGAAAACATAAAATGCATCCCTGCCTTCATTTTTCGATTGATCAAGTTGAAACTTTGTCCAATTATAGTTTGCCTCTTTATTGGGTGCATATCCTAAATATGATGTCATAGGTCACGTGACATGACGGCGATATTGGATTTCATGAAAACCTTTAAAATGCATCTCCTCCTTCATTTTTTGATCAATTCAATTCAAACTTTCAACAATCGGATACAGGCTGCCGTTGTCAATGACTATGGCGCGCACTTGTGCAATCAGGGTGGGGTGTCTTGGTCTCCGGATAATCCCTGCTCCCAGTTTTAATTGATATTATTTTGATGCAATGATGCAATTAATGTTATTTTAGTTATTTTACAGATTATTTTAACATACCAATTTTAGCATACGTTACAATGTAAACCATATGAATTTCAGTCTTCTTTCAGTCTTGTGACTGAAGTCCTCAGTGTGACTTTGTCCTCTTGAAACGAGGCTAACCCCCGCTCTAGCGGGGAAAATGGCCTTAAAACGATCATTCATTCATTCATTCATTTCAGTCTTGTGACTAAAGTTTGTTCACGGCACTAATAAAATCGAAGTCAAAGGGTGTCCACAGGGGTCAAAGTGGGTCCAGGTTTGACTCCCCCAAAATAGGTATTTGCTTTATTCTCTGAAACTACACACACACACACAATTTTGATGAAACTTGACCACAACCTTCACCACCCATGCTGTACCAAAGATTGTTCACGGTATTAAAAAAAAAATCGACCCCTTTGGGGATCTACAGGGGAGTTGCCCCCCAAAATAGGTTATATATGCTGCCCTGCCTTCTAGCAACCATTGAAATTGGTTTAATATACCTTTAGTCGGTGCAGTGTACTGTTTATTCTACCAGGTGAGTGCCAAGGGTATTGCACCCGCTTACTACTTTCTTTACCGCTTCATCTTCTGACCTTCGTTATTGCATGACCAACCAAGTCTTCTCTTTCGAAGTTCTTCTTCACTGTTATTGATTTGTAATCTCTAACCTGAGCTTGGAATTCTTTCTTTCAGAGACAATCCATTCATCCATCTTATCATTCTCATCTCTTCTCTTTCCATTATTTCCACATCTTCGATGTGCATTGCACACATTTCGTTTCCATACATCAATACTGGTCTGAAACCCCCACTTTATAAACTCTAACTTTTACAGATAATGGAATGTTCCTGTGCTTAACAAAACCACATGGTTGCCTCCACTTATTTCAGGCTGAATTTATTGTTGATTTAACAGCGCATCCTGATGCCTCTATCATGTCTCAAAGGTAACAGAATTTGACCTTTTCAAAATTAAATTCTGATCTCAGGAGCATTTTTTTGTTCTTGAAACGATTGATCTCACATCTTTTACATTTGACTATCCCAGGTTTTGTTACCAAATTTCCTTTGATACAACTGTACATCTTCTGACACCATCTACTGCCTACATCGAGTTGAATTCCATCCAACTCCTACGCATATTGAGCAAGGCCTTCGTCCCCTTTCTTTCCTTTCTCCTTCCTCACCACTCAACATAACCTTTGTTTTATTAATGTTGAATTATAAACCTTTTTTCTCTGTTGGACTTCTCCATTTTTGAAACATCTCTCGTTCCATTTACACTTTCAGCATTCAATAGTAGTCATACACACAAGGCAAAGTGTGGAAATTACAACCATGGGAATAATAACCTTTCAATCGCAATAACTCTCATGGGCATCACAACCTTTCATTCTTGGTCAATTCTTTAATCTTTACTACAAACAGTAGAGGACTTAAAATTGATCTCTGGTGTAATCCTATCTTGACAGCAAACAGAGCAATGTATCCCAAGTTGGTCTTTACCCTCGTTCTTGAATTTGTTTATACATTCCCATGACTACTTTTACCATTTCTTCTGGCATGAGATCCCTTCTGAGAGCCCATTCAACTGCTCTTGGTACTCCATCAGGTTATTTCTCAAGGTCAACAAAAACAATAGTTTCCTTTTCTTTGCCAAATATCTCTTAGCATTACTTCGAAATAAAAATCACGTCGGAAGTCGATCTTCCCGGCCAAAAAACAAATTGGTTGTTGTATATATTTACAACTTTTCTTTGTCTTCTTACAACCAACTTTTCAAAAACTTTCAAAGCCTGCTAAATGAGTTGAACTCCTCTGTAAGATTAACATAATAAGGGGTCCACCTTCATCTTGAACAAGTGCGCATTAGTGTTATTTGCTCAATCCTCAAGGATTACTCAATCCCAGACCTCTACACACAACTTAATCATCCATTTGATTCTGACATCTCCAGTCACCTTGATCATTTTAACTAAGTATGCAGTCGTGACCGCTGCCTTTCATTTCTTTAATCATCTAATAGCCAATTCAACTTAGTCTTCACAGATCTCTTCTTCTGGACCTTCAACTTTCTTACAATCCATGTCATTCTCCCATTCAAGAGCTTTTCAAAGTAAACTTTCCACTCCTTATTGATTGCACTGAGAGATGTCTGCTTCTTTTTTTTTCTTTTTCAAACAACTAAGTTCCAACATCTTTCTTCCATCCTTTACATTGTCTGGCTATTTTGAAATATATATTCTTGCTTTCTGATGTGCTACAGCTTTTTCCCCATTCTTCATATACTTTGTTCTTTGCTATCACTATTTCCTTCCGGAAACATTTATAAGCTTCTTCATCTTGTGCATCTTTACTCTTTTGACACGTTTAATAAAATAAAAATTTGGTCTGTTTGAGCACTTATTGAATTCTAATATTCCACCTCCATGTTTCTCATTCCTTTTGAATCCTGCCAGTCCTGCCTTTCATCCTGCCTTTCACTTACTCACCGCAGGCAGGTTGGTGGTCTTTCTGTCTTCTACCGACTCCTCTCCGGCCTTGCGCCCCAGCTCTCTCTGGGCTCTGTCCCCAAAATATTCCGACAGGTCGCACAAGATCTGCCAGAAACCCTCTTATGGTTAAACTGGCAAAATCAAGACTCTCTGCTCACCTTCACTCCTTCTTTCCTCTTTTCTCCTGCCTCTGTAACAAACTCCCTCACTCTCTTCAATCCCACTCCTCCCTCCAGGTCTTTAAAACAGCTGTTCACCACCATCTCTTATCTTCCCCCATCCATAACCTTGATCTTTTCTACCCCCGCTAATTTCACCCCAGATCCACTTTGAAATATCAACTTCTTTCCTGGAAGTCCTTGCAGTGTCCTTGTGTTTTATACTTCAAACTTCCCATGCCTCCTCCCCCCCCCCCCCCCAAGCCCTCTCCCTCCCACAGATCTCCGGATGTCCCTGCTCTTAAATGTTGTGTTTGTGTGCTTCCCTTTCTCTCCCCATCTTGTCTACCGCTCCCCTTATTTTATGTTTTATGTGTCTGATTTTTTGTGTTATAAATGTTAGCTCTTTCACGAGCCTCGATTCTATATACAAAAAAATAAATAAAAGTGTCATTCCATAAATATTGCTCTCTCACTTCATACAAGCATTTTTTTATTTGAGTCCGCATCCCATCTACATCTTTAGATGTTACAAACTTAACCTCGTTTTTCAGATGCTCTCGAAATTTATCTCGTTTCCACATCTCTCAGCTTCCAAACTCTTGTGTGTAGAATTTGCTTGAAGCCTTTGGGATTTTTTCATTTACGATATAAAAATCTCCAAATACCAATCGATGTTATCAGAACATTCTTCACTGATATTACGAACACATCGCTTACACTTCTATTAAAACTCCTTCACACAAATAGGTAATCAATCTGGCTCTTTGTAACTCTGCTTGTAACAGTCATGAGCTGTTATATTCCTTTTTAAGTAGGTATGGTTAACTATTAATATGCTATCCATCCTTAACTCATCCTGAAGCATCAACCAAACCAAAATTGTAACTACAGAGTGGCCACAAAGTCCCAATGCATAATAGCGTGTCCTCTGTTACTTATTTGTTTTATTTGTTTTCCAGGTACGGCTTCAGTATGATGGACACCAGTGAGTACACGATAGAAGAGAGTGAGTACACGATTACTTGTGTTTGGGTTCACGACCGCGCACGAGAAAGAGAAAGTCTTGAAGACATAAGGACAAGATTTTCGCAGAGGTTCGATAAGCCAGTTCCGACATGCGACACGATGCAGGCATGGGAGAAACAAGTACAAAAAGTTTTAATTAAAACAAAAGCCGCGTCGATGTTACACAATGCCTAGATGCAGCTGTGCCTATAACGTCGATATTATAGGCACAGGACATTCCTATTGATTCGATTACTTGATGTTATTTTTGTGCAAAGTGAAAATATATCTCGGCAATTTCCCGTGTGTGGCGACGAATTTTTAATATATCTCGGCATTTTCCCGTCTGTTATTTCAGGCGGTGTATGACTGACCATGCCACGATTTAAAATATATATATATATATATATATATCTCGGCATTTTCCCGTCTGTTATTTCGGGCGATGTATGACTGAGCATGCCGCGATTTAAACAAAATATATATCTCGGCATTTTCCCGTCTGTTATTTCGGGCGGTGTATGACTGACCATGCCGCAATTTAAAAAAAAAATATCTCAATGGACTTGAAGTTACAGGCCTTTGAGAATTCATTTCGTTCTATAAAGGGCAACTTTCATCGGATTTTCTTCCCGTTTTTTTTCAACCGAGGCTAAAACTATGTTAGCGACTGTGAAAAATGAAATGATATATCGAATTTGATTTGAAATAAAACTGTGTGAGAGAGGAAGACACCACGGGCCTACAAAACAGGCCTCAAAGCTATGCGAGTTAATAAAATGGTGGATATTTGTTTATATGAAGCCTCTCCCAGAATGGGTGGAGCTATGGTTCCCAGAATGGGTGGAACTTTGAGGTTTTGTCTTCTCTGCAAGAACAAGAAGAAGAACAAGAAGAACAACAACAACAACAGCAGAGGGCACTCTATGACCAGCGTCTGCGACGCGGCTAAAAAGCTTTTTCAACAGGGAGTGTCCTTGATTTGACCTGATTTAGAGCAAGGCTCTTCTTCAGCAAATTTGCCACCATTAAATAAAGACGAAGCATATTTTTTCTGATTGTGCTATTTACCTCAGCATCGATCCAGGAATGTTTATTTTTGGTGCAAAGAAAATCCTAATTTTTATGAGGAAATTGAACAGCATCCTCCTCGTGTCATGTGGGCAGCAATTCCAGATGATCACTTCAAAGGGCCATATTTATTCGAACTGCTTTTTTGAACATGCTTCAGATGTGGTTTGTTCCACAACTGTGTGAGAGCGGTCTTGAGGCAACAGCTATCCTGCAACAAGTTGGTGCACCAGCACATTATGCTCTCGCAGTTAGAGAATATCTCGACGACAAATTCAGTGGATGATGGATTGGACGTGGATCTGAGATAGTGTGGCCTCCTCAAAGTCCAGACTTAACATGTGCTTGGGTTCACGACCGCACGTGAGAAGGAGAAAGTTTTGAAGACATAAGGATAAGATTATGGACTCACTTTGGGGCATTGTGAAAGAGGAAATTTCTCATCTCCACATAAAAACAGTTGAAGACCTCAAAACAGCTGTCAAGGGCTGCTTTTATGCCCTCCAACCCTCAACATGGAAGAAGATGTCCAGAAGAACATAGAGAAAAATTCAAATTTGTGCGGATAATGGAGGGGAGCATACAACAACAGGCATTTTAAGGCCATTTTCCCTGCAAGAGCAGAGGTTAGCCTTGTGGTCCCCATGACAATCTTCTCCATTTTGCCCTATTTTCTGCATCTCCCCTTGTTAATCCCCTTGCCCGCATTTCTTCTTCGACCATCTTTAGCCAAGTCTCTCCCGGTCTTCCCCGTCCTCTAATTCCTTCTACATTCATTTCCATCACTCTTCTCAACCAGTCACTTTCATAAATCCTCAACACATGACGAAACCATCTCAAACTGTTTCTCTTCACAGCATCAATCACAGGCTCTATTCCCATCATCTTTCGCAATTCATCATTTGTCTTCCTCTCTCTCAACGATACTCCACACATCCACTGAACCATTTGCATTTCCACCCTTTCCAGCCTTCATTGCTGCTCTACATTCATTACCCATGTCTCGCTCCCATAAATCATAACACTTCTCACACATGCAGCATACACCTTTCCCTTCAGCTTCAATGACACTCCCCTCCTCATCAGCACGCCACTCAGTTCCCGAAACTTCTTCCATGCACATCTCACTCGAGCAACTGTTGCCGAGTGTGATCCACCTACTCCATTCAGCACGTCTCCTAGGTAACAAAATGTTTTCACACCTTCCAGCTTCACGCCATCTCCAAGATCCAACTCAACATTTCCTCCTTCTGCAGCTCCCTCTGTACACACCTTACACTTGAATGTAGCTGCCACACTGGTTAATGACCCTCTCAAACCACTAAATTTTTGAAGAACCCACTCAGTGCACATTGTACATTGAATGCAATTCACTCCGACACCCTTCCTGCACACAGCACATGGCCACTTCCCAGTTCTTTCGACCTCACCACATGCTTTACCACTTGCCAACACCTTCGTTTTTCCGATATTCCCCTTCAGACCTTTTGTCTCCATACATTCCTTCCACTTGTTCATCTTCTCCTTCAGTCCATCCATACTTTCTGCAATCAACACCAGATCATCTGTATACAACAACTCCCACGGTAAACCCTCCTTTACGTTCCGAGCCAGCACCTCTATCACAGCTACAAATAGTAGTGGACTTAGTACCGACCCCTGATGCACTCCCACCTTCACCTCAAACTCACCACTGTTCCCATCCTTCGTCCTTAGAGCTGTGCACGCTCTTTTGTACATTGCCATCACTATTCTGATGAACCATTCCTACACTCCTAACTTCCTCAATGCCCATGTCACTACTTCACGTGGAACCCTATTGAATGCTTTCTCCAGATCAACAAACCCAAGAGCCAACTTCTTCCTCTTCTCCATGTACTTCTCCTGCAACTGCCTCACAATAAAAAGTGCATCTGTCGTTCCTCTTCCTGGCATAAACCCAAACTGCATTTCGTCAACCTTCAATTTCTTCCTTGTCCTCCTCTTCAACACCCTTTCCAATACCTTCATTCCATGCTCCAATAACTTTATCGCTCGATACGAGCCACAGTCCAGAAGGTCACCTTTCCCCTTGTATAGAGGGACGAGGGTACTCAGTTCCCAAACCACTGGAATGCGGCTTTCTTTCACCACCAGATTGCAGATCTCTGTCATTCTCTTCACACCCCAACTTCCTGCTGCCTTCAACATATCTCCCACAACTCCCGTCGGTCCTCCCACTTTTCTACTCTTCATTGCTTTTATCGCTTCCTCAACTTCCTTCTCGGTTATCTTCTCTGCCAGTCCTAAAACTTGGTTACTCTCTATGTTGCCATCCCATTCATTCTCTGCATTCAACAGCATTTCCATATATCTCTTCCATCTTCCTTTAATTCCATCTGGGTCCACAACAATTTGTCCCACTTCATCCTTCTAACTTGTCCAACATGCAGATAAATTCTAACTAAATTCTAACTGCGTGCATAGGGGCTTTGTGGCCACTCTGTTGATTGGCACCAGCAGAACACATATCTCCGGCAGGCTGAACAGTTTACGTTTAGTTCCCACTGATAGGGAAGATCTGCATCCGGACCTCATCTAAAAACGAATTGCCTTGTTCTGTTCACCTAACAAACTCATCCACCTAGTTTTGTAACAACGTATCCACAACATTTAGAAATATCATGCCACAGTCATGAGAAAAAGTAAGTACACCCCATGAAATGTTTTGACTTTTTCAACATATTTCAACATACAGCTATTTGATCTTCATTTCAACAATATTGATCGATAAAGGTGATATAATATAACAAATATCATTAAACATTTACATTTTGTAGTCCATTGAATAATTTAAATAAACATAAATGCAAATTTCTCATGTGGAAAAAGTAAGTACACCCCTACATTTATCACTACTTCAAATACCGGAAATTAGAATCACGTGCACCAGCTCAGGTGCATATGATTAGAACATCATTGGAGAGTATCTTGGAGGAATCTGTCTCATTTAAACCTCAGACATTTAGTTTGGTTTGCTCTTTGTTGTTGAAGTGTGCATCGTCACCATGCCTAGATCAAAAGAGCTCTCTGAGGCCTTCAGAAAGAAGGTTATAGATGCCTACGAATCTGGGAAGGGATTTAAAAAGATCTCCAAACAATTTGAAATCAATCATTCGACTGTCCGGAATATCATCTACAAGTGGAGAAGATTCCAAACTGCCAACTTTTTCAGGCCAGGCCGCCCCAGCACGTTCAGCCCGAGAGCAGACCGCAAGATGCTGAAAGAAGTCTCTAAGAACCCCAGAATGTCATCACGGGACCTAAAGGTAGCTCTTGCCACTGTTGATGTCAAAGTGCACGGGTCTACCATTAGAAAGAGGCTGCACAAATTTGATCTGCATGGGAGGTGTGCCAGGAGGAAACCGTTGCTGTTCAGAAAGAACATCAGGGCAAGACTAAAGTTTGCCAATGAACACCAAGGCAAAGACCAGCACTTCTGGAACAATGTGCTCTGGACAGATGAGTCAAAGGGAGAGCTATTTGGCCACAGTACCAGAAGACACGTTTGGTGACATCCAAAGACAGCATTTGACCACAAGAACCTGATACCAACTGTAAAGCATGGTGGTGGAAATATTATGGTGTGGGGCAGCTTTGCTGCATCAGGGCCTGGGCAGCTCACCATCATAGAATCCACTATGAATTCTTCATTGTACCAGAGGGTGCTTGAGGATAATGTGAGGACATCTGTCGGAAAGTTGAAGCTCAACCAAAGGTGGACCCTGCAACATGACAATGACCCTAAACATACCAGTAAATCCACCAAGGAATGGCTGAAAACAAAGAAATGGAGGGTTCTGGAATGGCCAAGTCAAAGCCCGGATCTAAATCCCATCGAGATGTTGTGAGGGGATTTGAAACGAGCTGTGCATGCAAGAAACCCCTCAAACATCGCACAGCTGAAAGAATTCTGTATGGAGGAGTGGGCAAACATTTCTCCCAGTCGATGTCAGATACTAGTAGACAGTTATAATAAACGCCTACTTGAGGTTGTTTCTGCCAAAGGGGGCAATTCCACCTTTTAGAGCCAAGGGTGTACTTACTTTTTCCACATGCGAAATTTGCATTTATGTTTATATAAATTATACAATGGACTACAAAATGTAAATGTTTCATGATATTTGTTATATTATATCACCTTTATCTATCAATATTGTTGAAATGAAGATCAAATATGTTGAAAAAGTCGAAACTTTCAATGGTGTGTCGTTACTTTTTCACGTGACTGTATATATCATCTTTGGCCCCATCCCTCGATGCTGAAGAATCACTTAAAAAATAAACATTTCTCAGTTCCAGATCCGGATTCAGATCTTCACCAAAATTGAAAATATTTGGCTTTGTCACACACCCAATCTGTCCACCAAGTTTCGTCCGAATCAGTCTGTACTTTTTTTGATATATCATGCTGTACTATATATCATCTTTGGCCCCATTCCTCAATGGTGAAGAATCACTAAATTTTTTAGTATCCAGATCTTCACCAACATCTGAAGAATTCATCCATGTGAACACCCAACCTGCCCACCAAATTTCGTTCGAATCCATACACAACTTTTTGAGATGTCCTGCTCAAAAATATACAATCAGTCAAGACAGACAGACACAGGGATGAAAACATAACCTCTGCCCACCTATGGTGGCAGAGGTTATTAGTCAGGAAGTTACCTCAAACAAATTTCTCAAAACTATCATCAAACACCACAACCTTACACAAAACACTAGCTATAGCTCTAACCACCAACCAAACAATAACCATCTTTATCTCCTTATAAAAAGCCTCCAACCGTAATCAACATCCTAAACGTAACCAACACCCTAACTCAATAAGGCTAACTCTCACCATATATCAGTGATAATGAAAAATGAATAGCAGCCATTATATTTGTTAGCTATTTCAACTCTATGGTGTAACTTTTTTTTATTATAGAAGCATCTCCAATGATGAGGTTGAAGCATGAAGCCTGTTGGTCTCAAATGGCAGAAAACTCGGCGACCTCTCTGATTTATACTGCTTCACCTTCAGTCGAGCTCATTCCGCTCTCAGCTATCTGACACTCCCCAGCTCCTCAAACGTGCACGTTCTTCCAATAATCCGCTCCTATTTAAACCCTCACAATCCAGGCTTACTCCACACCTCAACTGTTTTCTTACCTCTTTTCCCCCTATTTGTGGAACTGCCATCTGGAGACAATTTAATCGCATTCTTACCTCCAGGGATTCAAGCAAGAAGAGCACCACCATCACATGCCATCCTCCACCCCTACCAGTGATCCTTTCTATGCCAACTAACCCTCTTACTTGAAGATTAATATTTCCTCCCATTTTTCTCCCACTCGTTCATTTGCTTGCTTTATCTATCTAACTGTGTCCCATACTGCCCCACAACCAGTTAATTGCCATATCCCCTCTGGCTCCTGATTCTTCCATGAGCCTAGGTTTTGTAAATAAAAAAAATCCAGAGGGACAGTTGCTGGACACAGAGAGGGTAGAGAGAGAGAGCAGGAGGAGTAAGACCTGAATATTGCTGGTAATATCTGCAAGGTCACAAAACTGCCTTTTGTGAGCAAGAAGCAGACCCTGAGACTCAGATTCCCAGCTTACGATTCCAAAGACACAGAGGGCAAGATATTCCAGAGCCTCAAAGGGGACAATTTGGGAAGGAGTAGTGCCAGTCCTAAGTGAGGAGCCATATTTGGTCACAATATGGATGAAGGCTTTGTACTCCATTGAAAGACTTGGCAGAGGAGGGACTTGGTCCTGTGAAGTACTCTGTGGTGGCAGCCAGCTTGCAGACATGTTTTCTCCAGGGCAGTTATAGCTGATCGTGAGGCTCCAGAGGCTGTAGCTCTCCCAGAGACCAACTACAGCAATAAAATAGAGGATTTGCCTGCCAGTCATTAGAAGGGAAGAAGTGAGCATATACATAACACATATACAAAAATTTGCATGTTTCAGGTTGACCTGTTGCTTATTTGCGCCAGATCAGAAAAGAGTGATTCTGCCTTAGCTTGCCTGGAAGAGAGGTGTTGTCTACAAAGTGATATGATGTACCTTATAGTGACAGACATATCATTGATGTATACGAAGAGCAGTATTAGTCCCAGGGCACTACCTTCAAATACACAGCCATTTAGAGGTACAGCATGAGCGGAGTATTCTGGCCAAAGCAACCCGCTGCTTGCGAGCACACAGGAAATCCGATAGCCAGTCGAAGAGGGAAATCTCGATTCCATTATCTGACGGTTTGTAAATCAGGGCAGAGTGCCAGACAGAATCAAATGCAGTAAGATGTCCAATGAGATAGTGCTGGCTTCTTGTTTGAGATGAAGAGCATCCATTTATTGTTGACACA